>NC_137964.1:21801667-22120167 GCF_963924665.1 Micromys minutus
GACTAATGTGTATTTCTGCCATGGCCTTTTAATAAAGAAATCATGCATTATGCAAACATTAACCTTTAAACCAATTATGAACTATTGTAGCCAACTCTTTGAAGAATATAGAACTGAGTTATGGCTTTTTTTTATGACTATGATTCCTTTACTAAAATAAAACCAAGAGAGTTATATCCTGTGCATCAGCTTAAGCTGCTGGAAGAAAACTTATTTCTCGTATTTATCCTTTTGAATGAAAGGATATTATCAAAGAATTTTATGTGTAAATTATGAATTCTTTCAGTGAATGTAAGAGATATGTCAGTTCTATTTTATGTGTTCACCTGTCAGCAGGGCATGGAAGGAATCACACCATGCCCAGCTGACTTCTGGACCCCTCATTCTCATGCATATAAGTATATGTGCATTTGTACACACATGCACATGTACAGCTTCACTCATACACCTGAACACATATGCACCTATACTCACACATGCATACACAAATTTCCCTGCACACACATTTATGTACATGCACCTGCACACTCAGACACATGCACACAACATGAGAACACACATATCTCTCCACAAACATGCACCTGCAGAACACACTTGTACATATAGATGCACTCGCACACACACGTGCAGACCCACATTTATCTGCATACATACACGAAGATTTTTATCACATTGATTTGAGCTCAAGAAAACAGCTTACAGTCTAGAAAAGTAAATTAGAGAATAAAAGGTTTGAAAGTAAGAAACTTAGGAAATCAGCTTGCACATAATTGAATATGACTCTCACAAGTGCCCTTTCTCAACTTCCAGGTTTTTCCCCCAATCGCAGCTTGACATTTTAATTGTGATTCTTCATAGCTTATGGCAAAGGAAAACAGCATCCATATTTATAATGCAAATTATTTGCATCCACCATGTTTATTGTTCTCCCGCTATGACATAGTCGTCATAGAAACTAATCTTAACAGCTGTACATGACATTCTGTAAGGAATCCAGTAAATGTGCCTTTCTTATGACTAATGAAAGAGTCTCTCTCTCTTTTTCCTGGAAGAAATGAAAGCCGTTTAGAAAAAATATTTCACTTTTTATGCTGAGATGGGTGTTCTATAAATGTCATCTTTCTCTTTCCATTTTTTTTTTCAGAAACTAAACTAAGTTTTATAATCGGGGAGAGAAGAAAAAAAAAAAACAGACAAGGCATGCCTACTTTTGCTGGGCAATGGAAAATCCACATCTATGTGGGGTAAATGGTCTGAGTCTGTGGTTCTGCCCCGGGGATGCCATATTTCATGCTGCTCTTGACATGTGGGTTTCTGTTGATGATGAGCCATCTTGTCTGCCAAAAAGAGAGACAGATGTAATCAGTCCTGTCTGTATTCTGCAGGCTCAATAGCAAAGTGGGTTTTCCCCATCCTCATAGGTCTCTGGCAAAGTAATTTTCAATGTTTCATGGGAGAACAACTGCTCCAGAAAATTTCGTGCATGTTAAATAACCACAGCCATAGGTATTGCCTGCTTGTAGTACATAAAAATCTGTATGAGACATTGCGACTTTATTCTCAGGCACCAAAATATAGGTCAGGTGTATTAGCGACTTCTGTCACTGCTGGGACAAGATGCCTGACAAGAGCAACATAAGTGAGCAGGGCTTTGTTTTGGCTCAGAGTTCAAAGGGACAGTCCATCATAGCAGGAAGGCATGGCAGCAGGAGGTGAGACCAGGACACATCTGCTCAGAAAATACAGAGATGGATACTGTCTTCTTTTCCTTCAGTCTAGGACCCCAGCCCATGGGATGGTGCTACCCATATCCAGGACGGACCTGCCCCTCTCAGTAAACCTCTCTAGAAAGCTTCCTCCAGCATACCCAGAGCCCCGACTTCTAGGTGGCTCTAGAGTCCAAGCAGACTGGCTGGGTAATGGGTTCTCAACCTGTGGGTTGCAACCCCTTGGCGGACCCCTTAGGGAGGTTGAGAACCACTGGGCTATGTTAACCATCACACTAGCAGAGCAACACAAATATCAGCTACAGGCTGTGCTTTCCACTGGAAACTCAGAAGGATGTGGCTTACAACCTAGAAAAAAAATAATTGTTTTGTTTTATTTTATGTGGATAGTTGGATTTTTGCCTGTATGGATATCTTTGTACCACATAAATAAATGCCTGGTGTCAGAACCCCTGGAATTAGAGCTATAGATGGTTTTGAGCAGTCATGTGAATTCTGGGAAATGAATCTGAATCCTCCAGTGCTCTTAACCTCTGAGCCATCTCTTTAGCCCCATGATTTAGGTTTTTGTTTGTTTCTTTTTTTTTTTAAACTGACTCTCATTTTCCTCTGAATTTAGAAAACAAAAGAATGCTTTATTGCTCACAATAACTTGTGTGTATCTATGAGACACAGGTCTCAGGACTCAAAGTCCAGGCTTGAGGGGCATTTTTTTTCACAGTATTTTCTTTGAGCATTATAAGGCAGATAAGATAATTTATAAATGTTTGCCTTAAAAACATATGACTGGCTGTTTTTTGCTAGGTGTATTCAATGCTTAAAAGTTCAACACAGACTCACTTGGGTTTATCTTGGCTCATAGTTTGAGGGTTCATGCTCTGTTATCATGGGGAAGGCAGGATGGGCAAAGTGAGTCTAGCTATGGCCGGAGGGGCATGAGGCAGCTGCATTGTACCCACAGTGCTTCCTGTAGAACACACCCACACAGACACATACAGACACACGCTGGCACACACAGAGGCACATACATACACATACATATACATAAACTCTCACTGACACAAACACACACACACATAGACACATACACACACAGACATATGCGGGCATACATGCAGACACATACATACGTACACATATACACACACATAAACACACACAGATTCATGTACACACACAGACACAAATAGACACACACACATAGATACATACACACCAATAGACACACAAGGATACAGACATACACACTCATAAAAATGCACACAGACACACACAGAAACATACATAAGCACACACACACACATAGACACAAACATGCTCAGACACACACACATACAGATACACACATACACACACTAATACACACACAGAGGCAACTAATATACATGCACAGAGATACACACACATGCACACACAGACACACAGACACAGACACACACACACACACACACACACACACACACACATACACACACACAAGACCACTGTAGAGAGTACTAGACATTAGCAACTGGGTCCCTCCAGAGGCCTCATAGAAACTACTTCCCAACACTGGCCTCATAGTCTGACATAGCATCCACATTAATGTGCTGGTTAAGTTTTGTCAACTTGATGCAAGTTAGGGACAACAAAATCTCAACTGAGAAAATGCCTTCATCAGCTTGGCCTGTAGCCACGTGTATCATGCATTCTTGATTAGTGGTTGGTGTAGGAAGACCCAACCCACTGACAACAGTACCATTCCAGGGATGGTGGTGCTGGGGTATATAAAAAACCAGGTTGTGATGGTTTGTATATACTCAGCCTAGGGAATAGCACTATTAGAAGGTTGGAATAGGTATGGTGTTATTGGAATAGGTGTGTCACTGTGAGTGTGGTCTTTAAGACCCTCATTCTAGCTGCCTGGAAGTCAATATTCTGCTAGCAGCCTCCAGATGAAGATGTAGAATTCTCAGCTCCTCCCACACCACGGCTGCTTGGATGCTGCCATGCTCCTGCCTTGATGATAATAGACTAAACCTCTATACCTGTAAGCCAGCTTGCCTTGATCATAGTGTCTGCTCACAGCAGTAAAACCCTAACTAAGACACATGCTGATCAAGCCACGAGAAACAGGTTTGTAAATCTGGCCCTCCATGGTTCCTGCTTCTGCTCCTGCTTGAATTCCTGCCCCGGTTTCCTTCAGTGAAGGACTGTGATGGGACATGTAAGCCAAACAAACCCTTTCCTACTTAAGTTGCCTTCGATTGTAGTGTTTATCACAGCAGTAGAAACTAAACTCCAAGGACAATCTCCAAGCACAAATATCTTGTCTGCTTCATGTAGAGGCAAATGTGAGATTTTAAAGGAATAGTCTGTATTGCATGGATACTGGGCTGGAGAAATGGTTCAGCAGTAAACAGCACTTGCTGCTCTTGAAGAGGTCTCTTCTTCTGGCCTCCTTGGGCACTGCACTCATGAACTCAAACACAGAGATGCACACACACACACACACACACACACACACACACACACACACACATTATTAAAAAAATTATTTTAAAGGTTGTGGGAGAGGTAGGTCCAGAGACGATGGGGGAGGGTGCAGATTTAAGAAATGGATTAGGAGAAAGAATAAGGTAAGGCAATCCTGTGTCTAGGCACAGTAGAGGTCAAGATTACAATACTGTGAGTGGGTTGGATGGGCATAGTGGCTATGTGCTTTAGAGGTTCTGTAGTTTTCCAAAATGGATCCTTAGCCAACCCTGACCCACTGGATGAGTGGATGGTAGTCCATTGATGACTACCATCTGAGTGGATGGTAGTCATCAATCAAATCTTTGTGTTGCTGTTCTCAGTGCTTCATGTTAGGAATCTATGGCTCTCTCTGCTCCTTTTAAAACTTAGATGTGGTGGGATCTCTGCAAGTCGTTAGGACCCTTATGCACAGTGATACCTTCTCCATTACAGCATGTGTTCAGATGGTAGCTGTGGATGGTCACATTTATTTTCACTTACACATCTGGAATCCAGTTGATAGCAAACAAGGCTCAGAACCATTTCCTGTTATCTCTAGGATCATCTGAAGAAGTCCGAAACTTCAATATCGAGCTCTGAAAGTCAGAGTTCTTTGGTTAAGTGTCTTACTTAGGGTTACAATAGCTGTGATGAAGTACAATGGCCAAAATTAACTTTGGGAAGGACAGGGTTTTATTTGGCTTAACCTTCCAAATTACTGTCCAACATTAAGGAAGTAGGGATGGCAACTCAAACAGGGCAGGAACCTGGAGGCAGGAGCTGATGCAGAGGCTATGGATGGGTGCTTCTTACTAGCTTGCTCCTCATGACTTACTCAGCCTTCTTCCTTATAGAACCCAGGACCAACAGATCAAGGATGACACCACCCACAATGGACTGGGCCCTCCCCATAATTCACTAATTAAGAAGCTACCCTACAGGCTGGCCTACAGCCTGTTCTTATGGAGGCATTTTTTTTTTCTTTCAATTAAGGTTTTCTCATCTCCAATGATGCTAGCCTATGTCAATTTGACATAACCAGCACAGTAACCAAGCGAGTCCCACAGTTGCAGAAGGGCCAATGACAAATGAGGTTGCCTGAAGTTTGCAAACCAAACTTATCAATGACATCTTCCTAAAACATTTCGAATGGCATGGCCAGCAGCCGATACGTTAAAGATGCATGATGAGAACCCTTGAGGTCATGATTCTGTTCTCTATACTTAGGGTAAGTGTGAATTTTCCCATAATCAGATGCTTTCTTAAAAAGTGTGATATAGCTGGGGATGTGGCCCAGTTGTAGAGTGGCTGTGTAGTAGGCATACAGTCCCTGAACTATATAAACCCTGTGTGTTGGCACAGGTTCATCACCACAGCACTTTGGAGTTGGAGGTAGAAAGATCTGTAATTCAAGGTCACCGTGGGGTATGGATGGAATTCCAAGCCAGCCTGGGCTATGTGAGACCCTGTTTCAAAACATTTTTTAAAAAATTCTTCATTAAAGAAATCTCATCAGGATTGCATTCAAGCTGTAGCTGACATCAGTGGCTCTCACAGTTACCCTGTAACCAAGAGCTTACTGACAGGGGTTGGGAAAAGATGTCCCAGGCTCATTCCAAATCCATGTATCTTCTATTGGCTTCCGGTAAGACTATCTATTTCTCCTTTGTTTTAAACTTTTCTCCTTACCAGTATTTAGACTGTACGTGAGAGTCTGTGAGGGTAGAGGCATAAGAGATTTAAGGCAGGAGAATTCTGGCCAAGCTCTGTTCTGTCATTGGTAGCTGTGGCCCGTAGCTGGGTTCTGGGTTCACTAGTCTGCGAAATGGGAAATTTACAGAGGATTTAATGACCAAAGAGCACCAAGTTTCTAAATTTGGCTCAGAAACTGTGATTCTGGTGACAGGTGCCAGTTACCCAGAACTTCCCTGCGTTCCAGGCCCAGGAATATCCAACAGAGGTGATACCATCTAACCTGGTATCTGCAAGAGAAGTTGGAAATTTGGGTTATTGTTTTATGAATGTAAATAACACTGTTCATCTGCAAGGGATGTTTTTTGACCACAGAGAAGTCCCAAGGCCAGAACTGAATGTTGCTTCCATCTTGCAGAAGGGTTTTTCCAGCTTCTCTCTGCCCATATCTTCATGGTTCACAGAGAGAACAGGCAAGTGATTTATCTTAAACCCAGTTGTGACCTCTATGCATGCTGAGGGCACAAGGCCAACACTCCTTTAGTGCATAACCCAAGAGAAAGAACTGCTTGCGCCTCCAGCCTAGCAAACTTAGGACTCCTGGGATTCTGACCTGTCAGAATAGTGATTCTCAACCGTCCTAATGTTGTGACCCTTTAATATAGTTCCTCATGTTGTGGTGACCCCCAACCATGAAATTACTTCTGTTGCTCTCTCATAACTGTAATTTTGCTACTGTTATGAATTCTATGTGAATATCCATGTCTTCTGATGGTCTTAGGCAACCTCCATGAAAGGCTCTTGTGATGGCCACAAAGGGGTCATGACCCACAGATTGAGAACTGCTGTGTTAAAATGGGCAGCTGTACGTCTCTGGGTCAAGAGTGAAATTGACCTCAGCCTTTCAGCCTCAGTCCTGGGCTTAGGGAGATGAGGTCAGGGCTGGGAAAACCTAGGGAGACAGAACCTTCAAACACACAGTGACATTAGACATCACCAGGCCTGAATGTATTGTAGCTTACAAATATTGGATGAACTTTTTGTTTTATTTCCACAGGCAACTTCTGGGATTCTTTTTGGCTTTTTCTTTAGGCCCTATGTTTGTGGACTGTAGAAATGTACTTCTCTCTGCACACAAACATCACCCAATCTGATCAAAAGAACTAATGGCCTAGATGAGGGTGGTTTATAGGCATTTAAAAACAAACAAGGAAGCCTCTCAGAGAATTTGTTTGCACACCTGCAAAGAAATGCCACTCAGACGCAGGGCTCACCGAGAGGAAGGGCTCCGAATTTCTTTGAACTAAAATACCTTTTATCTTTGGGGTTCAGTTGAAGGAATAAACAGAACAAAAAGCATCAAAATGGGGCTTGCGGATCTCATTAGATGGAAAATTAGTAGAGATGAGTCCACAGTGTTATGTTGACTCCGTCAAATAATCGTCCTTCAGAACAGAGAGGAAAACAAGAGAAAGCTTTAAACCTCTTTATGTGTGAAATTAACGTAGTTCTAGTTTGGCTCAGATATTTACAGTCCTGGTGCTTTTGCATCTTTCTTCTCCAAGGCTTTACCAAGCTTTTACTAATGGTGATTTGTGAGTAAGCTGCTGACCCACAGTAAAGCAAGTGTAGCTATTCTGGCTCCCCCAAGGCAGTGCTGTGGCCGATGATTCCCATCTTCCGAATGTAGCAGTTTCGACTGTTAATCAGGGTAGACCCGTAGGAGTGAAGCTGGGAGCAGAGGAGGCTCCGGAAGATCTTTGTCTATGGAGTTGGCACAAAACATAGTGAACCTGATACCTCTAAAGTCTGCGTTTCTGCACAGAGCTGAGGAGACTACTTTACCTGGACACAAGGGTTTGGAGCTATATTAGTTTGCTTCTCTGTTGTTATGATTAAACACTGTCCAAACTGATTTAAAGGAAGGAAGGGTTTATCTGGCTTGCAGCTTGAAGTCCATCATGAAGAAAAGTCAGGGCAGGGACCCAAGGTGAGAATCTGGAGGCAGAAACCAAAAGCAGAGGCCATGGACAAATGCTGCTTGCTCCTTATGGCTTGCTCAGTTTGCTTTCTTTATAACCTAGGGTATCTCCTTAGGAATAGCACCCTGCACAGTGGTCTGATCCCTCCTCTGTTCATCAGCAATCAAGAAAAAGCCCCACAGACATGCCCACAGGCCAATCCAATGGTGGAGGAAGTTCCTCTAATGATACTTCCTCTTCCCAGGTTGTGCCAGGTTGACAAAAACTAATCAGGACCAAGCCTTTTTCAAAATGTGTCGTTCATTGTTCTTCTGATTGTCCTTACCCATAATCCCAAGAGCTGACTGTTCTTAAAGACAGACTCTGACTGGTCTGGAACTCTTTGTGTAGGCAATTCTGGCTTCAAACACTTCAAGATCTGCCCAACTTCTGAGTATGGGGATTAAAGGCATTTGAAGGTAATAGGAATCTCTTCTCCCCAAGATGGCCAGCCTTACCTTAACTGCTAAATGAGGCACACTGATGGCACTCTGCTGGAAGTGTCATGGTTCCTGCTGTGAAGTCCCCTATTAGCACTAGCCTATAGGAATTATTATTTGCTGTCAAATCAGCCTCATGGAGGGTTTTCTCTTACAAAGAAGGATCTCCCACAAACAGGTTCATATTCAGGACTGGACTAAGTTTTCCCTGGAGACCTTGGGCACGAGCAACCTGCACATGAGCTAATTTTAAAGATGCCTCCAGCCACGTCCTGCGGTCGTAAGAGCAAAGGGCATAATACTTACATACTTCTATCAAGGGTGAGCATGACATTTTGTAAGACAGAGATCAGAGTAGAAAACGAAGCCGTCAAACCTGGGTAGGTCCCGAGGGACTGCTTTCTGCCAAGGATCCCACCCACTGCATGATGAGACAGCAGAAGTGAGGTGAGAGGAGACCAAGGCAGAAAGTGAGGCTTCACGTTTTCATGAGCTTTTGCTGCTCAAGCTGAGATGAGTCAGAAATGACACCTGCCTATTCTACATGACATCTGGGGGTGTGGGTCATCCATTCCCAACCTTACTTTCCTTTCCACTCAAGGATTAGCCTTGACCTGCATCCCTGTGAACAATAAGAACAGCACAGCAAGCTGCCTCTACACCCAGTTTTCATAGTCAGCATTATCAAACAGACATTGTATGAGGAGTGTTCTTGTTCGTCAACTTGACGACATGTGCAATTAGCTAAATCTTCAGTGGCTGGGTACATCTGTGAGGTATTTATTTTTATTTATTTATTTATTTGTTTATTTATTTATTTGTGTCAAGCAAATAATTTGAAGTGTAAGACCCACCTCCCATTTGGATCTTTTGAGGTGGAACGGTCAACCTTCAATCTTGGTCACACCTTCGGCTAGCAGCCCATATAAAGAAGGTAGCAGAAGGAATTGATTGACTTTGCCTGCTTGCCCTCACTCTCGCTGGGGACTCCTTCCTTCATTGGAATGAGACCCTACTTCTTCTGAATCTTGATGTGTACTGAAGATGAGCTGAGACATCCAGTCTTGTAGACTGAACAACTGGATTTTTCCCTTGGGAAACAGTCTTTGTTATACTAACTGGACCACAGTCTGTAATCCATTCTAATAAACTCCTCCATATTTCTTAATCTATCTATCTATCTATCTATCTATCTATCTGTCTGTCTGTCTGTCTGTCTGTCTGTCTGTCTGCCTGCCTGCCTGCCTGTCTGTCTGTCTGTCTGTCTACCAGTCCATCAGTCCATCCATCCATCCATCCATCCATCCATCCATCCATCCATCCATCCACCCACCCACCCACCCACCCACCCACCCACCCACCCACCCACCCACCTATCTATCTATCTATCTATCTATCTATCTATCTATCTATCTATCTATCTATCCATCTATTTTTCTATCTATCTATCTATGAATCTATGCATCCATCTATCTATCTATCTATCTATCTATCTATCTATCTATCTATCTATCTATCTATAATCAGTTCTGTTCCTCTAGAAAACCTAGAGTAGTACACAGCATGTTCCCTAACCAAGTGAGTGTTTGATTGTGATCCTGCATGTCTATATGCTCATTCGTATGCTTTCGACACTGTGTACATGGAGGTCAGTAAATAACTCTCTTCTTCTACCGTAAAGGGCCCGAGTATTAATCTCAGGTCAGCAGTCTTGGCTGCAAGCACCCTTTTCTTTTAAACCCACTGAGCAATTTTGCCATCGTTTATTTATTTAGAGCTTTAACATTTTAATAAAGGTGCCAGGGAAAACTTTATAATTTAAATTTTTATAATGACATTTTCACATATTCGGATCAGTATATTTTGTAATTTGCTACCTTCACTGCTTTCCCCTACAGTTTCTGCTTCCCCTTTCCGGTCCCCTCCCTACTTCCAGACAATCTCTTTTTACTTTTATGCACATCTTTAATTACCTCATTATTTGTTTAGTGGAAACATGGAAATAACTTGGGTGTCCGTAAACGATGGAGGTATATGTCCACTGCTTGTAAACGATGGAGGTATATGTCCACTGCTTATCTCCCCATGAATTTCTTTGGGCGATTAAAAACCAAAACCAAAACCAAACAAACCCAACAAATACAGTGCTGGAGCTATAGATTTGAGTAACCCATGGGTATGACATTTCATAAGCAGGCTCAATTTAAACCATCTCATATTGTTCCAATCTCTGCCCTTGGATGGCCACATCAGTAATATCTCAGGGACAATTTCTAGAAGGCCATTCATCAAATGGGTAGCTGTGGTTACATCATCAACTGGGTAGCCATGTTTATATCTGAGCATGATGACTGGGCTCTGTGCAGGGAGCCAAGAGAAAAGAATTATCTTGGAAGTCTTTTTTTTATATTTTATAATTTAATTTTTAATTTTTTACACATTACTTATGTACTTACTTGTTTCAAGGCACTAAAACCCCCTTTCCCATGATGCAGTCAAAATGACTTCTTTCTTGTTTCCTCCTCAGTCACAGGAGTTCCTGTATCCTGTGTCATTTCAACAATAAGGGAAAAGAAAGCCATCCTGCCCCACACCAGGGTGCCTGTTTTCTTTCCTCCTGATCTAAGCTTGCTTTTAAACCTTCCTACTTGGCCACATTAAAGGCATCTGCTGGTTCCCCCTTCCCCTCCTGCCTCTCTCTCCTCTCCTGGATCACCCATCTTCCTCATCCCTGAGCTTATTCAAACATCTCATCGATCCCTCGGTTGCCACCAGCTCAGCCACTTTTAGAACAGCAGTCTTCATTCCTACAACTCCAACTGGATATCCCTAACTATTTGTGTGTGAGTCTGCGCCATTTTCATGTGGCCTCAGCTTCTCACTAAGGACCTAGAGCACATAGTCCTGGAGACTAAGGGAGGGGCTTCATCTATTCAAGCATGGGGAAACTCTCACTTACACTGGGTGTAGATTTTCCAGTGAGGTGTCTTTGGGGTTCACTGATGCTCCGTCCTGTCAGTAACCCCTCATTCATGTAAGTAAGCTTGATAAACCCTTTGGTTCCTCGTAGACACTGTATTGTCCCACCTCCTTCACACCACTGTGGAAGTTCCTGAAATAATCTGCAGTTCTTTTCTCCAATACAGAAGACATATGCTACAAACATATTTTCAGTATCAGATAAATGACAGCAAGCAGCAAGAGTAGGCAGCTTGATGACACTCATTTGATAGAGTACCTGACAATTTCAGACATTGTTTGATTTCTCCCCAAACCTTAATCCACAAGCCAGCTTCACTTTCTTACCGATCTTTACAATCTCACCGGTTCCTGGAGCATTACAACAGCTCACACAAAATAGCCCTTTTTAACTAGACCCGACTTACTTTGGAGAAGTTGGCAGAGCGGTATTTCCCAGATCTACCTGGTGAAGAGCAGAACAGATTTAAATTCATACAGTACCGCAACTCTGGCTGCTCACCCTGGACACGGTCATTTCCCTAAGCCAGCGCACGCCTTCTAATGCCAAATCTGATTTCCCTATAGATCTTAAGTCCAGTCACAGAGTATCACAAATGCTAACGCTTTAATGGGAGAGGAAAAAAAAGTTTGGTGAGCCCAGACAAAACAGTGAGCTAAACCCCAAAGAGAGTAAGGACAGTAAACTGCTATGTGTGGTGCTGTCTAGTTATTAAGAAGTAATAGCCAAGGCTGGCTCAGAGAGACAGGGATAGACCACTAGGAAGGGTATGTTGCTAAAGGAACTGTAGGACATGAAGAACAAAATGGCAGGGGTGTACAGTTGCTAAACAAAAGCCCATCACACGTTAATGCATAGCTCTATAAAGTGCCCAGCTTGGCATGCAGAGGTGCAAGGAGTCTCCTCCAAAGAGAAACTACAAGAAGGGGTAGAGCACAAGGTCCACAGCACACTTTGAGGAGCTCTGTGACTCAAGACAATCAGTCAGGGCAGGAACTCAAAGCAGGAGCTGAAACGGGAGGCCAGGAAGGGGCACTGCTTATTGGTTTATTCCTCATGACTTGCTCAGCCAAGTTCTCATCCCACCCGGGGGACCACCAGCCCAGGGGAGGCACCACCCACAGTGAGCCCGGAGCCCTTTTATGTCAGTCATAGATCAAAAGAATACCTAGGCGACACAAACTCTATTTTGTGTCAAATTGAGAACAAACTAACCAGTACAAGGTCCCCGGCAAGGGTCCCAGATAAAGTGATTAAGGGGCCAGATGTGTGAAATTGGCTTGCGTGAGTCGAAACAAAATAGCATTAAATTGTCATAGCCCAGTTGTTCCCATGATTGCATAAAATACTTCAGTGATGTTTGCCCAAGCTGTAAAATAAACGTCTTATGTAAAATGTTCCGATTAATAAAAGATGAGCATTATTAATTCGGCTGTCCACATTCATCTAAATCCCAGTGAATTTACTTCTTTTATTCACATGAAGATTTTTTTTTTTTTTTTTTTTTTTTTTTGTTATTTTTGAAGTTTGGGCTTTTCAATGTAATTATGGTCTAGCGCACCCACAGACAGGTTCTTGGGAGTAATGCTGGTCACGTATCTTTCTTCCCCCAGTTACGATTCTCAGAAACATTTCATTAAAATGAGTTTTGCACCAGGGTTCACCCAGTGAATCCGGTCTCTGACAGCAGAGAACCACGCTGTCTGCTCCTCGCATAATTTTAAAAAAATGTTCTTTACCTATTATCAGTCAGGCAGCCTGGCAAACTTCTTTGTTTTCTCAGGCCTGGGACCCGGGTGTTCAGATTGCTCTGAATGTGAGTGAGCCCACTCTGGACAGTGGCGCATACAACTCTTTTCTAACTCTTTTATCTTTCTCGTTTGTTTTGGGAGAAAAGATAAATGAAGACCTCAGCAGAAACATCCTGAGTGACCCTAAAGTCCCTGGCTACAGGCAATATCCTCACACCCACCTGAACATGGGACAGGAGGCAAGGACGCACCCAGGAAGTTCTCGCTATAGAGGATGGGGTCAGGTATGAAACCTTGATATTTTTTAATTGGAGATTCTCTGTATTTACATTTCAGATGTTATCCCCTTCCCTCAATCCCGTACCCCTCCTCCTCCCATTGCCTCCATGAGCGTGTTCCTTCTCCCAACCACCCTCTCCCACCTCAGCACCTTGGCATTCCCCTACACACTGGGATAACGAGCCTTCGCTGGACCAACGGCCTCTCCTCCCATTGATGCCAGAGAATGTTATCTTCTGCTGCATATGCACCTGGAGCCATGGGTCTCTCCGAAGACCCTGATTTTTATAGCCCCTTCTGTATGTGATATGTGTATGGTTATATGTGTGACTGCAGGCAAGTAAGGGCCACCAACACATATGGAAGTCATAGGACAACCTGGATTGTCAGTCTTAGTCTTCTATCTTGTAGATGGGCTCTTTTTACTTTGACTCTTGTATGCAGCAGCTCAACAGGTCTGGTGGCTTCTGGGGGTTTCTCTAGTCTTCCCAGAGAGGCACTGGGCTTATAAACATTCCCACTATGTGTTGAACTTTTACACACTGCATTGCTTTTCTATGGCAGTGATAAAATACCATGGTCAAGGCAGCTTATAGAAAGAAGAGTTTATCTGGGTATCCTACGAGAAGAAAAGTCAGACTGGGAAACATGGTAAAGCCTTGGTGTTGTGTGTGTGTGTGTGTGTGTGTGTGTGTGTGTGTGTGTGTGTATCCTCAAAGTTTCCCTCAAGTCTTCCTCTAGTAATACCCTAATTCTTGAATAGTCCACAACCACCCCAATCAGCACTTCAAATGTAAGGACTCAGTGTTTAAATACCTGAGAATAGGGAGCTATTTTTTTTACTCAAGCCACATTGGGGATTTGAACTCAGGTCTTTGCTCTTATACAGCAAGTATATTAGCCTCAGAGCTGGTCTGGAATCCATTTACATTTCTATAGCATTGTGCAATAGCTATCTGAGGACTGCAGAGGACTCAAACGTGGGGAAATTTCCGACTTGTATACTGAACTCATGCAATTTCCACCTGGCTCCCTTTAAGATTCACAGTGTCCTCTTTAATTATACTTGTTACACATATGTACATTTACACACTCATGCACTAGTGAGGCCATTCAGTGTTGCTCATTTGTATGTCTGTAAAGTTGATGGGGGACCTTAGAGGAGAATCAACTACTGCCCCTTTGTTATATACATATAATTTCTAACTGCATTTTAATAATTGCCCATATAACGAGGGATAACTGTAGCTCTCATTCCCCACCAAAGAATCTTTTATTCATAAAAAAACATATGATATAGTTTTTTCTCCTCCATAGACCATGACAGAAAGCCACAACTTGTTAAAATGCAGAGAAAGTACTGACTGTAAGGTACCCAACCCCAGTCGATACATTCACAATACAACCGCCACTCCCAGGACTCAGGGAACGTCACAGAAAAATGGAGGCGTAAAGATTGTAAGAGCCAGAGGACCAAGACACTTGCTTCAAGATTGTATCTTCCATAAATTAAGAGGGAAACTGCACCCATAAAATTTCAACAGTGTGGCTGCTTAAATAAGACCCATTCATTGATATGTTGTCAGTTGACATGGCAACACAGGTGAGGGAAATTTCACAAGGACCCGCCCTTAGACGAAGGACTCCAGGCAATGAATCGCTGCTGAGAGATGGAGAATCTGTCTTCTTCAAGAATGAGCCCACTGATTGGTTATAATGGACATCTCAAAAAGATACAAACCAATCGTTTGGGGTCTCCAAGTTATAAGCCTGTGGTTCTTAGCCATTTTTGCCACCCAGAGAACCTCTTTGCCTCTCTCCACAAATTATTCAAATTAATGTCAATTTTGTTATGGAAATGTATACAGGAGGTCAAGATCCAACTCAAATTTCATGGTAGCTGTTGTATAAATAATTGCTAACCATTCCTTATCTCAGTGAGAAGGTATGAAGTGTCCCTTTGAAGCATGTGGTTCAGAGGGTCCGTGGATCCTTCAGTAAACTGCTAAATGTGCCTTCCAGCTGTTGGCTTTAGATATAATTTCTAGATGATAACTAATTAAAGAATATGGCAAGATTATAGTCTTTATGGTTTCCAAACATTACTGAAAGTATGTACGAGTAAAATTTTACATTTGTCTTCCCCCAGATCTCTCTTTTACCTTTCCATAGTACTCAATGCTGACTCCTTGTTGATCAAACATCAATGTATGTGATCAATCATACAGAAGGGTTTAAAGATAGCGATTTAAGCATTATGGATGATGGGACCCTGATGAATCATTAATATCTTTAATCCCCAGTTTACCTCTCTGTATAATCTTATTTATATCTCCTGAAGTGGGTGAGGAGATTAAATATGGATAATATGATAATTGAGTTGTGTAGGGTAGTTTTGTTTCTCTTTACAGTTCTAAGAGAATGCTCAACTGAATTCAGCCATCAGGGTCTTGGGTTGACAGGAGAGGATAGTGTCAATGAAAGCTTGGAAACTCTGATGCTGATCAATGACTTTTAAAGAAGGTTCCTTACAGAGGCCATGAGCACAGTTTATGGGAAGTATAATCAGGCACATACGTTTTCCACCTGAAGCCTATACTGAGGATTCTGAAGAAACTTATGACTGATTTGCACAAACACGAATGTGCATGTGATAGGGGATAGGCAAGTTAATGACTTAAACTTTCCTTGGAGCTCTCAACATTCTTAGAAGCTTTCTGTCTTTGCAGATTTATTTTATTATTTCTCATTTTGCACATTTTATTGTTGCATATTTAGTTTATTATTTATGCACATTCATGTGCATGCACGTGAGCATGCCATGAGCCACGTTTGAAGGTCAGTGGACAACTATGGTCGTTCATTATCAAACTTAGGTCATCAGTCTTTGCAGCAAATAATACTTTTACTTGCTGAGCCATGTCCCTCAAAGTCACGAGGAAGTTTGCAACTGGCTAAGTTGTCCTTGTCAAGCCATCTATGAATATATGAAGATCTAAGATTACCGAAGATGCCAAGGCGTGTCATGGCTGGAGTGTCAAATGTGTCCCCATAGGCTTATGTGCTTAAACACTTTGCTACCAGCTGGTCACAGGATGTGGAGAGATGGTGGCACCGTTGAGAGCCGCAGATGTGCTGGGTGGTGGCGGGAGGAATCCCCGCTTCACCAGCTATCTCTGCCTCCCAGTTCACCAGATATGATCAAGCAGCTGCCACCATCAGAGTCACACACCTATGTGCCTCCCTCAATGGACTAAATTCCTCCAGTCTGTGAGCCTGTCTTCCCTAAGTTGTTCTTGTCATGTGCTTGGTCACAGTGACACGAACCTGGCTAAGACAACATCTCAATCTCCAAAGAGTGGGAATGCTTTGCCTAAGCAGGCCAAAGGGACCTTGTAGGTGTCCTTAAGAGTGCTGAGGTGGAAGGATTATCTTGTTGCTTCAGATGAGTACATCTCAGAGGTGTGTTTGGAATGGGGTAAGCAACCCACTTGGGGTTCAGATGAGCTGTGGTTATAGGAGCATGGTTGGGGGAAGGTTTCCTGTGCTGGAGAGTTTGAACTGTCAGCTAGACATAGCCTAGACCCATGAAGAGAGGCTTAGTGAGGGGCCATCTACATCAAGTGGCTACTGACAATGCTGCTGCCTTGCAAAGAGGGAAGTTACAGCTCAAAGCAGACAAAGATTAACTCAGTGGTCCCACGTTTAAATATTACCACTGTCTCTGCAACTGTTTCATCATTGATTTTTTTATTTCGTAAAGGTTTTTAGCACAGAAAGACCAGTTGGCTATAGGAACATGGGTGTGTTACACATAACTTCACCTCAAAAATAGACAGGCTACCCTTGTCTCTTTCATCACTAGGGTAAAATTATGTTCCCAGAGCTTTAAGGATATCTGGTTTCTTTTCTAGGCAAGGACTTACTACCTATTCAGGATGGCCTTGAACTTGAGATCTGCCTGCTTCAGCCTCCTGAGTGCTGGGACTGCAGATGGGTCCCATTGCTCTTGCCTTAAGCACCACAACATGTGGCAAAGATCCTTAACCATGGCAGCTGTACAGAAAGCACACCCTAAGTGCCGAGAGAAACACATTCCAGTCTACATACACTACTGTAATCAGGGATTCACTCTTTTATTTTAGTAGCTCGTATTGATCCCAATAATAATTATTCTTACTATTAAATAACTGAATATTATTTCTTAATAATTCAGAAATCTCACCTTCATGAATTCCACAGTCAACTTCAGGACAAAGGTTGGGATCTGTCCCAGCCCCCTCCGCAGGGAACCCAAGCTTTCCCACCAGTCTCCCTTATTTTTTTATTCCAGTGATTGGTGTCTTCTCTGACCTTGAGGAGAGAAAAACACTCCTCTTATTCCAGACTTTAAAAATCATATCCCCTTAGTCACTCAGAATGAATACATTTAAAACCCAGTAGACTTTCCTTTGATGGAATAGATTTTTCTCTGAAGCCATGTATGCTAGGTGGGGTAACCCAACTCCTGGGAAAGGATGAGAAAGGAAAAGAAATGTTCAAGGAAAAAAAGTCTCTGTCAGTGTCTCGGATCACAGCAACCTACAGGTTCATCTTCAATGTCAGTCTCTCATCTGGATCACAAGTACAAGTCGCAGGAACAGAAGGAGGGACCTTCCCACAGGCTCATTCATAATACTCGAGAGGAACATGCAGGGAACTTGTGACATGTCCCCAAACTTCTCTGACATGTTCACTCCCTTTGTTTTGATAAAACAAAACAGTTGGAAGAATGCTGTTGTGAAATTTTTCTTTGGATTTTGTCTGGGACACATAGTACTCGGTCTCATATAAGCAACTTTATATATACACAATTATATATACAGTTTTACATATATATATAATTGCATATGTATTTTTTTCTATGTAACATACATATATTCTGCATAGGAGAGAGGAAAAAGCAAATTTAATGCCTATTATTATCAGTTATCCAGTCACCCTTGTAATCCCCTGTCTTTACTGACTAATGAGTTAATTTTATTTTTCTAGCATTCTTACAAAATTCAGTGGACAATATTCTTTATAATCAGGTCTCCTCATTAGCCACCCTCAGTGACCTTAATGCCTAAGCAAAGAAGATTTATAAGGCCCCAAAAGAATCTCTCTCCAAGGGTCTGTTCACTTTCTTGCCTGGCTTTAGAAACATCAGCTCTAGGGATATGTGATAGTGTTTGGTAGGCAAAGCATGAAAACTTGAAATTAGATCCCAAAGAACACTCAGCATGGTGGTGTAGACATGGTGTTGGGGTTGTAGGAATCAGGCAGGACCCTGACAAACTCTGTCATCCAGCTTAGCCCAGGGTGCAAGCTCCAGGCAAATAGAAGACCCTGTTTTAAAACACAGGCTGACTGCACTTGAAGACTGATATCTGAGGTTAAACAGTGTCACAGTGAATCAGAATTGAAAGCCCCACATCGCAGGAATAGTGTGGAAGTCACTTGGCAGAGCCAAGATCTCTCACAGGTAGAGCTGGGCCCACCCAGTCTAATGATGTTTAAAACGGTATAGCAATTCTCCACATTTTATGTTTTGAGTACACGGTAGCTGTCCTCAGACACACCCGAAGAGGGCATCAGCTCTCATTACAGATGGTTGTGAGCCATCACGTGGGTGTTGGGAATTGAACTCATGACCTTTGGGTGAACAGCCAGCACTCTTAACCTCTGAGCCATCTCTCCAGCCTCCGTTTCTCCACTTTTTTTTTTTTTTACTGCTTTTCTAAATAAAAATATCAAAGAGGGGAGAAAAGCATTTTCTTCCTAAGATCCTTTAAAAATCTTTTAGCATGACCAAATTAGCCATTAAATTGCAGGTCTCTGAAATATTAAAGGTAATTCTTTTTGTAGAATTAAAAAATGATTAAATTTGTATGATAACCATTTTAACATTGCTCTGGTATTTTTTTTCTCATTTCAGTGTGCCAGTGTCTTCTGGAGATAAGTGTCAATCGAGTATGGGAGTAAAAGAAAAAAATGCCTTCACTCCAAAGACTACTTTTTATATCCTAGAAGGTTGAAGAAGGCTCTCCCTGCTAATAATCTCCCCCATCCACCCAGTGCACGGATGCTGACACCTGTATGGAACCATGTCCCATCCACAGCATGTGAAGGCTGACCTCATTATCCATATTAGTCTGACAGGCAAGACACTGAAGATCACAACGTAACTATGACCCTTTTACAGTGTAAGGTCAAGGAAGGCTAAGACACTCACTGACTTTACGTTCATGGTCCTTCCATTGCAGTTCACACTTAAGAACAGCCTACTAATGCAGTGAGGGGTTCTCAACCTTCCTAATGCTGTGACCCTTTAATACATTTCCTTGTGTCCTGGTGACCCCCAACCATAAAATTATTTTTGTTGCTACTACACAACTGTAATTTTGGTACTGTTATGAACCATAATGTAAATATCTGATATTCAGGATATTTGATATTATGACCCCATGAAAGGGTAGTTCAACTCCCCAAGGAGTTGTGACCTACAGGTTGTGTGCAAAGAATCACTGTACCAATGAGTTTTGAAGTCCCTGGGACACAGGCTCTTCCAATTGGGCCATGTGGACTGTAGCATGTGACATCCTTCCTTCTTGAATGTGACAGTCAGACACACTGGAATGTAAGGGCATGGGGTCTGTCTCTGTGGGATGGAAACTTCGGGGCTAATTGGCTCGAAAGCCAAGAAAAATGAATGCCAAAGACAAGCGGATGTTTGAGACTCCCTTCCAGCATAATAAAACCCCACTGACTGCTGACATGGCTCTTTGAGGCTTTGATCCACAGATGTATTTTCCTAAAAAGACCTCGGATACCCATTTGACTCAAGCCCTTTATAATGAAAATGTTTTATTTCTCTTCTTCATTTCTGCTCCTGTTGAACCGAACTGGCAGAAAATAGAACCATGTAGTGTGGGATGTTCACTCTGCTGATGTTTCTGCACATAGGAAACAGGATCGATGTGTTTAAATTAAGCCTGGTGGTTATTCACTAAATACATTTCCTAGATCAGTCTGCTTAAGGAAGTGGGGATAATGTGTGAGGCACTGATAGTGAAATTGTGGGATGTCTTTGAGACTAGAGCCTTCCTTGGGGATCTAGGTAGGGTCACAGAAACTCAAGAGTCACTGAAGCTGCCCAAGACAGTGGCTTTTAGGTTTGCAAATTCAAAGAATAAAATTCACAGCTCAGAAGAGGTGAATTTTAGAGGAGAGTTTATTATAGATCCATAGGTGGCATTGTGTGTGGGTGGGGAGGGGAATAGGGAGAGAGAAAGGAGAGGGAGGACAAGAGAGAGTCAGCGAGAAGATAGAGGGAAGGAGACAGAGAGAGAGGGGAAGATAAAAGTGAGAGGGAGGAATAGAGAAAGGGAGGGAGAGAGAAAAGAAGAAGGGAGAAAGACAGATAGAGGGAAGAGGAGGGAGAGAGGGGGAAAGAGGGGAGAAGGAGGGAGGGAGAAAGAAACATACATACAGAAAAAGATACACATGGAGAGAAAGGCAGAAATAGAGAAAGAAACACAGACAGACAGACAGACAGACACACACACACACACACAGAGAGAGAGAGAGAGAGAGAGAGAGAGAGAGAGAGAGAGAGAGAGAGACAGAGAGAGACAGAGAGACAGAGAGATTGTTTTATGAATCTGGAGACTTTTAAGAAGGACTTAAGGCAGAAAACTAGGTTGAGACCTAGTGTGAATGTAGAGTCCAATTGGCCCAACCAGGTGTCCAGGTGCTGTCTGCCAGTTTATGTTACATCATCACATGTAGCTTTTAGGCAGGGATGCTCATTTAGGGTAGCAAGAAGAACGAGAAGTGGCCTCCAACAAGGATACTCTCAGAATGGTTGTGTTAGGGTCCCCACCCTGCATGATCATTTCTATCTCTTGTTCAGTTCATTATTAACATGCAGCCAGGCTGCAGCCGTCTAGACTAGATTCTAGGATCTCATTTGCATGTGTGACTCTTTCCGAAGGATGAGAGCTCTGCCCGTATCCCAGCATGTCCCCGTCTCCAGCCGTAAGAGCAGTATGAAGGAAGGATACAGCCACATCTTGATAGTGCTTATTTTCTTTTGCAGACATAAATCAATGTGTCTTCTTGTTTAAAACCCCCACAGGTCTGCAGTATCAGTGGAGAAAGAAAAGACATTCATCATCTTAGACTGACAATTCCCCCAGGGGGGTGTGGCTGCCCTCTCTGCCATGCCTTATGGTCAATTACCCAAGATCATTCTCCCATGCCTCCAGTCTCAGACATGGCTTTTTGTCTTAAGTAGCAAATGATGGTCCCTCTGGTCTTGAAGTAAGAGAACTTAAAAGAAAAACAACAAAACAAAACAAAACAAAACCCCCAGCATCAGGACCAACAATTGCTGGCCCCTTAGGTGAAACTCAGTGCAAAAGTGAGTCATTTGGAACAATTCAATCCATGTAATTCAAGTCCCCAGCCAGATTCCTTTAAACTGGAGGATTTATTCTACTCTTTGAAGATATGGATTATACCCATTACCACACAAAACACAGAAAAATCAAATTGTTCCCTCAACATTTGTAGGTAGAGAGATTAGTTATCTACAACAAAATCCTGGTGCCTTTCTTCCGATCAATTTTTTGATGAAAGTATTTCATGAAGCTGACACAAACTATCGCCAGTTTAATGACTTAAGACAAAAGGAACCTAGTCTGCCACAGTCTAGGAAGACAGAAGCCTGCAGTCAAAGGAGTCTGCAGGCTAGTACCTGCCTACTTCTCAACAGTCAGGCTTTGGAATGTCCTCAGCAGCATCTGAATACACCACTTGGCTCTGTCTTTGGAAGAATGCCTCTCTTTCCTCTGCCCCATCCCTCCTCTTTGTTTCAATCTTCTGTTATAGATCTAAATCTAAACGGAGGATGATTCATTTCAATGTCCTCAACTTGACCACATTCTCAAACATCCCACTTTCACTTGTGCCAGAGGTCACAGGTCAAGGGTTGACATCTCCTCTAGTGGACATCATTCACCCCAATGCAATGGAGCATGGGGGTCTCCAAATCCTCAGCCTTCCATATTCTCTTTTGCCTCATGTCTGGCCAAATTAATCTCTTTTGCATTGGCCAACTATGCACTTGAATATCTAGTATTTGATTTTAACATCTGCTGCATACATGTCTTTGAACTAGCAAGACAAAAATCTCACTGGACAGAGTTTAAAAGTTAATGAAAGGCTCCCAGGACATGGAGGAGGAGGTTCAGAAGCTCAAGGTCCTCTTTGACCACCTAGCAAGTTCAAGGCCATCCTGGGAGAACCTGTCTCAAAAATAATGAAACCAAACCAAAAAGCGAGTTGGACATTTACTTAGAGCTCTGCCTAAGAGAAGAGTGGATAGACCTCAGGCTGAACTCAACTCCTGTAAAGGAAATGAGTTGTGTAGAATTAAGGTGAAAGCCTGTACTGGCTGGTTTTGTGTCAACTTGACACCAGTTGGATTTATCACAGAGAAAGGAGCCTCAGTTGAAGAAATGCCATGAGATGATATACCTGTGAGGCATTTTCTCAACTAGTGATCAAGGGGAGAGGGCCCAGCCCATTGTGGGCAGTGCCATCTTTGGTTTAGTAGACCTGGTTCTATAAGAAAGTAGACTGAGTAAGTCAGGGAAAGCAAGTCAGTAAGCAATATCCCTTCATGGCTTTTTTATCTGCTCCCCTGCTTCCTGACCTGCTAGCGTTCCAGTCCTGACTTCCTTTGGTGATGAAGGACAAGGTGGAAAGTGTAAGCTGAATAAACCCTTTCCTCCCCACCTTGCTTCTTGGCATGATGCTTTTCGCAGGAATATAAACCCTGACTAAGACAAAGCCTTCTATGGTTTGCTGATTGTTTTGACCCAAAGAAAGGCAAGTGTTGTCTTATTTCAATGACTGGAGGAAACCTTAAGGAACACAGTTTCCATAAAGTTAGTGCCCCACTATCCCCTAGAAATGTGTGTGCTTGGCTGCATTTAAAAGGGAAGGCCTTCCCCAATCCCAATGGCAGTGCACATTGGCCAACCAAACAGAAGAATTGTTATCTGGTGAACAAGCCTAGAAAGGGTCTCTGTTGACCAGAAAGCAGATATTATAAGCCCCGTTCTGTTCACCAGGAATCTCCCTTAGCCTTCCCCAAAATGGTGAGCAACTCCTAGATCTGCATTTCTGACAGCTCAGATCCAGACCCTGCTGACTGTCAGATCAAACCTGACTGGCCGTTTGATCCTTAATCAGTCTTTCTGCCCATCAAGTAGTCAGTCTGGGAGGCTTCATGTACCATTGCTTATAGTAATTAAAGTGTCCTGAAGTAAATGCTCCAAGGTTACTTAATCCCTACTTCAGCCCTGGGGCATTTGCCATGCTTACTTGTCTCACCAGGACCCTTGTAAGACAATCAATCCTACCCTCTTCTCCCAGGCCTCCTACCCCTTCTCAAGTTCATGACCTCTTTAAAATTTATTATTGTTTTATCTAACAATACAACATACTGTTAAATACATTGTTATATATTGTAATATATAATTAATTTAATATATTATTATATATAATATATAACAATAAAATTATAAAACCACACATGCACACATATGTATGTATACATACACAACTGAGTCCATTTATGGTTGCTTATATGTACATGTGTTTAAGGCTTGGGATTTTTAAGGCTGACATAAACTTGGAGGAAAAATGAGGTCTAAGAATAAGTGCACATGTATTGTTTTAAGTTATTGCTGTTGAATTTTTTTGTTATCTTATTTGTTTGTTTGCTCATTTATTTGTATCAGATCACTCTGCAGTTGGAGTCACAGGCAGTTTCGAACCATCTGATGTCAGTGCTGTGAACTGGAATTTGCATCCTCTGGAAGAGCAGTGATTGTTCTTTAATGGCTGGATTGTCCCTCCAGCCAATGTATTGAATTTTTTGTGAAAATATTTAATTAATTCTACACAGCTCTTTTCTAAATCAACCCCATAAAGCCTTCTAGTGAGATCTAACTAACCACAAAGATCCAGTGAACTATTCACACACATGCACACACATACACCTACACCTATCTATCTATCTATCTATCTATCTATCTATCTATCTATCTATCTATCTATCTATCTCCTGTCTATCTACTGTATGTGAAGACATATTAAGATATAATTTACACAGTAAATTATTCTTCTATTTAAAATGTAATAACTTTTAGTAGGTCCAGAAACTCCAGCATACATCATTGTGGCCAATTTTAAAGTGTTTTCATTACCTTGAAAGGATAGGACACACCTGGGCCATAGTCTAGCTATCCCATCCATTCATCTCCCCCATTGCTTGCTATCCACTGATATATCTTCCTGGGGCTTTCTTCATTCTTGAGACTATAAATAGGGCTATATAACAGTTGTTCCTCTTTGACCTGCTTCCTTCTCTTAGCATAATGTCCTCATGATTTATTCATGCCTCATGTGTCAGAACTTCATTCATTGTCATGGACAAATGAAATCTCACTTTA
This sequence comes from Micromys minutus, assembly GCF_963924665.1. Lineage (NCBI taxonomy): Eukaryota > Metazoa > Chordata > Mammalia > Rodentia > Muridae > Micromys > Micromys minutus. The sequence continues at coordinate 21,826,603 of NC_137964.1, forward strand.
GGGGGTGTGTTACATCTTATTTATATTTCAGTTGCTGTGCCTTCAGGCTTTTTCCACTTTTTGTCTTGCACGAACCATTCATGTCTAAGATTTGACTCAGATGTATACTTATTTCTGTTGGGAATGCTGGGTCAACTGTAGCTATTTTAACTTACTGAAGAACATTTTAGAGGGGTTTCTAAGTTGTCCACATCTGAAGGAGTGGCAGGATATCATCTGAGTCTTTGAGGTTCTCCCCACACTAAACCCTTATATTGCCAATACTTGAATAAAGCAAGCAATCCATACATCACACTCTCAGGTCTTGTATCACTGTGTCAACAGCCTTCCTTGCAGTGTCTAAAAGATGCAACTGTAAATCACAGAATGTTTTTGATTCCATCCAAATGAACACTTCGCCTCCAATTCCCTTATATGTACAGTGAGGATAAACATCTCCCTTGCAGTAGAGCTACATAAGACTGAAGTATGACTGCTTTTCACAGAGCACAGAGTGTTCTGGAAACTAAGACAGGTGATAGAAAAGCCAGTTGCAGCTCCTCGTTTTGCTAGTGCTATTCATTAGAGTCCTCATACTCCACCTGCATCTTGGAGCCAGATACGGAGGGTAGTGAGACATTGCTTGTTACAGTCATCCCTTTAGAGTTTCTGGACAGTGGGGCTCATGCCTAATCTTGTCCTATTTGCTCAATGTGTTGTATCCCTTATAAGATATTCATAGCTACCTTTGGCTAATTAAAAGCATGCAGAATCTGGGTTGTCTTTCTCTTCCTCTATCTTCCTTTGTTTCTTCCTTCGTTCCTTCGTTCGTTCATTTGTTTGTTCGTTCATTCCTTCCTTCTTTCCTTTTTTCCTTTCTTCCTCCAGTCACAGGCTTCAGCCTTGTCTTTCACCTACCCTCACCTGCTTACACACAGAAATCTACAATCATGGCTCTAATTGATTCTGCTACAGGCTCATTTCACTGGCTTTTCTGGCTGAGGTGAAGGTGCATGGTTGATGTACAGATATCATACAGGCAGCACCTCCTTGGTGCATATACCTTCTTTCGTGGACATAGTCCTAACCCATCCATTGAGATACTGCCTTTAGGGGTAGAGAAGTATGAAGACCACAGTTTGGGCCTCCACTATCCATGTAGATAGGTGGGTTGCTCCTTATAACCTGAGCATTCAGGAGGCAGAGACAGGATAGTCCTCAAGCAAGCTGGATAACTACACAATTGAAATCGGCTAATTTAAAGAGAGGTCCTGTCTTACTGCATCAGGTGGAGAATGATGTAGGAGAACAATTAATCATATCCTTGGCGTGCATGGGCACACTTAACACACACAATCACACATGTGCACATGCATGCACACACAGAGATGAATATTGCTTTTATCAAACCAATTCTCATGCTTTCTTATGAGGAATCAAATGGGTGCCTTAAATTCAATCCCAGATTTTTACCCTGCCTTTGACCATTTAGTTCATGGATAAAAGACATACCACTTTTATTACTTACAATAAGCCTTCAACAGCGCAAGACATGAGCAGATATCTACCCTCTGTGCTATTAAAAATTCTATTTCCTATCAATAACTCTTAGTTGTTATGTGTTATGTTTTATCTCGGCTACTTTTAAGTCCAACTGGCCAGCCCTCAAGACCATGTTTTCTTGACTCCTAATCCATGGCAACTTTTTCTTCAACGTTCACCTTCTTCTCTCTCTTGTGGTTCTCCTCTGACCCTCCCCCCAACCTAGGAACCCCAAAACTCATTTGTGTCTTTACTATTGACTGTTGGCATGTTTTTGTTTACCATTCAGAGATAAATTGGGGGCAAGGTCACATAGAGACGCTTAGGTCTATGAACAGACTCTCTCGTCTCTGGGACAACCAGGTTGTCCAGACAACTAGAAGCCACACTTAGTAGTACAGTACACAACAAAAGACCTCAACATGGAACCAGTGTATCTAACAGCTAGCTTGTTTGTGTTCTTCAACAGAGTCCTTTTCTGTCTGTATTCACAGACCCAGCCCACATCCTCACAGTGTCAGCATGAAATAGGGATTCTCATCATCTCTTCCATTTTTTTTTCGACGATGAAATACAGGTACAGAGATCACAGTAAGTAGCAAAGCCAGAACCAACTCCCCACTGGCCTGCTTGTCATATCTATACATCAGTCTTTATATGGTTCAGACCATCTGCAGGGGCAAGTTCTTCACAGAGGACACTCAGCCAGCTGCTTGGATTGGCAAGATGTTGGCAGTGAGATGGATTACACTCTTTGGACTTCGTGAGTCACCATTAGTTGTGTGAATCCAGGTTCAGTGTGACTAGCTGAGACGCTTGAGTCTATACAGAAAGGCTGTCAACTAATCTGTCGGAGAAGCCCCCAGTCAATGCATGATCACTGTAGAAGAACGAGGTTCACACCCCAGGTAACACAGACCCAGGCAGAAGCAGAATGATTTAGATCTATTCATGGCTTAGGAAGCATTATTTTCTCACAAGTAGGGATAATAAAAGGCTGGGACCCAAACTCAGGTCCTCATCCTTGAGTGGTGGACACCTTACCTACTGAGTCCAGCATCCCCACCCCCAGAGCTATTTTCAACCTTTGGCCTTGGCTATTTGACAGCCCCAACTTTCCTAGTCAGCACAGATTTTTATTGAACCTTAGAACAAAGTAGCAGGTCATTCGTCTGATTTATTGCCTTCATGGGAATCTGGTATCGTAGCCCTTAACATTTCTGAATAAATTTTATATAACCAGTTTGCCAATTTTCTAGAAGAATAAGCTAGAATTTATGCTGAGATTGCCAAGCGCAATTGGGGCTCATACCCTTTCCTTGGCCATATCTCTCTCTCTCTCTCTCTCTCTCTGTATGTGTGTGTGTGTGTGTGTGAGTGTGAGTGTGTGTGTGTGTGTGTGTGTGTGTGTGTGAAAATGTTTTAAATTATTGATTCAGTTTCTTTACTGTTAGAAAAGCTATTTCAGCTCTTCCTGTGTGGGATTTCAGCTGGGTCTTCTGCTTCATTTGAATCTTCTAATTTATTAATCGTAAAAGTTTTTACATCCCCGCTTTGTCTCTTTGATGTCTCTCACAGGCATCACTCTCTTTATATTTCTGGCGTTCGCTTCTCTCCCATTTCCGTCTTGATTTGTCAGCCCTCCGTGGGCTTTGTTAGTTTTCCTGTGTACCAGCCCTTTAATAGCTGGTGAAATTATGGTTTGCTAATTAATTTCTGGTTCTCTTTCTTGATCATTTTGTCTTTCCACTTTCCCGGGGTTTAATTTGCTTTCCAATTGTTTCAGATGAATGTTTCAGGGATGGATGTAGAGCCACTCTTTATGACAAATGTGTGCCTTTCAGGATGAAAATTATACCCAGTGAGGACCAATGGGCCCCGTTCCCACATGTTTATGTCTCGAGTTTCATGAAGCCTTGTCATTCAAATGCAAACATTTTAGAGTAATTCAAATTGCAAACTTAAGTTTTAAAATTTTTGTCTATACATTATGTCCCAGTCTTCATTGTTAGATATTTTTTCAAGAAACCAGTCTTTTTGGTGCTGCTTACACAATGAATAGTTTTAAGCTTCTATGTCTAAACATGAGGTGAATCTTTTGTAAACACAATTTCTTCTTAACTTAAAAGGACATTACAACAGTCAAACTCTTTATGTATAATTTAATTCCTATGGGATTAAGTTGCTAAATTACCCTGCTCTTCTCTGCTTTAAAAAAAAATCTATGTGTGTGTTTGTGTATGTGTGCTTATATTATATCTGTGTTTATGTATGTGTTTGTATGTATATCTGTGTAAGTATATATTTATGTACATGTGTATATCACTGTGTGAATGTGCATCTGTGTATGTGTATCAGTATGTGTATATGTTGTATCTATGTATGTCTTTGTATTTGTAAATGTATCAGTATATGTGTTTGTATCTGTGTATGTATGTCAGTATATGTATCTTTGTGTATCTGTATATGCATGTTTAATATATATATGTATATGTGTGTATAGGTATATCTATATGTATATATATATATATCTGTGTGTAAATATAGGTATATTTGTGTGTGTGTGTGTGTGTGTGTGTGTGTGTGTATTTGTATATGTTTGTATGTAGTCTCCTCAACTGACTTTAATCTCTGCATCATGTCTCGTTGCCCCAGCATTCTGGTCTTTGCAGAGGTTAGAGGATAATGATGCTGAGGCTCTCTCTTTGGTACAACATAATCCCAGTTCTGTTTGTGAGTCCTTTGTAGTTGAGGAAGACAATGGATAAAAGATGCTTCATAGTAAATGTCTTAGAGAAAGCACAATAGTCCAACGGTGATTTTTTTTCCTTTGGACAGTTGAAAGTTCAACTCTGAGATGTTCTCTCTGCTCCACATAATTTTCAAAATTACACAATCTATAATAAAAATCACAGACAAACTTAAAGCTTCTTAGAAACATCAATGAATACTTCAGAGTCTCAAGTCCACATGATAAATGCAGTTGATATATCTTATATTTCTTGCTCCCCAAACAAAAATATCTTGTCTGTTGTTCAAGGATCCTAAGAATTTAAAAGCATTCACTTATTACAGTGAGCACATTTTTCTCATTCTTCCCATAAGGTGTAAGGTCCCTGGAATCAGGTACAGATAGTTGTTAACTAGTCACCCCACCCCAGGGAGTACACCTAAGAAAGGCAGAACACCATGCCATTCCAGTAGCAGAGATGCAGATGGGCTGAGATGTTTTTCTCTTATTTTTATTGAATATTCTCTGCATTTACATTTCAAATGTTATCCCTTTTCCTCAATCCCATCCTTCCTCCCTCCCCCACCCCTTGCCTCCAGGAAGGTGCTCCCTCTCCCAATCTCCCTTTCCTGCTTCAGCACATTGGCATTCCCCTACACTGGGAAAATGAGCCTTCACTGGACCAAAGGCCTCTCCTCCCATTGATGCCAAAAAGTGCTATCCTCTGCTTCATATGCACCTGGGGCCATGGGTCTCTCTGTTCAAACTCATTGGTTGGTGTTTAAGTCCTTGGGAGCTGTGATGGCTTTGGTTAGTTGATAATTTTGTTCTTCCCATGGGGTTTCAGAACCTTTCAGCTCCTTCAGCCCTTTCTCTAGCTCCTTCATTGAGGTTCCTGTGTTCAGTCTGATGGTTAGCTGCAAGCATCCTCCTCTGTATCATTATGTTTCTGGCAGAGCCTCTGAGAGGCATCCATATCATATTCCTTCCAGTAAGCCCCACCTGGCATCAGCAATAGTGGCTGCATATGAAGTGGATCCCCTGGTGAGGCAGTCTCTGGATTATCTTTTCTCCAATTCCTGCTCCTCTGTTTGTCCCTTTATTTCCTTCCTTGAGTGTTTTGTTCACCCTTCTAAGAAGGTCTGAGGCATCCACCTTCTGGCATTCCTTCTCTTTGAACTTCATAAGTTTTATGAGCTGTTTCTTGGGTATTCAAGCTTTTTGGGTTAGTATTCGCTTATAAGTGAGTACATACCATGAGTGTTCTTTTGTGATTGGGTTACCTCACTCAGGATGATAGCTTCAAGTTCCATTCATTTGCCTAGTAACTTTATGAATTCATTCTTTTTAATAGTTGAGTAGTAATCCATTTTTATATGTACCACAATATCTGTATCCATTCCTCTGTTGAAGGACGTCTGGGTTCTTTCCAGCTTCTGGCTATTATAAATGAGGCTGCTATGAACATGGTGGAGCATGTGTCCTTATATGTTGGAGCATCTTTGGGGTGTATGCCAAAAGTTGTATAGATGGGTCCTCAGGTAGTACTATGCCCAATTTTCTGAGGAACTGCCAGACTAATTTTCAGAGTGGTTGTAACAGTTTACAATCCCACAAACAGTGGAGGAGTGTTCCTCTTTCTCTACATCCTCACAAGCATCTGCTGTTACCTGAGTTTTTGATCATGGCTATTCTGACTGGTGTGAGGTGGAATCTTAGGGTAGTTTTGATTTGCATTTCCCTGATGACTAGGGATGTTGGGACTGAAATCTTAACGTCAGGACCCTAAGCAGACAAAGGTCCTTGGCAAAGTGTCTGTGGTAGTAGGTCTCACTGAATAGTAAAATGTTTTCCTTCCCATTGACTTAGACACCATGTTACTGGCCATTCCACTGACTCATTAGAAAGCATTGATCCTACTGTTAGGGAAGATCCAAGTTTAAGACAAGCCTCCTCACAATCAAGCTATTCTCAGGCTTTCTAGGGGGTTCCAGGTCAGACGCCATCTTTGACACCCTTTCAGCTTTTAGGGTTCCAAGCTTCCATGGCCTATAGTGTTTTATCTTTGCTTCAGTTCTCACACATCTCTGAGACTATGACTCTCCTCCCTCCTCCTAACAAGGATTCTTATGATGCCTTGGGTCCACCCAGATGACCCAGGAAATCAGCTGGTTCTTGCTCTGGACTCCTTAGCTTTCCAGTTCTGTGACCAATGTGTTAGCTTGTTTCCTCTTGCTGTGATAAACACCTGGACTACCAGCAACGTGGAGAGACAAGGGTTTATTTCATCTTATATCTTGTAGTCTGCTATGAAGAGAAAATTGAGAATGGAACTCAAGGCAAGAAGCCAGAGGTAGGAGCTGAAGCTGAGGCCATAGAGGAACATTGCTTACTGGATTTCTCAGATACTTTCTTATACATTCGGAGCCACCTGCCCAGGGGTGGCACTGCCTCCAGTGATCTGGGCTCTCTCACATCAATCACTAATCAAGAAAATGTCCCACAGACTTACCCACATGCCAACTTGATAAAGGCATTTTCTTTTCAATTGAGGTTCCCTCCTCCAAGATAATTGTAGCAATGTCAAGATGACAAACCCCACAAAACTTGGGAAATGACCAAAAGAAATAGTTACCATAATTTACAGTTTATGTAGACTTTATATTATATGTAAAGTCTTCAGAACATTTTCTCTGAGAAACATTTCCCTGTCCAGGTGACAGACAGGTCCAGGTAACAGACAGGTCCAGGTGACAGACAAGTCCAGATGACAGACAGGTCCAGATCATGGACAGATCCAGGTGATGGACAAGTCCAGATCCAATTGGATGAGCTTTTCCAGAAAGAGTAATGTGTCCTTCCTGGTCAGGAAGCACCACCCTGCTAGACAATAACCTCATAAGGCTTATGGTCCCTGGAACTTGGTCCAGATAGCTATTAACTGATGACCAACTAGGCAGTTCAGGATGGTATACTATATCCAAGGTCACAGAGCTCTGACTCAGATCTCATATTTCTAACCAGTACATACAGCCTTTTGACTGATTATTATAAGGTTCCTGGTGACATTCAAACCTGTTCATATATAACTGGCTGCCCAATTTCCATCTTTCCTTTAAACCAAGCCTTTGTTGCACCCTCAAAACTCATTTTGCTGTAGCTGATGACAAGTTCATAGACTCTGAATATGAGGACTGAGCATCTTCAAGGGGACAGTTATTCAACTAGTAAAAATCACTCTATGATAGTGTATTTAACCTTCTTTCTTGTGATGAAAGTTAATAATTAATAATAAAAGTAGTGACAATTAGTACTAACTGTACCAAATACATCACTGATGGAGATCCCTGGAGACCCTTAACAACAGAGGGGACTCCATATGATGTCCTCAGCAATCCTGTAATCTAAAAACCATTCCAACAGTGAAGTATATCAGCAAAGACATTTCTGCTATCCTTGAACATTCCAGGAATCTATAACAACAGAGCATTCTTGTAGAGAAGCAACTGAGTTGTGGGCGGTTCAGCTGACTCATTATTGGGATACTCTGCTGTGTTAATCAAAGGCCTTGATATGACCTTCATTAATTCAGACCACTTCCCTGGTGCCCTTTGAAATCGGAGAGTGCAAAACAAAGTAATTGCCAAGATAATTTGATAACTACTACTATGATCTCCAGCCCAGAAGAGGTCAGTGGATGTATCAAACAACTCTTCCCAGAGGCCCATGAAACCCCATTCACTTTGTCTATGCCTGGTTTTTCATCAATGAGGCAGAATGGCTATATTAGTTTCCTTTCTTGCTGCCTGTATCAATATGCCTGATGAAAGTGATTTAAAGAAGCAAGGAAAGGTGGTCCAGTTGGTTTCTTGTCAATGGGCACAGGCTTGAGTCATCTAGGAAGAATGAATCTCGGTTGATAAAATGCCTCCTTCCAGTTGGCCCGTAGGCAAGTCTTTGGGTGCATTTTCATGGTTGATGATTGGCGTGGGAGGGAGCGGCCCACTGTGGGTACTGCCATCCCTAGGCAAGTGGTCCTGGCTGTGGTAGAAAACAAACTGAACAAGTGATTTGGAACAAGGACACAAGTCAGCAGCACTCCTCTGTGTGTGGTCTCTGCTTCAGTTCCTGCCTTAAGTTCCTGTTCTGATGCCCTTCAGGGATGCAATTTCAGCTGTGGGATGAACAAATCCTTTCCTCCTCAAGTTGCATTTGGTTACAATGTGTACAGAAATGTTTTCATAGCAGCACAGAAGAGAACAAGGTGAGAAGGTTTACTCTATCCCCTTATTTAAGGGTGTAGGGATACCTCAGAGTCCTTTAGACCTTAGGAACAGGGGAGAACCCAGAGCTTGGGAGAGAGTCTCTACTTCACTTCCCTGTACAGATTAAAGAATTTTTGAGGTCTATCAAATGGGAATTAATTTTTTGTCCTTGATGTGCATGCTTTTCCAGACCTAGTGCATTTGCTTCAGGAATTGTTACTTTAGAGCAGGGTCCTTCACACCAGCTGCTGTTTGGGAAAGGGGGTGGGGAGAAGCATGTAAAGGGTTGTTAAAGCTGGTGAAAAATTTGCCTCTGGCTGAGAATCGTGTAAATCTCAGTGTTATAACGTTAAGCAAGGTGCAGAGTCATTACAACATTCAATTATTTTGATGCTTCAAGGCAAATGTTTCCAGGCCTGGAATATTAGTCTATTTGACAGGCAGCAAATGCTGTTGTGTTTTTGTGGAGTGATGCCCATTTGTAAAGACACGAACCCATGCTGTTCTGCCTGGTCTCTTCCTGCTCTCCACACCCTCATTAATACACCAGAGACTAATGGAAGGGGGTCCCCTGGAACTTTTTTATAAGGGAGATGGAGCTACAGATTCCTAAGGAGCAATTGCAAGGCTATGGAAGACCAACACCTTAGGGTTTATATGAATGTGATAACCATCATGATTAAAAAGCAGCTTGGGGAAGAAAGGGTTTATTTCAGCTAACAGCTTGGATAGAAGTCAGGGCAGGAACCTTGATGCAGGAGCTGAAACAGAGGCCATGGTGGAGTGCTGCTTACTGGTTGGTTCTCTATGGCTTGTTCAGTTTGTTCTCTTTCTAAGCCAAGACCGTCTGTCCAGGAGTGACATCACCCACAGTTGGCTGGACCCTCCATACCAACCATCAATCATGAAATCACCACAGACTGCCCTAAAGGTCAGTTTGATAGAGGTGATTCCTCATCATAGATGGGCTCTCATCTGTGTCACATTGATGACAAGTAACCAGAACAAACTCCAATAAAACTTTATCTGCCAAAGTACAGAGGTAGATATCCTCAAAAGCAAGTAGATATCCTCAGGTCTGCAGCTTGAAGACTGTCCCACATGCTAAGTTTACTGTATTTTTAAGTCTCTTCAGTGAATTTTAAGAAACGACAGAGGGTCCTCGGCTATTTATCCACAAGGGCATTTGATTTAGCGAGTTATACAGGAACAATTTATTTAGTGTTTGCTAAACACCGTTTGTGTGTATTTCACATAGACCTTGTCACATGTCTGTCATCAGTGTGGATAACTAATAACAGTGGACATGCGGAGAGTACAGACTGTGGTCCTGAGGTCACCCCTACCCTTCCCCATGTGCTTTATAAATAAAGTTTTATTGACACACAGCTCTGCCCACCATGGCTGTTTTTCCACCAGCAAGGTAGAGTTCAAGTATGAGTTGCCTTTCTCATTACTGTGACAAAATGCCTGGTAAAAAGCAACTAAAAGAAGCAAAGACGTTTTATTTTGGTTCACATTCTCAGGGTGTAGTTCATTACGGCAAGGATGGTTCTGCCCCAGTCTCATTCCATAGCTCTTTTGACAAACCACAAGGATACCCACCTCTTCTGGGTGTCTGAATATTCTGGAATACATCACACATCCACTTGACAGTGTTGTGAATGGTAACGCTAACCTGTGTTCTTCAGGGTTGCCTGTTCCTGTCTCTGATGTCCTGAGCTTATGGCACCCCACTGAGGATCCCAGCCTGCTTTACCTGCTTTAATTTCTGGCAACAGCCTTTACGAAACATTGGCATCACATCTTAATTTTGCTATCTCTGATCTGCTGAGGTTTCATAAGCCAATTAAGTACTCTCAAAAGAGTTGTGTGGAAAACAAGTTTTTTTTTTTTTTTTTGTTTTGTTTTGTTTTTAAAGTCACAATTCTATTGCATTCATTTATCCATGTTTGAGTTGTCATGGGACCATGCTACCTAGCACATGTTATGGAGGTCAGAGAGTAACTATTGGGAGCCAGTTTTCTCCTTTATTGTGTGTGACCTGGGATTCAAACTCACATCTTAAGCATTTGTGGAAAGCACCTCTATTTGCTGAGCCATTTCACTGGTCCCAAATTTGTTTTGATTTTCACTTGTGAGCTTCAGAATTTTCAATAGTTTCTTCCACTTCAAATACATTTTTACCTGAAATATAGCCCTGCACACTCTCTGGAGTATTGCCTATAGATATTGAAGGAATGTGGGTTTCTTACACCCACAACAGGCACTTCATGCCTCCAAAACTTGAGTTGCTTAAGCAGAACATTGAACCATTTGTCTCAGAGCCCAGAAAAAGCAGAGAAAATCCACACTACATTTTTATCACAGTTGCTCATTTAGATATCATCTCAGAGAGTGTGGCTATGGTGCTGTGTAAAACCACCATGCCCAAGCAACTTCACCCTGCAGGAGAACCTGAGCCTGAGTCTTCTTGGACCAACATCTTTTACTCCTGATACTCCATGATTCATGCAACCACCTCACCATGAATATCATCATTGCCAAATTACAGAGCAGGGGCAGACCCGATTAAACCCATTGATTCAATTTTAGCGTGACTGAGTTATTGATATGGCTGTGAATTATCTCATTTGTGTGCAGCCGAAGGCCAGTAACAGGGTTTGAAGAGAAATTATGTCTGAGTAGCATGGGTGAGAACATGTCTAATTCAGAGGTTTGCTCACACCAAGGAGAGGTCTTTCCCTGGGGCATTAAGGTTGTCAGAACTCTCTAGTAGATTAATCTCATACATCATCATCTCTTTGGATGTGCTATGGAGCTATAGGTAACTACAAAATAGGTTAAAAACGAGTTGTGTGAAATGCTGTTTTGTATTTTTAACTTTTAGTTTCTGTTGTTATTTTGAAAATGACATATTTTGGCATTATAGAATAGAAATGTTTTCTGTATTCTTAAGTCTAGCATGCAAGCTTTATTCTTGGGCTGACACTCCCCATCTTAAGTATGACATGCATAGAAACAACTGGATAAGGCATTATGAAGAGCGCATAAGCCCGACACCAAAGTCAAGCAACACATCCCTTTTAGTAACTAGTCAGACTCATAGAAACATCAGGATGCTGTCAATGGAAGTGAGATGGTTTGTGTAGATTAATGACTGTTTAAGTCTTGGTTTTGCAAAACGAAAAATTTTGGGAAACTTCTGGTCCAAGATGTAAATGTACTTGGCAGTCCTGAGCTGTACACTTTGTGTGGATTCTGGGAATTGAACTCAGATTGCTAGGCTTATAAACCAAATATAATATTTCTTGCTGAGTCTTCCCATAAGCTTGAATTGCATGCTTAAAAATTATCAGGGCACCCAACGTGATGTTCAATGTATTTCATTACAATTTGGAAACTTCACAGAGCTTGGGAGACAACTCTGTTGGTAGCATGCTTGTCATGCAGGTGTAAGGGCATGTGGTCTGATCCCTAGCACTCTTATAAAATATAGGTGTTGTAGTTGGTTCCAGTATAGGGGTGACAATAGAGACAGAAGGATCCCTGGGTCTCACTGACCAGTCAAATAAATGAGTCATTTGGGCCAAATGAATGATGATCTTCAGATTCAGTGAGAGACCGTGTCTTAAAAATAATATAGGGGAGAGGGACCCAGCATCAACTTCTGTCCTCCAAATGCATGCATGAATATATATATATATATGTGTGTGTGTCTGTGTGTGTGTGTGTGTGTGTGTGTGTGTGTGTGTGTGTACCACTCCCACAAATCACAAGGCTTGTTACAATAAACAAAGCCAAACAATATGAAAGCAATAATGCATCAACTAGATACTGAAGCCTCTAGAAGCCTTACACAGATGAGAGGTTTCCTGCAGAAGTTATTCTACAAGCTAGTAAGTAATCAAGAGTATTCTTTTACTAGCTTAATTTTAAGTGTGTGTGTGTGTGTGTGTGTGTGCCTGTGTGTGTATGTGTGTGTTATTGTTCATGTGTGTGAGCATGCCTATGTTCAGGTGAATATGTATATGTACATTTGTGTGAACACATGTGCATGAATGTTCATGTGTGTGAGCATACCTACGTTTATGTACATGTGTATGTGTGTTATGTGTGTGTTTGTAGAAATTTGAGATTAACATTGAGAATTTTTCTCAATTACTTTCTGCATTACTCATTGAGGCAGAGTCTCCAAGTTGAATCCAGAGCCCAATAATGTTTAGTCTGCTATCTAACTTGTGTAGAGACTTTGTCTCTGCCCCTTTAGTTATGAAATTACAGATGGGTCACCACACTCACATGGCAGCTACATGTGTGTTGGAGTTCTGAACTCCAGCCCACATAATTGCACAGGAAATATTTTAATCACTGTGTTATCTCTCCGTACTCCTATTAGAGTTTTACAAGGAAAATAAATGGCAAATGAAAATCTTTTTATATTATCACCCTATTTTGAGAGAATATGACAGGCAAGAAACAAAGTAGGATGAGACAGGAAACACATTTCCCCTAAACACCACTTTTTGAAAGACAGTGAAGAATCCTGGAGGCAGGGTGATTGTTAGGAAATGGAATAGGCTTAGAAACCAACAGAGCCCTGTTTTGATCTATAACAGAAAGCACACCCTAGCACAGATAACATTCAGATACTGATCACAGTGCTTTTCACCATATGTGGTGATTTGGACATGATTGGTCCATGAAAAGGCTCATGCTTGGTGGCATGAGAATGGCCCATGCTTGGCACCATTAGGAGGTGTGGCCTTATTGGAGGAGGTGTGGCCTTCTTAGAGGAAGTGTGTCACTGTAGAGGCAGGGGCTTGAGGTCTCATATATATGCTCAAGTCTGGCCAGTATGATCCAGAGCCTCCTCCTGCCTACCTGTGGAAGACAGTCTCCGTTTATTGCCTGTGAATCAAGATGTAAAACTCTTGGCTTCTCCAGTACTATGTTTCTGCACATTGCCATGCTTCTCACCATGATGATAATTGAATGAACCTCTGAAACTGTAAGTTAGCCTCAATTAAGTGTTTACCTTTGTAAGAGTTGTCTTGGTCATGGTGTCTCTTCATAGCAATGGAGCCTTAACTAAGATATCACATTTGATGGTAAAGTATTTTTCATATGTGGGAAGAACTCTAATTCCAGGATACAGGCAAGAAGTAAATATTGTCCCCAAATAAGCAAAATGTACAAAGAATACTACTGTTTCCCATGTTTGTCATTTTCAGACTTTGTCTAGGTGCACGCGCGCATGTGTATGTGAATGTGTGTGTGTGTGTGTGTGTGTGTGTGTGTGTGTGTGTGTGTGTGTGAGTGAGTGTCGCATATGCTAATGTAGTTATGTGTGCTGTGGAGGTTAGAGATCAATACTGGGTACCTTTCTCAAACATCCCCCCCCACCCCAGAGATAGTATCTTATTGAGCAAGGAGTTCACAAATTGGCTAACTGGCTTGAAAATCATCTCTGGGATCTTCCTGTTCCTACCTCCCAGAGTTCAAGTTACAGGCATAGTCAGCCATACCTAGTTCATTCTGTACTTGAATGCTGGTGGTCAAAACTCATGTTCATACAGCCACCTCCTTAGCACTTAAGGTAACATTTAGTTGATTGATTCAGTATCTATTTATAGTTGATATAAAGAAAGAATGTACAAATCATAGATTTAGAGCTAACAAGAAATGCACACCTCAGAAAGCCTTCCTCTCAAACAGTGTCACTGGTTCCCCAGAACTAGTTAACTGGGCATCATTTGCCATTGTATCCTAGGGTGTGAAGTGCTTGCTGAAATGTTTTACATTATTTCTTTTTAGGGTATCTACAGTATTTCTGTGGCTTGTCTTCAGTTATGAATGTGTTTATTACTATTATTATCACTATTTTTAATTACTACTATTACTACACTTTTATTACCCTGTGTGTGTGCATGTGTAGACATGTATGCCATGCATACTATGGTATATATGTATAGGTCGAAGGACAGCCCTGACGAATCAGGTGCTCTCTGAAACCTTTCCATGGATTCTGAGGATCAAACTCAGGTCACCAGGTTTGCACAGCAAGCTCCTTTACCTGCTGAGCTGTCTTGCCAGCCTTGCAAGTGCTTTCAGTTAAGACAAAACAAAACAAACAAACAACCCCCCCCAAATTTGCTTATGTATTATTAGCAAATAAAAACCGTACATAAAACTCTTCATTTTAATGTACGTAGCTAGGTTTATCTTTTCTTATTAGGGTTCTTAATGTTTGTTCCAGGATACTGATTGAAGCATGTTGCCTAACATACTGATGTAACGAGATCCTCTGACATTCCTCTCTAGAGTTATTGCTGTCTTATACCTCCCTTCCAGACGTGGAGGATTTGGAGTTATGCAGTTAGATTTTAGAGAAGTATTCGCATTCTTTTCCATCCCCTGTCCCGGTGACTATTCATTGGAGCTGACACCACACACCAAGCAAGCAGTCCTCCACGATACTAAGGTAGGAGCCTTGTCATGCATCAAGATAACCATTAACTGTAATTTTCGTCTCACCGGCAAGGCAAAACCTCTGAACACTATGTTTAGCTTCTCAGTCTCTTAATGAGGTTTCTCAGCAGGCCTTGGGCTTCTGCCGAGAAGATGAGGTACTGTCAAATGCCTGGAGCTGTGGAGAGCCTCTGATTTCTACTTCATCTGTCTCCTTTTCCTTCTCCCTTGGTCCTCACAGTCCCAGCTACCTTGAGGACTATGAACTTTGATTTTCATCTCTCTATCTTCACAGGGCTGCTGGGTGTGCCAGTTGGCCCATCTTACCCTAGAGCTCCTGCTGGGGCCCATAATCCTTATCCCATCAGTCACTCAGATGATGGCCTTGTTTGTGAAAGTCATGGGAGACTTCAGATCATAATGAGATTTGTATTTCCAAGATTCTGTCTGTGGTGACCTTCCTTTGAAGCCTTCAAAAACCAGCATTTAAAAATTGACGGTGAGTGTTTGCTTCTTCTTCTTCTTCTTCTTCTTCTTCTTCTTCTTCTTCTTCTCTCTCTCTCTCTCTCTCTCTCTCTCTCTCTCTCTCTCTCTCTCTGTGTGTGTGTGTGTGTGTGTGTGTGAGTGTGTGTGTGTGAGAGAGAGAGAGAGAGAGAGAGAGAGAGAGAAGAGAGAGAAAGAGAAAAGAGAGAAGAGAAGAGAGAGAGAGAGAAGAAAGAGAGAAGAGAGAAGAGGAGAGAGAAGAGAGAAAGAGAGAAGGGAGAAGAGAAGAGAAGAGGAGAAAGAGACAGAGATATAGATAGATAGATAGAGAGAGAGAGAGAGAGAGAGAGAGAGAGAGAGAGAGAGGGAGAGAATTATATCTACCATGTATTCCTAGTACCTACCAAAGCTGGAAAAATAGCATCAAATCCCCTAGAACTAGGGTTATAGGTAGTTATGAGCCACCATATGGAAACCGAACCAAGGTCTTCTGAAAAAGCAGCCAGTGTTCTCTGCACCAGCTTCCAGTCTTCCAATGTAATTGTTTATACATGTAAACAATGCACTTTGATCATACCCTGCCCCCTCCAGTCTTCCCAGGATCATCACCAAACATCTTCCTTTGCATCTCCTTTAACAAGGAAAACATTGAACCCAATCAGTGCTACTCACATGCACACAGATATGGCATCATCCCCTGGACCATGAGTAACCTGTGATGGACCACAATACAACCTTGAGGAAAATTGAAGCTTCCTCCCCAGCAGTCATCAGCTCTCGGGGAACCTCACAGTACCCTCCCCACCCTACCCCTGCTTTATGCTCCTGAGTTCAACAGCCCTGTCCTCTCCAGAGGCCATTACTTCACAGTGCTTCTTCCCAACCCCATGTCCACCTTCTCTTCTGTGATGTTCCCTGAAGGTTTTGTGTGAGGGGGTTTGGTACAGATGCATCTTTACGGCTAAGCACCCCAAGTGTCTCCCCAGATCAGGCTAACTGCAAACACAGTCGTTAGACCCAGGGGAAAATTCACCCTCCACCATCTCCGTTACAGCCAGTTATGAATACTTTCTGTCACATACACCTCAATTGTTTGGGGCCTATGGTAGGAACCTGCTACCTTTGGTCTAATTCCAGGTCAGCTCCACATGAGTCATTCCAAATGGTGTAGTGAAACACGGTATTCTGGACAGGATCTGAACTGCTCCATTTACACCATCATGGCACCTGATTAGCAGCTCAGGGAATGGCCATGCTTTCCTGGATTTCTTGAGATGAAGATCAATATCTACTTTTTAAGAAAAAGAATGAAGAAATAATGAAGTCCTGTAGAGAGAAACGAAACCAGAAAGCAGCCGCCAGATCAAGGTTACTACACTGGAGTCAGCCTTCCCACAAGAAGCAATGACAGGGTAACATCTGCCACCAAATTAGCAAAACCCCCTGAACTTGCTGAGTTTCCAAGTAGCATCTCCACTCTACCTGGCTTTAAAGTGTCTCTGCTTTCGACGGCTGTGATCTTCTTGAAGGGCTTGGCAGCTCCCTTCCTCATTACAAGTCACCTCTGAATAGGAGTGACAGGAAAGGGGAAAAAAGTCAGGCCCGTGGCTATAATATTAAAACCCAATGGAGAAACAGGTCACTCTCGTGTCTCTGGCTCTAAGGGGCCTTTCTCACCCGACTGACTCTACACTGAAGGCTTTGAGGTAGAGAAGCCACCTGCAGAAACTTGCTCGTTAATGTCAACAGAGCAGCTGTTGCATTTATTATTTGACTTTCCCCCTAACCTTGACCTTGAGACTTCTGCACAGTGGCTGGATTTAGAGGCATGCATCATCTGGTCTCCATGGCAACTGCACCAGCAAATCAGAGAAAGGACAAAGGTTGCACTATCCATTTGTTTCTGGTCTTTTTTTTTTTTTTTAATTGTAACTAGGGTGTTGCAATGCTGATTTAGAGGAAATGAAACAATCCATCCTGAGCAGGTCCTCTTGGGTCTTCTTTGTGGGCTGTTTACCAACATTCTTGGCCTCTACCCATCGGCGGTATGAAGAAACCTGTTACCCTCATGCCTCACCATTTCTATGTCCTATGGAGAAAAGTCTCTCCTGGTCCCCAAACCCTGAGCCAGGTTGTCGACTATAGGACCAAATTAGAAAATCATATAAAATATGGTTTCTTTATCATACTAAATGGACGGGCTCTGAAGGTTTCCTCTGGCTGCCACAGGTAAAATGACACCATCTACCTTGTGGTTACCAAGTGTATAAAAATGGGAGCACATCGCCAACTGAAAGGGCCCTCACATAATTTATAAAGCATTTCAACTTTTTTTTTGTTTATAAAGGAGGTATGTGGGTCTGTTGGGTAATTTAAGAATTATTGAGATGGGGGCTGGGGAGATGGATCATTGGCTGTTCTTTGCAGAGGACTCAGATTGGAACTGACTGTCGCTCTAGTCCCAGGGAATCTAGTGCCCCCTTCTGGCCTCTGTGGGTGCTGCATGCACATGCTGCATGGAATTATGTGGGCAAATAGCACACAGATATAAACTATGAACTGGAAAGCTATATCAGGTGCAGTAAATACTTCCTTCTTTAAGTTGCTCATGTCAATTATTTTGAACCCTTGGTGAAACCTGTCTTCACCATCCAGCCCTATTCCAGTGGCCAGACATTGCTAATCACACCCTGCACACTCAGATCACACAGACATGAGGGAATGCTGCCAAACCTTGCAGCTTCCACCCAATCTAGAGGATGTATTCGCAGCACTCTGGAAACAGTTGACATTATTTGAGATTATCAAGGACAATTCTTGTCTGCTTCTTTTCTCTGTATCTTAAAGTTTTTTTTCTCCCTCTTTTTAAGAAATAACTTTGATAATGGAGTCCAGGAAAAAATTTCAAGAAACTAGGTGCTTCACTTATGACTCAGTTTAGCCTAATATTTTCTTAAGTGAGTGCATAACAATTGAAAAATCTATAGTGAGGCTTTCAAAGAACCACAGAGAGGCCCTGTCCCCATGAGGGCTTCTCACTGTAAATATCTGAGAAGGAGGGAAACTTGGAGATAATCCTTTGAAGCTTACTTTGTTGTATTCCTATATGAAACTTATTTGGAAAAACATAGGATCAATCAAGTATTAAAGCAAAATGGATGCTGGAATGCGAAGGTGTAAGAGGGGTTGGACTCATTTTCATGTTAACAACGGACAAGATGGGCCTCAGCTGTCTTCTGCTTTTGTGACTCAAGGTTTTCATTTCTGAGAACTCACAGACTTCTCCCTTCAACCAGGAGAGTACAGGGCAGTCTGACTGAAACAAATGTCATCTAAAATTACCTCCAAGAATTCCCATCAGACTTCTGCTGACCAGAAGTCAGGATGGGCACAAGGAGTATCGGTGTTGGGCAGAGGAACACAGCGTCTGACTTCCATGGTCACCAAGATGAGTGTTAAGAGGGAGAGATGAGGAGGGTAGCCCTTGCATCCACAATGGGGCCATGAGGAGCTGATTCCCTCCGAGTGGAAAAAGCTCAGTGTAAGCAGATTGAGTGAAGATGGGAGAAAGAATGAAGGAGAATAAAAGAGAAGGGGAGAGAGAAAGACAAAGATCGAAATGGGGAGGGAGAAAGGGAGGGAGGGAGAGAGGGAAGGAGGGAGAGATAGAGAGAGAGAGAGAGAGAGAGAGAGAGAGAGAGAGAGAGAGAGAGAGAGATTCTGGCATAAAATAAAATGTGTGGTAGGGGTTTTGCTAGCTCAAAAAAAAAAAAAAAATCAGATGTAATGGCAAGCCAAACTCATCAAATTGGTTTTCAGAAAGATGTGCATGTATGAGAAGATTTGAGCAGGTCTTCATTAGAGTCTTTTCTTTTATTGCTATAAACAAATACCTGACAAAAAGTAACTTTAGGCAAGAATGATGTATTTTGGCCCACAGATGGAGGGTATAGTTCATCATAGTGGGGAAGACACAGAGGGTAGGAGGAAGATGTGCCTGGTTACATGGTGTCCACAGTAGTCAGCATGCAGAGAGAGTGAGCGAGAGCCAGAGATCATGAGTGACTGGTTACACTGTATCCACAATCAGGAAGTAAAGAGATGAATGCAGGTTTGCCTTTGGATTGGTCTCTGGGTTCTATTCCCAGCATCTATATTGGTTCACAGATAGCTCACTAAAACTCAGCTTCAGAGAAATCTGGTACCTCTGGCCTCCCCGGGCATCTGCACTCACGTGCACATACATACAAAGGCACACATAAAAACACATAATTACAAATAAAATAACTCTTAAAAAATTTACAGACACCATGGGAAGCTGAAGAAGCAGGTTTACATATTTACAATCAGTGTAAGTTGTTAAAATATATTCTTTTGCCATCTCATACACTATTCGTATATTTTCATATGATAAGATTTATTTTATGGTAAGGAAAGTATTTTTTTTAAATCTCATTTCACTTACCAACTCATTGTCAATTTGGAAAAAAAATGGAGCATGTGTGTAGAAAGCATCCCTCCTCCACAAAAGTGTGACAAGAAATGTTCCCCTTGGCTGAAAAGTCTCCATCCAAGTCTTCTCACCATCATCTCAGCCAGATAAATAGACATTCTGTTAGGGGTAGGAGGTCACAGGAAGGACTGTTTCTTTGGAAAATAGAGACATTGTGATAGAAAATCCTGAGATAAAGATTTACATACAAAGATGCTTTGAAGGGAAAACTAAGGTAGTGAGACTGGATAAAAATATTATCAACCGGATAATAGTAACATCTTTCATGGTGGCAGCTAACTTTGCTAAGTCTGACGGGAAATTCTTTTGGCTGGTTATCACCGTCACCTAGGGGGCACATTTCTGGGCCTGTCAGATCACAAGGATTGGGCAAGGAAATGGGTCACGACCACAGTGCCAGGCAATAGAACAGAGAATGGTTTTCTGAATGATTTCTTTAACTGTCAAGGGCTCTGCTTTAAAATATCCTCATATAACACACATACACACACACACACAAACACACACACACACACACACACACACACACACACACACACACACACTCACCCACCTCTCTTCCAGGGATCATGAGGGAATACACACTCAAATGTAAAATCTGGGGCCAGCTGGACCTGTGTTCCATGGGAGTCTGAAGAAGCCAAATTTGTGATAGATGAATAGAGTGTAATTTGCTATCAAGAGGAGCAAAGGATGCATATTGAGCTGACTTAGGCTTTTGGCTCCTACTATGGAGCAAAAAAAAAAAAAAAAAAATGTCGTTTATATGGGAGCTTGCTGTGCTTGGTTGGAGTTGATAAAGATGTAACATAAAGTATTGACAGGATTCTCAGTACCTTGATATATGGTGTGTGTGTGTGTGTGTGTGTGTGTGTTGTGCTATTTTTTTTCTTACAGACAGACATGGAGGGGGTTACACTATTTCTTTAATGGTTATAGTCAAACAGCAACTGAAGACAGCTACCTGCAAGTTCTCTGAGTTCAGGTGCAGTCCTGATGCTCTCATTTGCTCTCTCAAATGCATTCTCAGAATTTCACTTTATACTGGGGCACACCTATCTTACATCCCCCGTCCACTCCTTTGGGGAATATTTTGATTCTACTGAGGTTAGACTGTTTCCCTCAGCAGCAAGACTCATCTGGGACGGCTCAGTCCAACATCATCAGCAAATACACTGTAATGAATTGCCCAGCAGTTTTAGGTGGGGGAAGAAGAAGGATGGAGGAGAGGGTTGAAGGTGAAAATGGATAGCATTCATTAGGTAAATGTATGGGACTGTCCGTGGAAATGTTCCAGTTCACACCCAATGCACAAGAAGAAGAGACGTCACGTGAAACTTACTCTTCAGTTCGGCTTTTAAGAAACAGGATTGCTGGACACAGGCAAAGCCTCCTGTCTCAGCAAAGAGGACAGGAGCCTCTAGTCTGCAGCTTCCAGAGCCTCTAACTCTAGCTGTTGTTTTTGCAGCCCAAACTGTAGAAGCTTCTCTTAGATTCTTCAGGGGATGAAGCTCCTCCATTAGAATTCTTGGCATGGGAAATCAGGGAGATCACTGTTCAATTCCTGGGTCTTTTGATCCTGGACTAAAGTGAACTGTTATGTGGCACCTCCTCCTGTCCCCAGAGATATCGACAGACTAAATTCAAGAGTTTCTCCACAATGGTAACCTACTTTTATTTCACAGTACCTTCATGCCACTATTATTATCTCATGGCATATCCACAGAGAAAGAAAAACAACTCTGAACGAACTCTGGTCACTATTTCACTGTCTTTAAACAGAAGATTATGGTGTAATTTTCCCATGACATGAAAAAAAAAAAAAAACCAAGTTATTTGTCACAGTTGCTATTCTGTCACCATGATGAGATACCATGACTGATGCAACTTGGGGTCTTTGTTATAATTTCAGAGGGTTATTCCATAGTCATCATGTTAGATAGCATGGCAGCAAGTGGGCAGGAATGGTGACAGAGTAGTGCCTGAAGCCTATACCAGAGCCTGAGATAGATAAATAGGTAGGTAAATAGATGGACAGACAGATAGAAGGACAGATAGACAGACAGACAGAATTTGAGCCTGAGCTTTCAGTAGACTTTTGAAGTCTCAAAGCCTACCCCAAGTGATACACTCTCTCCAGCAAGGACATACCTCCTAGTCCTTCCCAAACAGTTCCATCAACTGAGGACCAAGTATTAAATGAGCCTATGGGGACAACTGTCAATCAAACTAACATACTAATTGATAAGCTTGTCTTCTTCTTTCTGAACTACATCTTTCTAGGAATACGATATTGACCCATATCTACGTTTTCACAGTGCAAAAAAGAAAAAAAAAGAAACCAAAATAAAACCTAAAACTATCCCTGAATATCCAACAGCCATCTGCCCACTAGAGAGGCAGTCAGGGGCTTTGGAAGTACTTCAAGGGGGAATGATGAGTGAAATGTATGGAAAATAATTTATGTCATCAGTTTATAGCTAGAGAGACATCCCAGTGGTTAAGAGCACTGGTTGCTCTTACTGGGGACCTGGGTTCAGTTCCTAGCACCCACATGGCAGCTCACAATCATCTGGAACTCCAGTCTCAGGGGTTTAGACACCCTCTTCTGCTCTTCACAAGTAATTACACACTCCCCCATTCATGCATGCACACACGCACACACACAAAATCTTTCAGATAAACTGAATCTGAGGAGGGAGGTCTTTTGCAGATACCCCTGAGGAACATGCCTCTTGACTGTGGGCTTCTCTCCATTCAGTCTTTTAGGTCACTTCTCCCACCATTTTCACTGTTATTATAATGCCAGTTCTGACCTGACTCCATTACTTATGCATCATTGCCCAAACCCAAGCCATAGTAGGTGTGAGGCAGATACGGGGCTCACTGAGCTGCTCCGCAGCACCCGCTCCTCACCTGATGTGCGCATCAACATCTATACAGAACATAACTGAGCCTGTGTGTCTGCCACCTGCACCCCACACGCTGTCCTCACCACAAACCATCAAAGAGACTGTGGCTAATACAATGGCAGATCCATCAGAGAAACAGATGAGCTTGGCTGATGAAAGGGATGGAAATTGGAGCTGTAATGAGCTACTGTATCATAAATGAACATAAATTACATTGTCGGTCTATTTACAATTTCGCATGGCATGAAGCCTTGTAATTATGTCCATTTAATTATTGCATTCAGAGGATTTTTCAATAAAGATTTCTCACTGTGGCCAAACAGCCCATTTGGAGGCTTCTTTGCTACGTGGTATTCAAAGCTAGACTGTCAAAAAACCCATCACTGGAGGTGCAGAAGAGTACTCAGGGATGAGGATCTAAAATCTGGAGACCTTCTGAAAAATGAATGTTCATTGTAAGGTTGGATGTGCAGCCTTCTGACCATGATTACAGAGGCTGGTTTTAAGTATCAGGGTGGTTTGGCTAGCTTATTAATGAGAAAAGCAAAACAAAGTTTATTTATTTATTTATTTATTTATTTATTTATTTATTTATTTATAATTGCAAGAGCCATGTCTGTTGCCACAGGCCTATAATCTTGGATATTCAGTGGGTGGAGGTAGAAGGACCATACATTCATGCACTGCTTAGGATACCGGGCAAATTTGGGAGCAGCCTGGGCATCTCAGAAAGATGCTGTCCCCTCAGTAAAAGCAGAAAGAGAACTGGGGATACTGTGCAATGGTAGATCATTGGCCCTGAGTGATAGTGATAAGACTTTGAGTGTTGTCCTCCAACTTACAGAAATTAAAACTAGAAACTTCAAAAGTTTCTTCTGAGGGCTAGCAAGATGGCTCAGTGAGTAAAGGCGCTTACCACCAAGTCTGATGACCTGACGTTGGTCCTTGGGATCCAAAGAAAAAAAGTGCTGATTCCCACAAGTTATCTGTTGACCTATACACACACACACACACACACACACACTTACACACTCACATATACATTCACACACACACACTTACACACTCACATATACATTCACACACACACACGCTCACACTCACATGCACACTTACACACTCACACACACATACACACACACTCACACTCATACACATGCTTCAACAAGCACGGGAAATAATAAACTTAATAAGAAAAATCCCAGAGGCTTAACCAAAATGAATTATGAAATATATATATGTATACATATATATTATATATATATTAAGAGGGATTAATATGATATATGTGATGTGAGAAAACAGGGAAAGAATAGAGAAGGTAAAGATTTAAGTGGGGGTGGGTGCAGGGATGGGGTGAAGAAGGGGTAGGAGTTGAGTTAACAAAACCTAAGTTTGTATGAAGAAGTCTCCTGAAATCCCACCAACTGTTCTCTTGACCGAATTCCGGCCTGACAGTGTAAACAGATTCACAATCCATGGCTAGGGAAGTCATAGGCCCTAGGAGAGGACCCCACTGACAATGATTTTCTAAATCTTGCTGGCAAACTGCCTTCTAGAGAGTTACGTTTATAACTTTAGATTTGTGATACTCCCAACCATGCAAAGAGAAATCTCTTCCTGCAGTGGGAAGTGGTTAATGCAGAGATGCTTTATGTTTCAAATTGCTGGGAAAAAAGCAACTGTGAGTGTGCAGCTATAGAAGGGATGTCTATAATACACACACACACACACACACACACACATATATATACATACAAACATCACATATATACGCCACCCTCATACCACATACATACCACATACATATGCACATACACCATCCCCTGCCCCCTACACCACACACACACATGACATATACATACACATACACACATCATACATAGACATCACACACATACCCCATTCACATATATACACATATACATCACATACATACCACATACATATGCACATATACCGTCCCCAGCCTCCTACACCACACACACACACACACACACACACACACACACACACACACACACCACATATGCATGTATACACACACAAATACATACCACACATGCACACATTCACATACTATACACAAACCACACATATGCATGCATGCTACACAAACACACACACACACACACACGCACACACACACACAGTATGAGGAACATGGAAGGGCAGAAAGAATATATAACAGAGGATCAGAGGAAGCTGTGAAATGTCCTCTGGACATGATGTAGCTGTTGCACATGAATGCACAACAGCTGTGGTCACCTGCATGCAATTTGATTAAGTTATTTAAATTTTCAGCACAGCTTGGAGGGGGTTCCCCAAGGGCCCAGCTCTAGCCAAGGAACAATTGGCACTTGGTGGCTTCTGAGGAAGAGGAGAGACTGTTTTCCTTAAGAGCGTGGTCATTGGAAAGTCCCCCATGTTCCAGCACACAACATTATGTCCATGAGCATATGAACAGCACTAACTGGACTTTTATTATACACATGAATGAAAATTTCAAGGGAAAAAATTAAAATTCTCCCGAGTTTCTTAAAAAAGATAGACTAAACAGAATTTACCAATTAAAGCACTATTTACTAAAAATGCAAGGACACTATCAAATCTGTCTGTGGTACAGTAGCTATATAATTCTTGAATACAGCTAAAACATATTTTTTTTTATTAAAGACAGGGTTTTTCTGCGTAACAGAGCCCTGGCCGTCCTGGACTTGCTTTGTAGAGTGGGCTGGCCTCGAACACTCTGAGATCCACCTGCCTCTTGCCTCCCACGTGCTGGACTTAAAGGCATGCACCATCATGTCCAGAAAAGCTTATTGTTAATATTATCAATTATGTTACCAGTTTGAGTTTTTCTTCAACCTTGTAGCTCATCAGCTGTGGATATTGCAACGTTTTCTCTCCACAGATGAGGAGAGCAGCCTTTCAATCCGGTTTCTACCAGATTTAGCCAACCCCAGTACCCATCCATCTCTGCTGTTCTAGCAACAGATGCTCATTTCTCCATGATGGAGCCTGGTTCTCTGAAGAGTTGAGCTCAACAGCCTGGTCATTAAGAAAAAAATGAGACTCAGCCTGGTTCAGAAATTGAATTGTGTTCCTGGCCTAGTAGGAAGTTCCATGGTTGAGTTGAGAGAAATGAATTTTGCTTTTAAATGAATGAGAGAGAGAGGATTAAACTTCAGGCTTTGGCAGGGGTACAGTATTTTGTGAGACACATTGCTGAGGCAAGAGATAGACCTTAGCATCTTCTGAGTTAGCAGTGATTTTCTTGCAATGGTGACTGGTTCTGCCTCAAACTATTACTCACAGGCTTCTTGGCTAAGTATTTAGTCTTGAAGGCAGTTACTGCAAACTAATTTAGGGTGATTCCCAATGTTAGTTGCACGCAAGGATACCCGTAAAATAACAAACATCGGAAAACACGAGACTGTCAATGGTGTGAATCTATGCATGGACTATATTGGCAAACCTTTCTAAATCCCCTCTTTGGTCTTGATGCAGGCCAAATCAGCTGGGAAAGTCACAATAGGTGCAGTATCACAGACATGCAAGTCAGAGTTTGGGAACTGAAGCAGAAGGATCAGCAGTTGAAGGCTAGCCCCAGTCACATGTCAAGGCTCCATGATCGACCAGACACCCTCTGTTAAAGAGCACTGATAACAAAAGCATCCCACAAAGCCATCCTAAAAGTTTCTCCTCACTGTTTTGTTTGTTTGTTTGTTTATTTATTTATTTATTTATTTATTTATTTATTTATATTTGGGTGTTTCAGAGCAGCAAGAAGAAGAAGAAGAGAAAGGAGCCTATAGAGAAGAAGAAAAAAAAATCTGCACGTAACCGTGTTAATTGTCCTAATGCAAGAGCTCACTCTGTAGCTCAGGATGGCTGCAAATCCCAGGCAGTCTTCCTGCTTCATCTTTCTGAACAGCAGCTTCCAATGTGTGAGCTGATTCACTTGCCCTTACATCTTCACTGAAATGCAAGGGTCCAGGTTTTATGAAGTGTACAATAATCAAATGAAAACCAATAATGGCAGCCCGGATCATTGCATGCCTTCGTAGTTTTCTAATCCTAATTCCAGGGAGCTTTTTGAGAAATTAATTTTGTGTTTTGTCTACAGAAATGTTGTGGCTATTTGATTAGTAGACTCTGTCATGGATTTTTAATCAGTTTACACACACTGAATGTAGTGGACCTGGGTATATCCTTCAGCTACCCAACACATGGCACCCAATCTCTTCTTCAGTGTGGACATCTTCTGTGTTAAACTGCATTGATCAATGAATATACCACAGCCCAAGTGTGGAGATTGTGTTGTCAAAGTCTATTTTCTCCTGCGGGGTAGGCTAACCTCTTGTCTTCTGTGGCTAGCACACTCAACCATGTGAAAACTGAGTGTATACACTCATGAGCAAGTTCCAAGAAAAGAATATTTAGGCTGCAACTTATTGGAAAACACCATCAGCAAGTTTTAGTAACAAAAGAAGACAGAGTATGGTAAAGCATTGTAAGCCTATAGCCTTGTTTCACAGTTGAAATATCATGAGATGGTGTTGCAATCCAAATATTAGATAATATGTATACATTAAAGACTTTCCTTCCCATTATTATTGCAAAATATTCACTCACATAGAAATATTTACACAAGAATTCAGGTCTCTGTCACAAAGACTTCTAGACATTACAGTTGTAGCCAATTGGAAAATGAGAGCTATAGTCAAACAATTTAAAAGAGAACAATATGAGAACAGCCCTTATATTTTAGCAAGACATAACCAACAAGAAAAAAACTGAAGAGTAAAGATCCCAATTTAAAATTGAATTGGGACCTTTGAATATTGATTCTCGAGAAGGAAATCTGGGTGGGCATAAGTGACCACAAACCAGACAAGGACATGTCAGTAGTTTCTGCACCCTTTGCTCACACATAGACACAGAACCAGGGTCCTGTCCTATAGAATCATGGCTTGAGTAACCAACCAAAAACTCAGACTCACTAGCCACTTGAGTTTCATTTTCATTCTGTATACCCCAGGAGGTGCCTCTGTGAAGCCATTCAACAGAGATAGTATTAGGAGCACTCAGATGGATATTTTGCTGAAGTTGTTTGAAAAGAGTGGTGAGTGGGATGAACAAAATGTCCTCCATAGACTCGGGTGTTTTAACACTTGGTACACAGCAGGTGCTGTTTTATGTGGAGGCTATGGAACCATTGTGATGTGGAACCTTGCTGGAGGAAGCGCATCACTTGGAGGGTGAAATTTGAGAGTCCAGAGCTTTACTTTAATTCCTGTTTACTCGTGCTTTGTGCTTGCATTTGAGGATGTGCATCCTCAGCTTCCTTCTTCAGTCACCATGTCTTCCCACTGTGACGAAGTCTCTGGATCCATGTAAATGCAAATAAACCCACTTTTATATAAGTCTCCCAGAAATTATTTTTTTAACCATGAAAACACATTATAAAAGGAGGTGCTCATCTTTTTTAAAAATCTTAACTACAAAATATGGCAAATTCATTATACTGATTTTATATTGAATATCAGCTAGCAAGCATCTATAACTCAATTAAAGTGGAGAGTTTCAAAAGAGTCCTCCAGGAACAAAAGAAAAACCATTGTCACTTCTGGAAAAATCTGACATTAACAAAGACTGTTCATGGGGTTAGACTGAGCAGATATGAATAATGAAGATGAACTTCCACTAGGATCTATTCATCTGAAGAAAATTCTACATTCTTTCAGTCATTTATATGACAGAATGAAGGTAGTTTAAAGCCAGGTAAGCAAGGACATTTCAAATCAAACTGAGAATTGCTCTTCCTTACAATAATATCCTTAGACCTTTTAAAAGATAGAATTTGTAAAATGTGTTAGGAAATACAATACAATTTCAGCTGCTATTTTTCTTGTCTTCTCTTGAGCTCTCTTAAATACCCTTTTCATTCATCCAGTAGAATATGAAGCAAATTAACTGACCAAGAAGTAGTTTATTAAAAAAAATATTCAGAACTAGTGAGATTGCTTAGCATAAAAGGGTGTCTGCCAATAAGTCTGATGACTTGAGTTCAAGACCCAGGACCTGCACAAGGAAAGGAGAGAAGCAACTGCAGCAGGTTGTCCTCTGATCTTCACACACACACACACATAAACACACACACACACACACACACACACACACACACTTAGTAAATTAGCCCAAAAGCTCGGAATACCCAGGATAGAACTCACAGACCACATGCAGCCGAAGAAGAAAGAATATCAAAGTGTGGATGCTTCAGTCCTTCTTCAAAGGACTGAAAATACTCACAAGAGGAAATATGGTGACAAAGTGTGGAGTAGAGACTGAAGGAAAGACCATCCAGAGACTGTTCCACCTGAGGATACATCTCATATACAGTCACCAAACCCAGACAATATTGTAGATGCCAAGAAATGCATGCTGACAGGAGCCTGATATAGCTGTCTCCTGAGAGCTTCTGCCAAAGCATGACAAATACAGAGATGGATGCTTGTGCTGTCCATCAGCCATTGGATTGAGAGCAGGGTCCCTAATGGAGGAGTTAGAGAAAGGGCTGAAGGAAATGAAGGGGTTTGCATCCCCACAGGAAGAATAATATCAACCAACCAGACCTCCCAGAGCTCCCAGGGACTAAACCATCAACCAAAGAGTACACATTAAGAAACCCATGGCTCCAGCTGCATATGTAAAAGAGGATGGCCTTATCTGGCATCAATGGGAGAGGAGGCTCTTGGTTCTGTGAAGTCTTAATGCCCCAGTGTAGGGGAATGTCAGGGTAGGGAGGCAGAGGGAATGGTGGGTGGGGGAGCACCTTCAGAGAGGCAGGGGAAAGGGGTATGGGAGAGAGAAATTCTGAAGGGAAAACCGGGAAAGGGAATACCATTTAAAATGTAAATAAAGAAAATAGCCAATTAAAAAAAAGGTCATTCCAAGGGGGGGGGGGGGGGACAAATCTAAAACTGGAAGATGATTCTGTCTTACCTGTCTGTGTCGCTTTATGCCTAACCAACACCCATCTACTGATCCAGGCACGTTGTATATTTCTAATTAATCTGTAGATATAAATACAGGCTACCAATAAGTGGGCGTGACATATTCATTGGCATCTGATTTATAATAGCAATTTCTAATCAATAGATGATAAATATTAATCATCTATTATCCTAGCTAGTTTGTCATGTGCATATATTGATATCTAGTATGTAGAGACACTCAGTTAGATTAGTTATCTTATATATAAGGTAAATAGTTTAGTAAATAGGTGACATACATCAAAATGTAATTTGAACATATATATATATATATATATATATATATATATATATATATATATATATATATATATATATATATATATATATTGCACAAATTCGAAAATACATCTCTCAACATATTGCTTATTTAAGCATTCCATTTCATATTCTGCTCATTCTATGTGTAATTGCACATGCCCAAAAAGGTCAAAGCAACTTCAATTTTGATTCTTTTTCTATCTTAAGTCTGGGGCGAGGGGCTCTGTTGACACTCTTAATTGAAACAGACCATTTCCATGAAAATTACTTATTGCTCTGAAAAGAAAAAGAAAGAAAAGGAATCTAAATTAGATGGGTTAAAAGAATGCTCTTCATTTTTAGTCTTTGAACATCCCAAGATGGAGCAGGAGGAACTGGACCAGCCCGGCTGTACCCATTAAATAGCAGATAATGGCTGATGGTGAGCCACTAACAGGTGTGACCAAGGGTTGCAAGCAGACAGGCAGAGGCTCAAGCTGGCCCTGGATGCATCATTCTATTTAGCCCCTTGATTGCCCCAGTTGAACTCTAAGCACAGGAATCCCCAAGACACCATGAAGAAGGTGTGTCAACTTTGAGCTCCAACTTCTTGCACATCCTGTTCTCTAAGACAGCTGGAGAAGAGCATCCAGTTCCAAAAGATGAGGGGGTAAAAAACCCAACAGAACAAAACCCAATGTATGTTCTTGAGGAAAAAAACCCATAATTCTATAATCCCACATCCTAATTATAACAATTAATTTCAGAGTTTGTAGTTCTCACAGATGCTCAGTGCCTTTTCTGCATCATGTAACCAGTGTGCCCCTGTGGTCGTTGGTGAAGTATTCAACTGTTATTCCCATTTCACGGATGAAGAAAGTGAAGCTTAGAGGATGAGCTGCAAGTGAGGCGTATTGTGTGTGTGACTGATGGGAAAGAGCTGACTGTGAGACTAGACACAACACACAAGGTTGTCTTAATCTAGGTCAAGCTGAAGCGAACAGGCTGAGTGTTGCTTTTTCTCCCCCTTTATGGTTTGAGACTTGTGCACCTGCATACAATGTGTGTCAATCAAGCTAATGTCTCATTTCCTCCCTTCTCCCTCCTCCTCATCCCCTTTTTCCCTTCCAACTTCATGTACTTTTTATTTTTTTAAACCTAGTGAGTCCACCTAGTGCTGCTTGTACAAGCATGGATGTGGAGCCATCTACTGGAGTTTGGGTAGCCTCTTGGGGACTGCACCACAAAGAAAATGGGTTGTCCTTTTCCTGAAAGGCATTAATTGTCAGGAGCTCTTCCGTTGGGGATGGGGAGGGACCGTGTGTCCACCTCCCATTCTCTGTGCTGGGATTTTGTGTGCTTGATCTTGTACAGGCTTTGCTCACGCTGTCACAACTACTGGAAGTTCATATGAGCAGTTGCCCTGCTGTGTCCAGAAGACAATGTTTCCTTGTAGTTATCTACCACCTCTGGCTCTTACATTCTTTCCAAACTACTCTCTTTTCTGCATACTGCATTCATATGTGTTGCTACATTATTCAAGAAAAGGCCATTGAATCTGTTCTCTGAAGCTGCCTGAGAGCTCATGCCCTCATTTCCCACTGGACTTTTGTCCTGACTCAACCAATAAAGGCAGGACTGAGAAAAGCAACACATTTATTGACTGTGACCACAGAGTCTTCTTCCCCTTCCAGGTAACGAAGTAGGCTGATTTTGCAGGTGTGGGAGTTCAGATGTCTGTAATGAGGGCACATTCTTCTATGCCACATGCCTCTGTGCCCTGAATCCCAAGGGTTTGAAGATATAAAATCAGTTTGCACAGTGCTGTGGGAAAGGGGAGGACAATTGCTTCCAACTCTCAGGTCACCTGAGGGAGATTGACTTTTGTATTAATCACGAATGGCTTAAATTTCTGTTTGATAAGCTGTGACCTTTGGAACTTTGCTGCTCATAAAGGGACAGTTCTCCCAGGGTAGCTAATTGCTAGAAACATCAAAGAAATGTACATCTTCCTTAGATAAACTAATATCTTCACCACATTATCACCTCCTCCCTGAAGGGGTCTCTCACAGCCAGACCACATTTCCTCTGTCTTATGGTAAGGTGTCAGAAAATTGCCAACTTGTAGCAGAGGACAGCATTGTCTGGCATCAGTGGGAGAAGAGGCCTTTGGTCCAGTGAAGGTTCATTTTCCTAGTGTAGGAGAATGCCAAGGCACTGAGGTGGAAAGGGTGGTTGGAAGAGGGAGTACCTTCATGGAAAAAAGTAGAGGGAGATAGGGGATGGAAGTAGGGGGAAAGGGGATAGCATTTGAAATGTAAATACAGAGAATATCCAATAAAAACAAAAAAGAATAAAAAATTGCAAACAGCCCCAACACCAGAAAGCACACTGAGACTGTCTAACTAGTCCACAGAAACCCTGTAATTGCTGTCACACCTGTATGTAGCCCATTTCCCAAAGTTCTGTCACCCCTCTCCTTTGATCTGTGTCTGATAGGGATAGGTTCTTCTTACACCAGCCCTATATGTGCTGTCATCTCTTCTGACAACTGAGAGTCACAGAATCAGTTCTCTCCTCTCAGTATGCACAAATCACATTCTCTATGCTGAATCTGGGAAGACAGCTAAAGCGTAGCCTCAGTAGCCTACATAAAAATAAAGTTAGGTATGTTAACTATGCTGCAATCCTCCCATGGCTGGGGAGGATGAAATAAGAGACTCTCTTGGTCTTGTCAGTCAGCCTATCTATCCCTAGTAAGTGAGATTGTGGACATTGAGAGATTCTGTCTAGAGAAACAAGGAACTAGTACCTGTGGCTGACCTCTGGCCTCCATGTGTGAGAGTGTGTGCACATGCACACACACACACAGACACACAGACAAAGATACACAAACATAGACACACATGCGCGCGCGCGCGCACACACACACACACACACACACACACACACACACATGAGAGAGGGAGAGTGTGAGAATAACAGAGAGACAAGAGAGACAGACACACAGACAGAAAGTCACATACACAGAGTGACAGACAGAGACACATATACACATAGAGAGTAGTGAGTGAAAGATAAAGACAGACAGAAGTACAGAGAGAGACAAATACACACACAACAGAGACAAGCACACTCACACAGACAAAGACATACATACATACATATAGACAGACTGACATACACACACAGCGCTCTCTGCTCTGAATAGAAGCCACAAATTAATTCTAAGCTATAGAAATGGTGACTAATTATCTGTGTGTGATAGGAGATAAAATTTCTAAGCAACAGGATGAGGAATCACTCTACATGATACGGATGAGGATCGACATGTCTCCTTTGCGTTTGCTCTGCAGCTTGGACTTGGGGATGTGACACACTGGCCTGTCTTTTCACTAGCTCTGCTACCAAAACTGATGAGCAACAAAGCACCCAACTACCAGGTCTCTGGTCTAGCACCTTTAGGTGAGATTCTACCCCTTCTGGAAAAGAAAATGACCTTGAGATCCAATATAACTCAAGAATTTTTTAAAGCTCAAGAGAGGAACCTCATGTGTTTTTTTGGTTACAAAGGGGCCCCAGGGCCTCCAGGCCCTGAATGGTAGCATCAAGCAGCTAGATCAGGTGACTGGGGGGATTTCCCAAGAGAGAATTGTGGTAAATATGACTGATCCCCTGACTTAATACTGTTGCTCACCCACTGAAGCAATAAGAAAGGAAGAAAGAACTTCCATCGCCGAACAAGCACTCAGCATAACTGTGACAAATTTATTATGTTTTCTTTATAGAGAACATAAATTAAAATATTGTCAGTTAGAATTAAACACAGCTCTGTGGGATCCTTGGGGGGGATCATGTTCCTGGAAGACATGATAAATCTAGCCTGCTCTGTGAATTCCAGAATGAACAGAAGTATGATTCTTCCGAAACCTCCTCAGGTCCATCAGAACACAAAGTTACCTTCTTCTGACACCTGGAAAAGTATGGGTCTCAAAGAACCTCCCACTCAGCAATGATTGACACCAACTAATGTCACTTTGTCTTGTCTCGGAGTCAGATGTTAGCACAGACAAGAAAATGGAAACTAGAGACTGCAGAGTGAACACTTTCCCTACCAGGACGAGAAACACCCATCTTCCTCTGCTCTGGCGTCCTTATCTTCCTTCTTCGTAAGAAGGTCAAAGCAACGAGACGTGCTGTAATGTTTGTATATATTCCTGTATTTGTGGGTGCATGTCTAGATGTGCTTGCCTGTGTGTGAGTGTCCATGTGTGGGTACGTGCATGAAAGTCCAAAGTTGATGCTGTGTTTTTCTTCTTCAGTTGCTCTTCCCTTTGTTCGTTTTACTTTAAAATATATTTTATTGTTTTTTTATACATATGCTTTGCCTGCTTTTTTTATGCATAGGCCAATGTCTATGTACTGCTAGAGGTAGCCAGAAGAGGGCATCAAATCTCCAGGGACTGCTGTTACTGGTGGTTGTGCACCTTTGTGTGGTGGGTACAGCCAGTGTATTTCATCTCTTATTTGTCTCTCCAGTCCCACTTCCTTTATTTAGAGTGGCAACATCTTTGGCTGAATGGCTACTCTTGCCTTGGAGGTCCCCTGTCTCTGATTATGGCTTCTTGAGGATCCTAATCCCAGCTCTCAAATTGGTGTGATGAAGGCTTTATCCATGCATCCCTGTATGTATGCATGCATGCATCCATCCATGCATCCATCAATCCATCCATCCATCCATCCATCCATCCATCCATCCATCCACCACCTACCCATCCATCCATCCATCCATCCATCCATCCATCCATCCATCCATTCATCTATCTCCCTGGATAACAAGATGTATCTTCAATGAAGGGGAGGGAATGGTGGGTTGTGTGACACTTTTTAGCCAGCATTAGAAAGAAGAAAGATACAGTGCCTCAAGAATCACTCCGTGTCTGTTACTTCTTAATCTCCTTGTGAATTATTCATGTGTCGGTCTGATCTTTGTTTAATTTCCTTGATGATATGAAAATAAAACATCTCTCCAGGGAAACACTAAGAAGTTGGTTTGAAAGTCTTTTGTGTCTGTTTAGGGGGTCCTCATGATCTTAAATATTTATGGAAATAGTAATATATAAATCTTTCTTTGCTTCTGGCATTTGGTGACAAGGCGAG
The DNA here is from genome assembly GCF_963924665.1 of Micromys minutus. NCBI lineage: Eukaryota > Metazoa > Chordata > Mammalia > Rodentia > Muridae > Micromys > Micromys minutus. Next base: position 21,861,957 of record NC_137964.1, read on the forward strand.
GGTCTTTGTGCAGACTGTCCTTGGGCATTTTGTAAAGCTAAAGAAGCGAGAAAATTTTTTTTCTGTCTCCCTGGAATAGGAAGAGAAGTAATTGCTGAGAAGGAATTGCTTTCTTTACTCGAGGAACGATCTCTGATTAGGTTTTCAAGCAATACTGCAGCCTGGCCAGAGACCTCCAATCTCACCCTCTTACATTTTTCTAATATGCCTGAAGTCTGAGGGTAGCCTAATACTGAGTAACAGTTTCTTTGATGAGCCACAGGAACTACCTCTACCACAACAGATTTCTCTGATAGTATAGGGGACAGGTGGTGAAATTTGAATCTCAGATAATGCACAAAATTCAGTAGTAAGCACATCTCCCACATTCCATGAGAACTATTTACTTTTTCAAAAATTTGGAGCCTGAAGAGACAGCTAAGTCGTTAGTTAAGAGCACTAGTCGTCCAAGGGACCCGAGATAGGTTTCCAGCACCCACAGAGGGTGGCTCACAATCACTTGTAACTGCATTTCCAGGGAATCTGGTACCTCTGGCCTCTGGTAGCATCTACGTGCATTCAGGTGCATATGCCCTGTCAACACAATTAATACATACTGAAAACATCTTAAAAAGATGAAAACTTCTGCATATGAATGATAAGTATCATAAGCATGTACAGATTTGCCATATGAGAAATGATGTGGTATTAATATGTGCTGGCAAAAACCTTTTAAAAGCATTGTTATATCTGGCAACTGTTAACGTCCATGGTTGGAAGAATAAAGGTATAGAACTGTGTGGTGTTGATGGAAGCAGTTCAGTGGTGGAAGGTATCCACACTATCCACAGCTGCGTACTGGATAATTAGCACACTCAGAAGTGTGCCAGAGCAGTGAGAAGACCAAACTTGCCATGCGACATCCATCTTTCCGATATTTTCCCAGGTTACTCTGCCTCAACCCACCCATGTGCTTACATGGATGACAGCCAGAGACCATATTTATAGCTGATCTCTTGAAAGTGGTTTCAGTGTGAAAAATTGTGCTCTCTTGTTTCTGTCTCCAAGGCTAGCCTTATTTGTGGACTAGACACAAGGACTACCTTTAAATTAGTACTACTTTTAAATTTATGTATAGCTTGTTCAGGAAAAGTTCAGTGAAAGTCTAGACTTCTTCCCGAGGCTGACTTTTTTTTTCTGCTTTCTTATGTGGCTGAATGTTGTCATAAGCTACCTAAATGTTATATTTCCATTCCTACATTCTTTACAAATAACAAAAATAACTTGGCAAGCTTTTTACCTCTAACAGGTGCAAGACATTTACTCCAAAGTGTTGGTTAGCGTGTGTCTGCTCTGACACAGTGTGTTGGAGGATGGAGAAGAATCTAATCAAAGGAGGTCCAGTTGGGAACTCTCTCCCCTCTTTGGGGTGTCCAATAAGTAGGACTCAGTTTTTTTCCTCAGCTTTTTTTTCTCTATGGTGACAGGCAATGTGGCCAGGCTGCACCCATGTTCTCTCTGCAGGAAGAGGACTAGCCACACTGGGTCTCATTGCACAGTGTCAAGAAAACAACCCTCCCGCTAGGTGGGTTGCTCATTTTGAATTCCCCCATCCTCCAAAGTGAACCACACATTGGATTCTATCTACTCATAGCCTTAGGCAACTCCTAGCTACTTACACCTATCTTAAAAATTCATACGAGCGTGCTTATGGCAAAAGGAACCCTTTTTTGATAAGTTTCCCTAGTTGCTACAGAGAAATGATATATTTTTTTCTCATCTGACAGGCAATATTATCAGTCATGAAAAATCTTTTATTCTGGCCAACTTATGCAACATTTCTAGTTCTTAAAGCCATCGGAACCAGAGAGGTGGTGACACTGGCATCAGCAATGGATGCTTGGCTGTGTGTTTCTATTTCATGCCATTTTATTGAGGTTTAATTGATATCAAAGAGTGGGACATAGGTGACAAAGGCAATTTTATAAGCCTAAGAGCAAGTAAAATCACTCATTCCAGGTAGGCAAAGGGCATGTGTTTGTGTGAAAATCTGACTATCTAATTGGCCAAAATAAATACCTCCAGAAAACCTGAATTAAAATCTAGTCTTGTTAGCAGAAGGAACAGTGGAAGGAAGACCTAACTAGCCAAACAACAGTCAGCTTTATGTACCTTGATTTCTGTTCTTTGCTCTCTGTGAAGCTGTTGTTACATCTTCAGAAGGGGCCCTGACTTCTGAAACTCTCACAGACACAAATGTGGCTCATGTGTCACCAATAATGCATAGTGTTTCTTCACCTACAGAAATCATTGATCAGCTCATGGGGGATTTCTGTGTGTGGTGCTGTACTCACCTTAGCCTGAGAGAGCAGATGAACACCAGACCATATACAAAGGAGCAAGAGTCCTGGATGGTTGAGTGACGGGTAAGAGGTGTGTGTGGAAGCAGCCAAGGGCCATGTCTGGTCAAATAGAACCATCAGAGTTCATTCTGACCAACTGAACTTTGCAAATCACAAAATGATCCTTCTGAGAGATAGAGTCATTATTCGAATTGCAATTTCTTTAGGGAGCCATTTGTTGTTAGGGAAAAATGCAAAGAAAATAAAAATCTGTAGGTGAGTATCAGAACACTTTCATAATATAATCCATTTATTAAATAGTAAAGCATATTTTGGACAAGATTTTAAACTGAAAACACATTCTTAAAAATATTTTTATTATATGAATCTGTGTGCATGTGATTGTCAAAGGACAACTTGAGGGAGTTGGTTCTTTCCTTCCACAAAGTAGGTCCTGGGATAGACTTAATGGCAGGTGCTGAGCTCTTTCGACAGTACTGGAAACACATCCTTAACCCCATTCTCTCTTATTATGTGCAACCAATCGGTGAAATCGAGAGCACTTGAGAATATACAGATAGGCACTTTCATTCAGAACATGGGATGAATCTTTATTTTGAATTTGATTATATAACGTCTGAAATTAGTAAAGGCTTGGGATATAGCTAGGCAGTAAAGTACTTGCTTTAGCATATACAAGGCTCTTCCTGCAATTCCCAGAATTGTTTAAGAATAGAATAAGTGAGGTTTTTATTTAATTTGTCCAACTCTAATAAAGGTTTTACCATGTTATTCAAGGGGAACCTGATTTTCCCTCATGTCCATGGGGGTCTTAGTACTGCTGGGTCCCTGAGATGGTTAGAAATGTTTCTATCAAGTGAATGGTTTAAGACAATGCAGATTGGGTCACATTGAGTGTCTCTGCATGCAGTCTCTCAAAAACATGCCACAAAGGTGATTCCTCTCTTGAACACTGTATCCATTGGTCCCCTATACCATGGCTCACAGCTATCAACAGCAGCTCTCTGTGGAAGCACTGTTATTTAAGGAAGACTGAATGAGGAATACTTCTCTGCTCATTGCATCGACAAATCAAGCCACATGGCTACACTCTTTTATGAGTGGGCTTTGAAATGGCGGCTATCACTTTGACAGACAGCTACACATGATTTCCCCGAGGATTAACATGCTCCAACAGAACCCACTCAGAGTGTGCTGCCTGGACCTGACTCTTTACCTTTTTGCTCACAGGACTTGAAAGGAGCATTTGCCAGAGAAAAAATAGCATCACAGCTCCTCTGATAAAGTTACAAGGGAGGAGACAAGACCCTGACTCTATTCCCAGCATCCTGACACTCTACGCAGCTTTGATTGGCACCTAAGTCTACTGGCCACGTGGCTAAGGAGGGCACCAAACCCACTCCCAAACAGCAGTCCCCAAAGACTGTTGCTGTGAATAAAGGGTCTCTGTGGAGCTTGGATTAGAGAGATCTCATTCTTCTGAAGAGTGAAGATTGTGTTTTCCTTGTGTGCCTTTGAAATGATGAGAAGAAAGAACTGGTTGCAGGCACACGCTATAGGCTTGGCAAAGGAAGAAGGCAATGGCTGTCTGCTTAGCACTGGTATCTCCTCTTGAAGCTCATGTAGCTGTGACCTCAAGATCCCGTTGAGCCATTGCCTAACACGGAACAGTCTCCACGATGTAGCTGACAAACCAGACCTGATATTTTGTCTTCAGATTTCAGAGGAATTTCACCTTTATTCGAAGATGGGTCCATTGTGTTGGGGTGGGAGAATAATGTGCCCTCACTCTCTGGATTCCAGAAGAGATGCTGGCCCTGGGGACACCTTTCTTATTTTTACACAACTTGGAAACTAAGCACAGACAAAGATTAAATCATTTTGACTTTCAGCTCTACCATGCACTGTAGGGTAACTACATTTGGCCAATTCTATATTGTAATGATTCATTTTCCTTTTTTAATCTTGTATTTATAGTGATTTTAAGCCCATAGGTCATTGATACACTGTAAATCTTACCAGGAAACATTGGTCTTGAAACGCACAGGATTATACCAGTGACCATCAATAAAATCTCACTCTTGTATGAGTCTTTCTCTAATATATATATATATATACATGCATATCCACTTTGTGTTGCTGTTGGCTTTTCTGGGAGACCAGATTTGTGTTATTTAGGTTATTATTACATCTATGTATTCTTAACACTGGTTACTCATGTCTGAAATATACCACGCATGTCTGTGTGTGTGTTTTGTATGCACATACAACTGTGTTTGTGTGTAGTAGATGGAGGTTTGTCTCTTGTGTCTTCTTCCACCTCTCTCCCCACTCTTTTAAACAGCATCTCTCATTGAACCTAATGCTCACTGACACTAGGGTGGCTAGAAAGCTTGTCTCTCTCCCCCAGCCCCAGACTGAGATTAATAAGCTAGTACTGTGACCCCCGAGTCTTATTATGGTCACTGGAGACCAAACTCAGTTCCTTGTGTTTGTGTGGAGAGCACTTTACCTGATGAGCCATTTCCCAGCTTTGTACTGGGATCATTTTCAGTTCCCCAGAAAGCATTTCAAAATTTGCATCCTTCCCTTGTAGGAGAACACAAATGTTGCAGGGAAAAATCTGAGCACACGAAATCAAAGATGGAATCCTAGTAATACTGGAGCCAAGAAATTGTGGTGCACAGATGCCTTTTGGTAGTGGACCTTCTCTTAAATTGGCAGCAAAACTTAATCTCTTCCCCTTTTCTCTAAATCTGTGATCATGACTTGTAGGTAATGCGTTGACAATCCCTGTGAATCTGCTCATCCCTTTCTGATTCTGTGTAGCCTCTTTGAAGGTCATCCAGCTCTTCAGCCGAAGAGAATGGAGACTTTCATCTTAACCATTCCCTTCCCACCCCAACCTGTTTCCTGGTGAGAAAGACATGCTCCTTCTCCGGCACATTGGATATATGGTTTTCTGGTCAGATGTGCATTTTAACACCCACTCTGTGTCAACATGTAGATACACGCCCAAGAAGCCTATCTACTTTCATTTCTTTGAAGTTTCCAAACCTTATTAAGTCCTTCTACATGTCTTGAAGAAAGAGAAAATTAACCAAAACTGTTCCTGCTGAGAGCCTGCGTGTCACTCAAAGTCACGCCATGCCCTGCTCTGTCACCATGGTGTGGGAAGCATGCAAAGCTTGACAGATAATGACTGTTTTCTTTGGGGCTGAATTTAAAGATTGAGTAGAATTTGTCAAAATTTACAAGTGGATGCTGAATGAATATGCAGAGATGTGAGTAAAATCTAGTTAGTATTTTGACAAGTTACAAAATATTCTGTTGTTTCCTTATTCTTTTGGATTCATTAAAATCTTCATATAAACCAAGAAGATGGTGGAAACTTTAAGAAACTTCTCACAAGGGGAGAGGGATGAGGTTTGTTACTGTGCTTTTAAAAAAGATTAGTTTATTATTATTATTTTTAATTATGTCGTGTGTGTGTGTGTGTGTGTGTGTGTGTGTGTGTGTGTGGGTGGGTGGGTGGGTGTGTGTGTATCTGTCCATGCATATGAGTGAGTACAATACGAACAAAGGCCAGAAGAGAATTTTAGATCTCTTGGAAGTGAAGTTTAAGGTACAATTAAGTGTACAATGCCCAAGTGGGTTCTGGGAACCCAGCTAAATATGAGGACTGAAGTTCAGATCTCTAGAGCCCACAAAAAGCTGCATAGAGTATGTTAGACATGCAGTTCACTGAATCTATGGAAATATATAAAGAGACGGAAGAATACCTGGATCCTCAGCGGCCAGATCTGTAGGGTTAAACCAAAGATGTTAATCTCAGACAAGGGTGATGTAAGGCCTGGTGCACACCTCCTCTCTGTCTCTCTGTCTCTCTGTGTCTGTCTCTGTTTGTCTGTCACACACATATCATAAACATCACTGGGGGCAGGAGAGAGAGAGAGAGAGAGAGAGAGAGAGAGAGAGAGAGAGAGAGAGAGAGAGAGAGATTCTAAAAGTCGAAACAAGAATGCTTGCTGCTCGTATCTGCTTTGGAGGTCTGTGGATCTAGTCCTTAACTCTCACACCTACCACACCTACTGCTATAAGATAGAATGTTCCATGAGCTGGGGTGGGAGTTCGGAGCTTAATAGGAGGCTTAATGTTAAAAAAGTGGGACAACCCTAGGGAAATCGAAACCCAGAATCTATAAAATATATGACAGCATCAGCTGACTAAGAAATCTTGTCTTTATTGCTTTAAGTCAATAGTGACCTCAGGAGTGTGTGCTAGGGAAGCAGATGCTCTCCTACCTATCACTGATTCCGAGTGCCAATCAGGCATAAGCATCCAACACAGAATTGTTTCTCATGATCCAGAGGATGTTCGAGTTGAGAAAATTTTAGTTCTTGACTCTCAGCTGGCCTTGTACCTTCAAGATCTGTTTCTCTAGGAGAAGCAAAGCCCCATGGGCATGGTGAGATGAATCGTATCCACCCAGGATGAGCAGATCCAATAAATCAGGAGGAACTTTTACAAAGGTGGTTGCACTGTGAATCAAGTGGGAGCTGGCGGCCTGACATTTCACAGATCGCAAATTAAGAATAATAGGCTCCTCTTCATTAATCTACATGGTAGGTGGTACGAAATAGAGGACCTAGGATGGGTTTATATAAATGATCTAATTCTCTAATTTAATGCAAGTTACCGAGTCACTTCTGTATTTCAGACATTGTGATGGATCATGGGGTTTTAGAGGTAAATGAAGCAATGGATCTGACCCCTTTGATGGAGAGACAGGCCCATAGGTACATAGATCCATGAACAGTAAATAGTCACATTAGATAAATAGATGATATGAATAGATATACAAAGACTAGATGAATAATAGTATATAGAATAGAGATAAATGAGATAGGTAGATAAAGATGGCTAAAATGATCGGCAGATGGTAGGCAGATAGATGGATACAGATGTGAAGGATACATAAAGCATAGGTGGTAGAAAGGTATATAAATGGGTAATAAATAGTTGATTCAGATCGATCAAAGGTCTGTGATAACAGACAATAAGTAGGTGGGTAGACTGTCAGTAGATAGATGGTTGACAACATTTAGATAATCAATGTACAGATGATGGTAGACAGATACGAGCTAGACAGTCTTGTACAATTATTTAGATATAAGCATTCGAGGGTATTTAAGAAAAAGTCACATGACATAAGACTAACCAGCCAGCACTTCTGTTTACATTTTATTATACATACAAAGCTCTGTAGCCATCAGCTCTGTCCATTTTCAAGACCAACCCACTTCTACCTTCTCAGACCTTTCTCAGTACCCTCTGCCCAGCTTTTACTAATGTCTACTTCCTACTAGTTCACAAAAGTAGAAACATTTAGTCAAAAAAAAAAAAAAAAAAAAAAAAAACCAACAACATTACAAGTTTATTGATGTAGAAACTAGTCTACTTTCCATCACCATGGGTTTATTTATTTTTATATATTTTACATAAACAAAATTACACAATACGTGACCATATATGCATGGATTCTTTCTCAGCCCAGTGTTCATAATGTTCGCTAGCTTCATCCATGAATATGGACAGGTGGACATGACATGCATTAAAATTCTAGTGATACTAACCATCAGGTAGATCTACTCCAAAGACCCTGAAACAATGAGTAACAAGATTTGCTGGAGCACAGCCAAATCACCAAGTATTATTCAAATCATAGCCTTTGAATGAGAGAGTAATATATAAGAGATAACTCAGATAAATGTGAACAGGAGCTATAAAAACGAAGACGCTTGATCCATTGGGAGGCTATGGGGCGATGCTGACCACCTCCTAGGCACTCAGACTGTTAATGCATTGGCCATTATCTGGGGGCAAAAAGCAAGCTGAAGACTGAATTCTCTCCTACTGTGTGTCCTGGGTTCATTTCCCTTTTGCTGTTGGAATAATTTGTTTTTATTTCCCACATATTTCCAAGCAGTCACACTTTCAATCAAAAATGGTAACCCCTGCTTCGAAATGTTTTTTATGTACTTCAGATCTTGAAGTATTTGTGGTATAGAACAATGATTGCAATGGCTTTTGTAACAATACAGATCTAGCAAATCTGTTGTAAAATCATGTGTAATTTATGTCTCCATTAATCATAGAAAAGAAAGAACCCCAATATCACACACACACACACACACACACACACACACACACACTCACTCACTCATTCATATACTTTTCAAATTGTCACTTTGAAAAGACATTTCATAAAAAAGGAAACAAAGAGTGAATACAAAAATGGGCTTTTAGTATTTACCCAAATCCTTAATATTAAAATTTATTTCTTTCCTTTCCTTTCTTTTCTTTTGTTTTTGTTTTTGTTTTTGTTTTAGAGACTTGTTATCACTATGTAGTCCTGGCTGGCCTGGAACTCCCTCTGAAGACCAGGCTGGCCTGAAATTCTGTCACCTGCCTGCCTCTGCCTACTGAGTGCTGTGGTTTCTAAAATATATCACCACACTGATCCCTTTAGATATTTTAAGTTCATAAATTTGGGCCAAATAAAGGCTGTAATCACAAAATTCTCATTATTTGTTATAGGCAATAATTCATAAAAAATTAAATGGTATGACAGTGGAAGTGCTACAGCCACCAGCAGCAGTTATGAAACATTATTTTCAAGTGATATTTTTTTCAAAAATGCATGATTCTTTAAAAAGACAATACCCCTGATATAAAGAATTCCCACTGTGAGGTCTTCTGAGAACTCAGTGGTTTGATAGTTTTTATTATCTCCTGGGAAGCTACCTGTAGTTTCCAAATTTTCTAGAATCTAATTGTTCTAGTTTGGTTTCTGTTGGTGTAGTAAACAACATCACCACCAGCAATTTGGGGAGGAAAAGGGTGACACATCCTGACCACGGTCCATTACTGAGCGAAGTCAGTGCAGGAACTCAAGGCAGGCGCTCAGAGGCAGAAACCATACAAGAATGCCACTTACTGGTTTGCTTCCCTCTCCCATCACTTGTTCAACTTGCTTTCTTGTACAACTCATGACTTCTCTTCCCAATGGTTCTGTCCTAGGGGTCTCTGCAGCCCTGGAAAGAGAGCAGGTAGAGTTGGGAGTATTGTTTGTTGCCCCAAAAGCCAACTTGTCTCTAGAATTTATGGGCTCAGCTACCTTCACCTTTGTGCAGTGAGTCAAAGGGGCAGCACAGATTAATAAAATACCCCCACACTCAAAGACCCCATGACAGATTGTTTTAAAAAGCGAGAAGGGAATATAACAGGACTGATTGAAAGACGGAGTTAACATGTCAGAGAGGCACCCTCTGAATACATGGAAATGTGCATAAGAAATTGTGAAATTCAGAAACTGGAGGCCAAAAGGTGGGTGCGATTTCTCATTAGGAGATATTTCATGTTATGGCACAGTAGACCAGGCAGGTGCTAGAGAGAAACGTGGAAGAGATGAAAGGCACATTCCAAAGAACTTTTTCAGGTCTTTTAGAGAGGAATGGAGCCCACGTGCTGGCATGGATTTCATGATCAGGACTTGGGTCTCATGGGGAGGACACAGGTCTGTGACTCTCAATGGAATGTTGGTGCTAATTATGGGCTGTGGGCTGAGTCTCCCTGCATTTTGAAGCAGACAGAGTCCTGTGTTACATGACACTTCCACCACAAACGAATGTAGAAAAGGCTTCAGAGTCTTCTTCCTTTTTTCCCCCTGTCTGATGAGTTTCTGTTTAAAACCAAGAAACAACAACAATAAAGAAGTTTTTTTTTTTTTTTTTTTTTTTTTTTTTTTTGGTTTGGCTTTGTTTTTTGTTTTTTCCAAAATCTCTAGCTGCATAACAGCTCTGAGAACCAGTGGGTACGTTTTGGTCAGTGGGGACAAAAAGCAATTAAAATTGAGAAATCTATAGGGATATTTTTTAAAACCATAGACCCAGAGATTACTCATGCACTGTGAATATAGAATAAAACTTAATTTAAAAGTCAGATAAAGGACATTGGTGAGGCTAGTGATCTCTGCCAGGTGTGTGTGTGTGTGTGTGTGTGTGTGTGTGTGTGTTTCTTTCCTTTCTTGTCTTCTAAGAGCTGTATTGTGAAGGCTACCATAGCAGATGCTTATTCTAATTCTGGTTATTTACAAATATACCTGGGAGAATATCATATTAGGCACCCTGATGCCCTTTAGCAGTGATACAGGAAAGAGAATTTCATTCGCTACAATAAAGGTTCTTTTCCACTCCTGACTTAGTCTTGTGGCTCTTTTACCCTTGGGTGCAGAGAGAGATGCTGGGGGAGGAGAGATGTGAGACTCAGCACAGCCCTGGTAGCTTGCTCTCTTTGCCAAGGTTTTTTTCCTGTCTTAGATACACTATTCTCCCACCACAGTGAAGGTTATTGTTAAAGAGGACCCCAGAATCTTTGCTGCTGGCCCTGGTAGCTTGTGATAGAGGTAGTGACCTCCTGGGTTGTATGTAGTCAAGCAGAATCATGACAATTGTGGCCAGTGTTTCTATAAATATATGCATGTCTGTGACTCTGATACACTGGCTTTATTTCCATAGATACAGAACCAGAAGTGGGTCCTATGCTATTGCACCTATTTTTAGTGATGTCATAAAACAGTATCTCTTTACAGATACAGATTAAAATGCTTTCAGTTAACCATTAGACTGAGCACAGGGAACCCAATGGAGGAGTTATAGAAAGGACTGAAGGAGCTGAAGGGGTTGGCAACCCTATAGGAAGAACAATAATATCAACCAACCAGACCTCTCAGAGCTCCCAGGGACCAAACCACCAACCAATGAGTACACATGGATGAACCTATGGCTCCAGACACATATGTAGCAAAGGGTGGTCTTACCCACCATCAATAGTAAGAGAAGTCTTTGGTCCTGTGAAGGCTCATTTCCCCAGTGTAGGGAAAATCCAGGGTGTTGAGGTGGGAGTGGATGCGTGGGAAGGGGAGCATCCTCATAGAAGCAGGGAGAGGGAATGGCAAAGAGGGGAACCAGTAAAGAGAATAACATTTGAAATGTAAATACATAAACTATCCAATTAAAAATAAGAAAGTCACCAACTATTGAGCACACATTGAGAGACCTATGGTTCCAGTTGCATATGTAGCAGAAGATAGCAGTGTTTGGCATCAATGGGAGAACAGGCCTTTGGTCCAGTGAGGGCATGTTTTTCCAGTGTAGGGGAATGCCAAGGCACTGAGGTAGAAAGGGTGATTAGGAGTTAGTGCACCTTCATGGAGGCAAGTGGAGGGGGAGGGGGATGGGAACAGGGTGGAGAAAGGGAATGCAGAGAGTGTCTAAAAAAGAAAAAAAGAAGGTTAAAAAAAACCTGTATCTCTGAATCTGAAAATCTTTCATGAGCTTTTTGCTCCATAAGGCAACTCTGCCTGATGATTTATAGTATTTCAACAATGAAAGAGAATAGGGGAGTCATTTTCTTTTGTGTTCCTAGTAAATTCAGGAATTATTTTACTTGCACATTATAGCATACATCCTGTCTCTACCTTAGCATGTTAACACTTAGTGGTTCATGGCCTATCTTTGTACCTCACTTTTATGTGCAAGTATGTGTGCCTGAGTTTGGGCTCCATGTACTCACAGTGACAAAGAGACCGAGATACATGCCAGATCCCCTGGAACTGGGGTTACAGATGGTTGTGAGCCATCATGTAGGTGCTGGGAATTGAACCCAGGTCCTTTGCAAGAGGAGATATAGTTCTTAATGATAAAACTATCTCTCCAGTCCCTTGAAGCTCACCTTTAACTTAAGAAGTTACAGGTTTGCTTTTTAAATTACTCAGTGAAACTTGAGAGGAAAAGGGAAAGCAGTCTATAAATCAGAATGTAATGTATTTGAATAGTCCTTATTCAATGCCATTGCAGCCCATGTTCATCAGTCTTCTAGGTAGGATAGCTGTCTTTTTTTTTTTAAACCAGTTTGCTTAGTGGTTATGTGTGTGTATGCAGGAGTGATATCTGCATGTGTCTTCTAAAATCCAGTTTTCAGTGAAGAGATGCTGACCAAGCTTACCATTCCAGATATCTAATGCTCTTTGGCCCAGTGGGGGCTAGGATATGATCTATGAATCCAGGATTCTTTCAAACAGAACTCTAGTGGCCTCAAGATAGCATCACATATGCATGCCCAGAGAGCTGACTACAGACTTTGAGTTTGGTCCCTCCTACACCTGAGGGTCCAGAGAGTAAGATGGCCATTCCATCCCTGTCTCTTGCTCACGATTACTAGTCACTCTGTGCATTCATTCTACTTCCTCCTTTTGCTGTGACAAAACACCTAACAAAAGAAGCAACTTAAGGGATGAAGACCTCATTTAGCTCACAGTTCAAGGGGTACACAGTCCATCATGGCGGGGAAGACTTAGCAAGGATCTGAGTCATCTGATCATGGTGCACCCCAAAGCAGGAGGCAGCAAGAGATGGATGCTGGTGCTCAGCTCACTTTCTCTTTTGCGTTCAGTGTGGGAACCTGGCCCATGGGATGGTGCCATCCCTGCTTAGGCTAAATCTTCTCATCTCAGTTAACCTGGTATAGAAATGACCACACAAGTCCAGAGGCTTGTCTCCATGGTGAGTCTATCTTCCTTTGGGTTGATAATCAGTATTAATTGCACACTATGTATAGACTAGACTGTGAGTCTAGAGTCACATGGACTCTGCCCTTAGGAAATCGTGTCTGACTGAAGAAAGCAAAGGGAAAAGGAAATATACCAGAATTCCCTGTACTATGGATTGTTATGAGGGGTTCAGAGGCAGTAGGAGATAATCACCATGAGAGTTCACATCCAGGAGAAATGAACCAGCATGCTTAAGAAGCATGTCTACACCCCAATTTATCACAGATATATTTAAGTTGTGGAAGAATCCAAGTGGATTCATTAGAAGGTTTTATTTTGCATATACAAGTGGCTTGTTTGCATGTATGTATGTGCCCAAGGATGTCAAAGATGCCCTCAGATCCTCTGAATCTGAAATTATAGAGTTTGTGCAGCCAGTTCTCATGACCACAAATCTGTCTCTCCAGTCATGATCCAGTAGATTTTAAAATATACCTCAGGACATTAGCTTCCTTAGTTTAGAACATAATTTCTGGCTTCAAGTGAAGGCACTGGTCATGGTCTGATTCAAATTCGATTTCTTTGGAAGGGAGTAGATGAGGCATCTAAAAGAGGAGGGAGCATCACATAGAACACCTAAAAGAGAACACACAAGGGAGGGGAGGAATGGGGGAAGTACAGAGACCTTTCATCAGCTGTCCTCGACAACTGCATTCAAACCCATTGGAGATGACAGAGGCAAACAGTGATGAACGGGTTGGTGACAAGACCCTGTTAAGTATAGAAAGCTTTCCCCGGGGAGGGGAGAGGCAGAAACAGTAGCATAAATGGCTCTGATCCCATGTTCTTAAATTTGATAGATGCTTGAAAGAAAGACTAAAAGAACTTCTTCTAAAGTAACTTTACCAACTAAATCCTTGAAGAATATAGTTTCATTCCTGGAGTGGATTTTATCCTTATGTCTTCACCAAATGGCAAAGCAACAGGATACTGGGTAAAACAAAATAGAACACACACACACACACACACACACACACACACACACACACACACATACACACACACACACATGCGTGCGCATGCATGCACACACACTACTTAGCAGTAAACCCCTCCAGAGATGCACAGAACCTATAGGAATGAAGCTATAAAGCTAAACTGAAGACCTAAACCAACTGCAGAACACACCGTAGCCCAGCACAGACAGATCAATACAGAAAAAGATATAAACCATGCCAACTCTGTTTCATAATGTTAGAGCTTGGCAAGAAGGTCCAAGGTGAGTACAAGCTCCAGGATGGTTCTGAGAAAGCAGTTATTGCCTTGTATGTGGTCTCAGCCGTATCCTTAAAAATATGGATTTTCTGTTATTATCCAAAGTCATCTGTTGTCCATGGGGAACTGAGTAATTATCCAATCCTCAGGAGATCATGTGAAGAAAACACCCAAGATTCATTAACACCTTTATTAGAATTTGATACATGATACATACTCTATTTCAGGTTAGCAGTGTGTGCACGTATGCATGTGTACACACACACACACACACACACACACACACACACACATACACACACACACACACATATCCTGAGCGAAAGGGCCAGTAGCATGCCTAAATAGATGGCTTACAAACTACTTAAAACTAATTATTTTAAGTGCCAAATCTTGAGGCTGTAGAGATGACTCAGTGGTTAAGAACATGGACTCCTCTTGTACAGGATCTGGGTTTGATACCAAGGACCCACACAGTGGCTTACAACTGTCTGTAACTTTGCTTCAAAAAGGTTCAAGACGCTCCTCTGACCTATGTGGGTACTGCATGCATGTAGTTCACATACAGTCATGCAGGTAAAATACACAGACACATAAAATAAAAGTAAATAAAATAATAAAAATAGCAAATATTTTCTTTGTACTGTTCTCTATTAATTGATATAACGCACACACAGACACAGATCCCCTCATAATAAAACAACTTTGTAGATATGATTTGTATTTCAAATATGCAAGAACCACTACTTTCTTTGATGTATTTCAGGAGCTATGAGATTTTAGGGTTTAGGGTTTTATCCAAAATCTATAGTAGATTTTCTCATTTCATAATTTTTCCACTTCCTTTTATGAGGCAAATTGTGCCTTTTCCTGGGGTGACTGAGGTGAGAACAGAATATATTATGGGCTGGAAACAGAAATTATATGGAGTCAGCAAAATAGGCAAATTACTAGAGTTTTGCATAACCTCATTTTAACAAACACAAGAATAAAGAATGGTGATTTCCTGGCATGTGGATACAACTCTTTAATCTTAAAGGGAAATCCATAAGCCATAAAGTACCTATTAGAACTACCTATTTGACCGCAAGGTACTTTAAAATATGTTGGTTAAACTGTATCACAATAAAGCAAAAGGCAACTGAAAACATAGGGAAAGCTTATAATACAGATGGCAAAGCATCAGTCTTTTTATTATGTAAAGATCATTTATTTATATACCTATTAATGCAGACACAGACACTTCATAAAACAGAATAAGATCACAAACAGTCAAGAAAAAAAATATCCACAGGAACTACATATGTCATAAAATATCCAGCTCCATTATTAATAGAAAAGTGTTGTGTATGAAAAGAAAAGAAAGAATAACAATTATGGAACATAATAGAGGAATATTACCACAGTATATTATATGATAATGTCACAAAGAAACCCCTTCCTTTGTGTAACTAATGTATAGGAACAGAAAGATGTGTTACTTCAAGCTGTTAAATATTTTAGCACTGTATCAATTTTGTTGCCGCAAGATGTTGAAATAGATACTTACACAATGTCAGTGTTTTGATGAGCCAGTGTTGTGTGACACTGTTTCTGGGAGACATAAACAAATGTCTACTCACCCCCCCAGACAGAAAACTAACAAGAGACCAAGGAAGGATACTACCAAAGTCCAGCCTGGGGAACCAATGAGTTTTCCTGGGTTCCTTATAGGAGTGTGGGTAAGGGTTACTTCCAGGAGCAGAAATGACTCAAAAACAGCTGCATCACCACAGTCCACCCCAGCATGAGTGACAGCTCACAAAAAGCTGGGATCCTGGAGCACACTGCATAGCCTTCCGGCAGCTCAACAGGTTTAAGAGTGTCCTTTCTTGATGCCTCTTTTGGTCTATGAGTGTTTCTTCCTGCTTGCCCAGGGTGGGAATGGGATAGTGAGTCTTGTCAGTTTCTGGAACTTCCTGAAGCCTTCGAATTGTTTACTTCCTGAGATTAAGCAGCCCCCTTGCAGGATATCTCACCTCCTAATAAGACATTTTGTATCTTAACATGCTTCCTCCTAAGATGCAATACACAAGTAAAGTCCTGTTTAACAATTCCTAAAATTATATTATACTTTTTCTGACTTATTATCAGCCTCATGAGGCTTTTATCTCCATCTCCAACTCTAGACCAGAACTGAGAACACACATGCCTAATAGGTATCTACTGAATTGACGCTTGACTGACTAAGGAGAGCAGAAGGTGATGGAACTACTTTTCCCTAAATATTCAAATAATGGCTAAGTCTTGCCTGACAGCCTGGAAGCAAATTAAAGCGTCAAGTCTGATTATAAAATGGACTCTCAAATTAGTGGAATTCCCATGTCATAGTCTCTTCAGAATCCCTTTTCCTCCCTGCCCACAGAACATAAATCCACATTGAGGACTTTTGGCTCTACATTACCATGGGGGTAAAAAGGATGTGAGGCTGGGCTGAAGGCCCATCAGCAGTCCTTTGGAAATAAATAGGAATGGAAGAGACCAGCCCATCTGTCCCTGTGATCAGTGATCATTCCTCCTGCTATTTTAGTGGTTAATTTCCCAGCTCAGCTGCATGGTGCCTCTTCTGGGGAAAACAGATGACAATTTGCAAAGAGAACCCATTGTTCCCCGAAATGCAATGCTGAAAGCTGAAATCTTCTTTGCCGTCTGTAAATGAATCTTTCAAACAAAAGCATTAAAATAAATAGGCTGAGTTTCAAATAACTCCAGTACTTAAAGAATTCCCCTCCTCTGTTCTCACCATCCACAGAGGCGTCTTTCTAGAAGGAGGATAGTAAGGCAGCTTCTGAACGTATACTGGCCATTTCAGGGAGGCAGCCGGAATAGACCTCTTCACAGCCTGGCTTCCTTTTATGCACCTTGTGGGCAAAAGCAAAAGGCTCATTTTGCCCCTTTATTATATTTGCTCAGTTTGTGATTTTTCCAACAATTAAAAAACCAGTTAGATCGGGATGGTTAGGCTGGCTCTTGGTGGAGGCAGGAGGATCAAAAGTTCAAGGGTAGCCTCAGCTAAAAAGGGAGTTTAATAACAGTCTGAGCTATGGGAGGACCCCACTCCCAAACACACATACAATAGCTGGATACCCAGTGTTGCTGGATCATATGGAAAGATTTGTCCATTTGCTTTTCTCCCCATGTAAACTTTTGAATTCACACCAATGCCCAAACATCTCTGGTTCTCACATATCTTTTCCAGCTCAGGAAGAAAATACAGTTTCACGGACTCTAGCTAGGTCTCAGTACATACACACATACATGTAAACACACACACACACACACACACACACACACACACCCACTTTATATGTGCATAGACAGGACATCCTTAACATGCCTTGTGCAGTAGTTTTATCATATTTAAACATTTCCTCCATGTGGGAAGGCGGTGACCTGTGGAACCAGGGAAGGAAACAAGTTCCACCAGCCTGAGAAAGCAGACACTGGCAATATTCCCACTCCTCCACTTTCAGAAGCAATGAGCACCTGCTGGGGCAGAAGTGACTGGGGAGCAGAGCCCTGGAGAGGCCTGTATCTCCCTGTAGGCTGTGCAGAAACTGCCAGTTTTGAAGCTCTTGCAAGGGCTGGTTTTGTGTCAATTTGACACAAGCTGGAGGTATCACAGAGAATGGAGCCTCAGTTGAGGAAATGTCCCCATAAGATCCAGCTGTAAGGCATTTTCTCAACTAGTGATCAAGGGAGGAGGGCCCAACCCATTGTGGGTGGTGCCATCCCTGGGCTAGTAGACCTGGGTTCTATAAGAAAGCAGGCTGAGCAAGCCATGGGAAGCAAGCCAGAAAGTAACATCCCTCCATGGCCTCTACATCAGCTCCTGCTTCCTGACCTGCTTGAGGTCCAGTCCTGACTTCCTTTGGTGATGAACAGCAATGTGGAAGTGTAAGCTGAATAAACCCTTTCCTCCCCAACTTGCTTCTTGGCCATGATGTTTTGTGCAGGACCTGACTAAGAAAGCTCTCTTGAACTGTCACCCATGCTGGGGTGGGCTTTTTGGTGATGCAGCTAATTTGAGTCATCCCTGCCCTTTGTCAGTGACCCTTACTGTTGCTAACACCAATTAAAAACTCATTGGCTAATCAAGAAAGACTTTAGTGTCATTATTAATTTGTTCTCTCTCTCTCTCTCTCTCTCTCTCTCTCTCTCTCTCTCTCTCTCTCTCTCTCTGTGTGTGTGTGTGTGTGTGTGTGTGTTGTGTCTCCCTAGGAAAAAAAACTATCACACATAACATAATATGGCCACTTTGAACATGGTTCCAGGTTTGGAAGGATCTGATAATACCTGACATCCTTGGAGGACACAGCTGTCTAAAGAAAACAGGGCAGAAGAGGCCCCAATTCCAATTACATGCCCCATGGCCCTGCAAGGTGGTGGCATGAAGGCTCCTTCTTTGCTTGTGCAGAACCAAAGCTGAGGACCCAGGACAGACTAGATCATTTCCAGGGCTCACAGTCCCTGCTAAGAATTTCAGGGACAGATAACTGAAGAAGAAATTTAAGGTCATTTTCTGAAGAGAGAAAAGCTGAAGCTTCTTTTACCCTTCAGGGCCATACTCTGCTCTCTACCCTGCTCTCCCAGGAACAAGCTTCGGGCTCTGGAGCTCACCATCCCTTGATAATTGCTGTCTGGACGCCCTGCCTGCCAGCCTCTTCTGAGAAGTGATTAGGAGAGACGACATTTTGCTCGCTTCTGGGTTCGGATGTTTTATCTCAATTACATGAAACTCAGAAGAAAGAAACGGCTGGATCACTTCAGTTCTCCACTCGCACTGTGCTTTGGCAAGCTGCAGAAATAACAGGGTCAGAATCTAAGTCAGTTAAGGACTTTCAAAGACTCCCAATGTGACACCAAGTTCAGTCTCACCTGCCACCAGCTCCCACTGGGAAGTGAAACTCAGCAAGGATGCTTGTGGAATTAATCGGACTCACCAGAACTCTGACTTCTCCTTCCCTCAGCTTAGGAAATGCTGTGCAGGCAGCTTTCCACCACTATAACGACACGCCCGAGGTAATCAACTTACAGAGGGAAAAGGTTTCTTAGGCCCCAAGGAGGGTGGGATGTGCCCATTGCTTTGCCATGTTGGTGGATGTGATGGATGGTACAGGCAGGAATCTTCATTGAGAAAAACAAAACAAAACTGTTCACCTCAAAGCCAGGAGACCTATGAAATAGATACCCTCTAAGCTATGCCCTACCTCATAAAGGGGACACCCCTCCAAACAGAGCTACCCTGAGACATTCAAATCACAATTAATGCACTCAATTCTTAAGTATACATAAAAGCTTCTTCTTTATTTAAAACAGTACAAAATGAGCAAAGATGATTTTGACGTACCCTTTTCAAATATGGCACTTCATTAATTCTTTAAGAATCTCAACAATGTATTTTAATTATATTCACCTCTCATTTCTCCTCAGCTCCTCCCACACCCACCCTAACACGTTCCTACTCCCCAAACCTATATATTCTCGTTTATCTGAATAACCCACTAAGTCAATGTACACTGTTGTCTTTGTTCTCCTAAGTACGGGGACACCCACTGGAGCATGGTTGATTTACTAGGGAGCCACACCCTTAATGAAATCTGACTCTCCCTCCTCTATTCTTCCTCTAGGAGCCACCAGGTACCCATAGCTGTTCAGTTAGTTTAGGGGTGGAGGCTCATGAACCCTTTCCCACTCTGTGGTAGAATGTTGGCTGGATTGATCCAGTGCAGATAGCCACTGTTGCTCTGAGTTCGTGCACATCAATCCTGTCATATCCAGAAGATACCGTTTCACCATGGCCATCGTCAACCTCTGGTTCTTAAAGGTTTTTCTGCTCTCTCCTTCCATGATAGTTCAACCATTGGGGGTTGGCAGGGGAGGGGTGGTTTGGGATACAGATGCCCAGGTTGTGTCTGAGCATCCTCTAACATATGTTCTCTGCACTTTGGCCAGTTGTGAGTTTCCCTGCTCACTACTTCTTTATCCACAGCATAAATAAACCACTCTGATGAGGACTGAGCTCTGCACTTACTTATGCTCAGAGAGATTCAAATGTAGAAAGGGTGACTTGATATTATGTCCATTTAGCAGAATAATAATAGTAGGTTCACCTCTAGGGCCTGTGAGGTTGGACTTTTGGCTAGGCGTACTGTATCAGACAAATGTCTCTTCCTGTGGGATGGGACTGAAATCCTGTCTTGATGTGTATGTTGTATGTAGCTTCCATTTTCTACAGGATAAGTTCACCCATTTCCCCTGCATCATTTTCAGGTCTGCAGGAACCATGCCCACTTCCTGTCACCACACCTCCTGGCTCCACTTTGACTTGCCTTTACTTCCAAAGACTTAGGAAACTTCATTGAGGTGTCAATAACCAAAACATGTATGTTGTGTATATATGGTGTACACAGAGTACTCTGATATGCATGTTGAGATGAGCTAGCTGATTCTGCACCAACACAGGCAAGGGCTTGGTTTGTTATTGAATGTCCAGGTTCAGGATACAAGAGATATTTTCTTGATCCACTCAGGAAGGAGCTCTTTATTCTGCCCGTCTCACTTCCACTTCCCTCCCGTATCTCCTCCCTGGTCCACCATCCACCATCCCCTGGAACTTCAGTGGATGATGCTCAGAAACTGATGTTTCTCACTGGTGGTTGTAGAACATCTTGACAAGGCTTCACACCTTGTGGCTGCACCTCCTGACAAACCCGAGAATGAAATTTTTTTGCAGTCCAGGAGCATAGCAGAGTATTCGCCATTCAAAGGGGACCTCACACCACAAGGTAGATATTAATAACATTATAATGGCAAACGTCACACTAAGCTTATTTTATCACTGGAAAAAAAAATTAAATTAAACCTAAAGTTAAAGGAATAAAGTTAATCTAAAATTATAGTTCTTCTGTTATAACAGTTTATTTCAAAAGCAAATATGATAAAGTATGGGTTATGAGCTCTGGTCTATATTTATGACATGGTACTTTCCATGTACCTTGTGTTACAACTTTGAAATTATAGTTGTACCAGTCACCCTTTCCTTTTTCTCTCTCCAAATACTTCCACATACCCTCCCTTCTTTCTCCTTTTCAAACTCATGCTTCTTCACTGTTATTACATTCATACGTGTGCATCTTTATACAGACATATTCCTGAAGGCAACCAATTCAGGATGTATGAGGGGACGCGTGTGTATGTTTACAAGGCTGATGGCTTAATATCGGACAACCAACTGGTGTGCTCTTTCCTGGGGAAGACTGTTTCTCACACTCTCAGCATTCCTTAGTTCACTGCCTAGGGTTGAGGCCTTCTGAGCTTTCCTCCACCCATGTTGGCACATTTATTATTGTCCTTGTAGCCACAGATAAGTATAGTTCTCAACCCTCATCACGAAAACTTCTTTTGGCAACAGAGACCACCACAGAAAACTACAACCAATCAAAATGCAGAGTTGTAGAGCCCAGTCCCAGTAGCTATACCTATAAAATACACCAATGCCCAAGACTCGGAGAACATTGTGGAAGAGGTGGGTGGCAGAAAGAGCTTAAGAGACAGTGGAACAGGGAGTTTTCTGTGATAAAGTGTCTCCCAGAAGCTACACCCATAATTTCTCAACAACATGATTTCTACTTAAATATAAGCTAAAAAAAAACATATATTTTTGAGAGACTGTATTTGGGAAGCTCTTTCAATTTCCCCTTGTAAAGATATGGTGAAATAGTTAAATTCTGCACAGAGGAGAAGTGGGGTGCTGAGAACTCCATGTAGGTAGTGAGAATAAGGTGGTGATTTGATCAGTAAATGCTCACCCTGTTTAGAGATTGGAAAAGAAAAAAAAGTTCAGCCACAGACAGCCTGGGGTTCCTTGTCTACAAGTAAAATTTGAGCAGAATCATAGACCCCAAGGCTATTCTAAGACATATCATGATCGATACAGGAGGAAGCAATGAGAAATGGCCAGTTCATGGAAGCAAAAGGATGCCCAGGTGAGGTCTGCGAGTAAGACATGGTCTTCTCCTGTTAGTGAGATATGTATTGGGAATGGAGAGGGTTTACAGATTGAAAAAGAGCTCAGAGGACCTGGCCAAGCATCCCTACACAAAACCAATGAAGAATTATATTAAAATATAATTAAGTAAATTTTAAATTATACTTAAAATAAATTATAAAAAGTCATATTGGAAGGAACTTAGGCAGTGAAGAGACTAGAAAATAGCATGTTTATTGATAGTTGGGTGCTTGCTTCCTTGTTATATACGATCTTTCTGGGTTCTTTGACAAGTCATGCACCCTGATTAGGTTCAGCTTACAATGCTTTCTTGCCAGCTCCATGTGCTTTTACCCAATAAATGCAACAAACCAAGATGACACTAACCATAAAGTATAATTGGACCAATCACAGGTCAATGTCTTCTTGAAAATAAGGTCTTATTATTCCTTATCCCCAAGTCCTTCTTTGGGCTGCTGTAGATTTAGAGCTATCAATATATATCAAATGTCTCACCTCCCAGCTCTCCATCTTCACCTAAGTCTTGTAGAACCATAGTTCATCTGAGTGTAGGTGGCTTGATTAATGGTCTAATTTGATAGAACAGAGGAGACAGATGGCCAGGGAAAATCCTAGGCAATGACTTCCTTGTTTTTCCTGTCTTAGTGTCTGAGCTCTGACATCACACTAGTCAGATACAAAAATGTGAGCCCACATACGTTAGGTTAGTAGTGATACCTCCTAAAAATACCTAGAATACAATGAACTTTTGAAGATCCCACTTTAGCTCACGGGGTTCCAGTGATGGCTCACTGTGTAAAGCATTGACGGTACAGGCCTGATGATCTGAGAATTCACCTAAAGCTGGATGCATGCCTTTAATCCCACCACTTCTTTGAGAAGACGAGAGTCAGGAGGAGAATAAGGTCTGAGTTTCAAGGCTGGCTTCTGACCTCCACTGCATGCTGTGGCAATGTACGCCTGCATTCACGCATGCATTCACAAACATGAATTTACCACACACACACACACACACACACATGCAAAACAATGTAGAGGGAGTGAGAGACTTTGGAAGACCCAGTCTTAATAGGATGTCTTCACCAAACCTCTCCACTGAGGGACCTTTGCAGAAGACAGGATGGAAAGATTGTAAGAGCCAGAAGGGATGGAGGACATTAAGAAAAACAGTGTCTTCTGGGCACAAGACTGACACAATATGAATTCTGACAGTAGCATCATGCACAGGGCCTGCATATGCTCAAATCCCAGTGCTGAAAGGGATCAATAGAATGAACTTCCAACCGATAACCATTTGCAAAGGAAAAAATAGTTTTTCCCAAGTTTCACTGGGTATATAAACCACACTTAAGGTAAGTCCCATGCCCAGCAGTAGATGGCTAAGACAAAACAAACTCAGTACCTGTTTTTTTTTTTTTTCAGATTTGTTTTGTTTCATATTTCACCTGAGTGTTTTTTTTAATCTTACAGATCTTTTACTATGGCTCACAATTTTGTGTTTTTATTGGGATTTTGTGTTTGTGTATGTGTGTACCTATTTCTTTTCACTTATTTTTTGTTCTGGTTTGTTTGCTTTTTTATTAGTCTGTGTTATAAAGACATAGAAAGAAGGAAGGGAGTTGGTTTGGTAGGGAGGTGTGGAAGATTTAGGTGAGGAAGGAGGGGAAAATATGACCAGAATATACTGTATGAGTTTTCAATAAAAGATAAACATGAACGATAAAAGTAGAAATATGGAGAACTGAAAAAAGAAGAAATTCATGTTAGAGAACACCAACCCAGAGACTTTGTGCCTTGACAATAAAGCCTCAGAGGTAGCCATGTAATGGAAAAATGGCCAAGAACAAACAAAAAATCAGATGACTTGTCTGGTAGCTGCTATGCCCGAGAGTGGCTAGTTCTACTGTGTAAGGTGGATTCTATTTGGTTGAGTATATGTTCTACTTTGCTTGGTTCTAGCTGAGGCCTACGTCTCTTCTACTCACAGGTTTCAGGTTTGATTCCCACTATAACTAACTTGAATATTGAATCACGGGTAAAAATATTATTTTTTATGATATCATCTCCTTTCGGGTTTCCCAGAGTGCACTGAGGTTTACTCAGGCGCACCTCATTCAGCATCATCCCTCACATCCACCATTCAGCCTGTGCCTGGGGTTGTGTTGCAGGCCTCTGTTGCTGCCAGGAACTTCATGAGTCTATAGAGATAATGGGAATAGTCATGCTTTAGAGGCCAGTGGGAGTCATAATGAACTTTCATAGAAGGTCCTACTATGGTTACCATAGAAACAGAACTGAATTTATGTTACCTAGCCATGGAGGGAGGAGCCAGGAGTGCAGTGAGTGGGGCATGGTTGATTTTTTCAGAGTAGATTTGTGTAAGAATTATATTGTTGGGTATGGTAGTGTGCATACCTTTGACCCCAGCACTTGGGAAGCAGAGACAGGTAGTTCTCTGTGAGTTTGAGGCCAGCTTGATCTACATAGTAAAACTCTGTCTCTAAAAAATATAGCCTTGATCATATGATGATTTGGGAGCATATGAATGTCATAATGGTAAAATTGTATAGTTTATGTCTAAAATTTCTTGGTACAGCCACTAAAATGTCATTTATAAAAATGTTTTGTAGGAGTTAGAAAGGATCACTCAGTAGTTAATAGTACACTTTGTTCTTTCAGAGGATCCAAGTTCAGTTCCCAGTACCTACACCAGGTGGTTTAAAACCTTCTGTAATGACAGTTCTAGAGAATCAAATGCCTCAGGCCTCTCAGAGTATACACACACACACACACACACACACACACACACACACACATACACACACACATCTTTTAAAATATTTTGTAGAAAGCTAAATGGTTTTGGAAGACATAGTTTTGATTGTTGGACACACAAGGAAACATAAACTAGTTGAATCAATTTCAAGTTCCACTTACAAGTCACAGGAAAAATATTGTTTATCAAGTTAAGCTATTGCTGTAGCATCTTTTTTTGACACATTTTGATAGAAGTAATGTAAAATTGGGGTATTGGTAACAGTTTCATGACTAAGTTAAATTAAGCAGCTCATGTTTCTAAAATCAGGAGCTATGAAAGTTCACCCAGGCAGAGATTAGAAACACAATTATGATTCTATAGCTTAGAAAAAATCATGTCAGGAAGAGGGGACCAAAACCTTCACTTTAGAAATATAAAATAGTTTGAATTGGGTTTTTTTAATTGGGGAAACTTGGGGGCCATTCTGTATCAATGAGGACCAGAACAAGGCAGCAGGTTCCTTGGGACTGTAGTTACAGAAGATTGTTAGCCACTCTGTGGGTGCTGGGAGTCAAACCTGGGTCCTCTGCAGGATTAGCAAGTTCTTAGCAGCTGAGGCATCCCGCCAGCCCCAGATTTCTGGTTCTATTTTACAGCAGTTCAATACTATGAGTGTATTCATGTTTCCTTGACTTTATTAGAGACTTGTTTATGGAAAAAGAACTTGGGCTGTCTCGGTGAAGGTCATTCTGTTGGCATATGGCTTGAACATCAATTAGCCATGCTGGTTGGTGGTTCTGTAAGATTCTAGTATACTTGCACCATCTTTCTTCTTCTTTTAATTTGTTACTAAAATATAAGTTCAGGTTCTCGAGAGTCACTCCCACTATCTCTTGCCCCTTCTCGCTTAGCTTGCCTTGGTTGCCTTAGACAGCTTCACCTCCACGTTGGAGTCATATACACATAATTTTATTTATTGATATAAAATATGGGACCCACAAATATGGGAAACAAGCAAATCTGTCCTAATTTGTCATGATGAAAATCTTCACTTGTGTCAGGTTTCCTGCAAACACTATAGTTTTTCCCTTCCTTCTGGCTGAGTACTATTCCACTGTGAATGTATAGCACATTTTCTTTATTTGTCGACAGACACCTACATCCATTCAATAACTTAGCTGTTATGGAGAGTGCTTCAGTAAACATAGATGTGCAAATACCTCTGACTCGCTGAGGTCTACGGGTATCTACAACTGAACCTGGACCACATATCTTGAGTATTTGGTGGAAAAGCACCTTCTGGAATTATTTTTTCTGAGTTAACCCCAGTTTGGATGTAGTCCCCACAGCTACTTTCCTTATCCATATGTCTACATTCTGTTACCTGTGTATCCTTACTCTGCTGAACGAGGTCCTGACTGTATCTTGAAAATCATTTCTAGTTTTCCAAGTCAGGGGCATGCACAACCCTGGATGACTGAGCATTGTCTAGGAAGAAGCCATTCTAGGTAGGGCATCTTAACTCCCCTGTGTACAATTACCACACCAGATACAAATCAGTTTAGTGAGTCTCACGAGGCTCCTTCTACCTGGTGCACAGGTGGAAGACTATTTATTTAGAAAAGATCGATTTGAGGATCACCTGTCTTTGCACTTGGAGACCAACTAGAATGAATTTCTCAGGGGTGTGACAACCTGTATTGGAGAAAGATGCATGTTGTCAAAATATAAGCTTGTTTTGGCCAAAACTGCCACTGTTCCTGATGCTTAAACATAGTTAAGCACTGTGGTTATTCCAAAACCAGGGCATGCTAACACACCAAGAGTTTGTGTTTGGAACACAGAATGTGGACAGTTTTTTTTTTTTTTTTTTAACCCTTCCCTCAGTTTACAGCTGTGTAAATGAGAAAATGCATGTGAGGCTAACCTTATGGAGAGATTAATGTCTTTTTATATTTTATTTGTGAAAACTGGCTATAAAACATTCTTTGGAGGAATCAGTAGACTGAATTTTTTCACTCAATTTTTTAATGTTTTTACATTTATTTACTTATTATGCAACATATTTTGATTATGTTTTTCTGTTAACCTTGAATAGAAAGTATGGAGTATTGATCAACAGCTATTCTTGATTTGGGGGACTATAGGGAGAAATGGGAAGTCCTATCTAGAAGATACGTGGATGGGCCTGAGGATCACCTAGTGCTCTCCTGATGGCCAAGTACCAGTGATTGGTAGTGCCCAGTTAAAACTACATCAGCTAAGCAGCTTTATAGTTGTCTGTTTAAAAGTACAATTACTGTAGTACATTTTTAAATACACAGTGATGGTGATGATGGATTGGTATTGTTCATTGCTATATAATGTAGTTAGATGGGTTGGAAACATTGAGAAGACCCATGTGTTGATGTCAAATTATGAGACACTTGAAGGGCAATGGCAGGATCTGAGTCTTTTTGCAAAGGGTCATTTTGTGACTATCAACTTTCTGCCTTCTCAGGGATGGAGATTGGTCTGAGAGACAGTAAGGGCAAAGGGGGCTCCTCAACATGAACGCCATGGAGTGTAGGTACATCTGTAGAGCAGAGAGTCTGGGAAACAGGACATGGAGAGACCAAAGAGTTAATCGACTCATTTGTCCACATCAGGGGTGCTTTTGAGGTATAAGTATATCACAGCAAAGAAATGACAGTCCAGAAATCTCAGTGTACAGGGGGAGCTCATCAGATGTTTCCCAGTTGTGACATAGCATTTGAAGGGGGAGCCTTCCCAAGAAGTCTTTATCTAGGGTTAGCATATATCTTGTACCTCTCCACTGGCTCTTTGACCCTCCTTTGCCAAGGTACTCTGGTGTCTCCCATGTGCTGTCATTGGCTCTGCCAATTATTGCTGCTCTGTAGCCACTAGAGTTCCAAAGGCAACTGCTGAGCTTTGGAGGACTAAGCATGCTTATGGAGTCACTTTTAGACCATTGCCTGAAGCCTCACTATAATTTTAACCCCGACATTTAGAGTTGGTGCTTGAAGCTTACCAGACTCTAAAGGGAGTTTAGTAGAGAATTGACTTTATGAACATTACACAGTGCAATTACATCTCGAGAATCAGCTCTACATTGGGCCAGTATGCTCCCGGTCCCTACGGAGAGGACACTTGCCTGATATTCTAATGCACATTAAATAATGCTTTGCAAAGGGGCATTTATTTGGACCAGGCTCCCTGGGCTGGACCCAGTAGAGCAAGCCAATATTAAGTTTAATCACAGTACATGAGATTTGGTTGGTTACAGGGGTCCTGTAAGTCAGTTAACTAATTAAGCTCTGGCCAACTGACTGGCTGATTGAATCAGCTGCAGCCAATTAGATTGCTCTCTCTGTCCTACTTTGGGGTTTCTGTAATACTCTCTGACATTTTTAGTTGAGTTGTCAGAGTTCATTCTGCTTCTGGGAGCTGCCAGCTTTGTGAATCCTGTCTCACTGTGTTTTGCTTTGCTTTGGTACAATCTGTTATACTAAAACAAGTCACTCTAAGGGGCTTTCTTCTGAAGAGAATTGACTTAGTCTTTGGAATTTGAAGCTAAGCTCTATGGGAGCAGAGGCAGGTCATGAAGGACCATTGCTTACTGGCCTGCTTCTCATGGCTTACTCAGCCTGCTTTCTTATAGAACCCAAGACCACCTGCCCAGATATGGCACCACCCACAGTAGGGTGAAAGGATCAACTCCCCGCTTCCTGACACAATGGGGAGCCATGGTATGTCACGAAACAGGAGCCTTTAAATTACTAGTCAAAAAAAAAAAAAGATGCTTACAGAATTTGAGTTCTCTGACTCTTCTTATTCTAAATACTTTGGCTAAAATTTTATATTCAGAATAGTAGCATTTGTGATTGATGTGTAACTGAGGGTTAAATAATTTTTATGGAGTTGGAGAGATGGCTTGTCAGTTAACAGCACGTACTCCTTTTTCAGAGGAACTAGTTTTGGTTCCCGGCATCTGTGTTGGGCAGCTCACAGCTGCCTGTACCTCCAGCTCCAGGGATCTGCCACCTTCTTCTGGCCTCAGTGAACATTGCCCTCATGTGCACAAACTCACATGCAGACATAAACAATTTAGACGTTTTGAACAAAAATCATTTAAGAGTAAGTGGATATATTTATTGTCTAAGGGTTTGATCGCTGTGAAGAGACACCATGACCAAGAGGCAAACATTTAAATGGGGCTGGCTCACTATTTCAGAGGTTTAGTCCATTATTGTCATAGTGGGGAGTATGACAGCATCCAAGCTGACGTAGTGTTGGAAGAGATGAGAGTTCTATCTACATCTTGATCCAAAGGGAGGCAGCCAGAAGAAACCTATGTCCCTTACTGGGTGTGGCTTGAGCTTATATATGAGACCTCAAAAACCACCTCCACAGTAACACACTTCTTCCAAGACAACACCTACTTCAACGAGGCCATACCTCCTAATAGTGTCACTCCCCGTAGAACAGGCATTCAAACACATAAGTCTATGAAGGCCATATATATTCTAATCACTATATTTTATCTTCTGTCTATTCTGCGCTGCTTTTTCCAGTGTTGAATATTGTCAAGGATGGAGACTCACCCTCCTCTGCCCAGTGAAATGGTATCAGGATAACCAAGTCCTTTATCTGGAGGGAGCTTTCTGTGACGACACAGAACTCCGACCAGAGGGAAGGGAATCCCACAACTTGGCTGAACTTTCAGAGAGTAAGCACAGTCATCAGTACATGAATCATGAGTCATCTGGAAGTCTCTGAAAGATCCTGTATCACACACAGCATCTTGCAGATCTCATTCCTTGCTGATCTGTCCATCACCGAGTGAATTCTACAACATTTGCACCATCTTTGGAGGCACTTCATGCCACACACAGCAAATTACACGGTCAGAAAGGACCCATTCAACAACCACCATCCAATTAGTTTTGGAATCTTCTCGCCAGCCACAACTGCCCTCATCTCTGCTCTGTGAGAAAGTTGCATGGTTAAAAAGGGCTGTCCCTGAGTTTATCAGATGCCACTCCATTTCTACAGAAAAAGCTAGGTGATGGGAGGGAGAGGTAGATCATGGAGGTGGCAGGCCTTCCTCTCAAATGGTTCAGAGACAGACTGGTGTGGAGCTGTGACTAGGAAAGACCGGATTGATAACATGTCCCCAAGGATTACAGGGAATAGACACTTCAGAAGACAGAAAACAAAGATGAAAAATGAATTTGACTGTGGCTATCATGTCAACTGAGCCAAGACGCTCTGCACAATTAGGAGAGAGTTATGAAATGGGCATCACACAGACCTTAGAGGCTAATGGGGACCTGATAGTACAGGTGGTCCAGATCAAGATCATGATTCTGGCAAAAGAACCCAATGCCTACTCTTCTTGGCAAGATAGGAGATGCTGAAAGGAAGCACTTAGTGTACCCATATCTCTCAACTCCCTTTAACAATTTGTTACTTTTAAAATTTTATTTATTTTTATTTTATCTATATGGGTATTTTGTCTGAATGTATGCACTCAAGTGTGGTGTGCAGTGTGGCCAAAGGACATACAGAGTCCAGAAGTGGGCTTCAGACACCCTGGAATTGGAGTTAAGATGGTTGTGAGCTGCCATCTGAGTGGTGAGAATCAAACCCAGATCCTCTGAAAGAGCAGCAGCCAGTACGCTAAACCACCAAGTCATCTGTGAAGCCCTAATTTATTTTACTTTTAATTATGTGAATGCTCAGGTGTCTGTATGAATATATGCTCGTGTGCACAATTGTACGAGGGAGCCAGAAGAGGGTGTTGGACCTTCGGAAGTCACAGAGAATGTGAGCTGCCAACATGGCTGCTGGGAGCTGAACTCAGATCTAGAAAGGCAGCAATCACTCTTTGCCACTGAACCATCTCCCCAGCCTCCATCTCTCAGCTTTTAAGAAGGAAGATTACAGTGTCAAAGAAGCCAGCAACAAGGATTCTATGCCCACTAGTGAGCTATGCTAGTGAGCAAGATGGAGTATATCATATTACTCCTCTAGTATGTCTGAAAGAAGCCCAAGGAATGAGCAGCGAATGTGGATAAACGCCAGGGGTTTGGTGCCCCATTGTAAGAAAGTGTTCAATACCAGAGTGAGAATTAAGAATTAGGAGTCAGTGAAGTCCCATCACCCTGGTTGATGCTTTGTCCTAGGCTAGATGCCTGCTGTGCTTGTCCCATAGGCTCCGCCCAACACTCTCCACTTCTGTTGTCACCAGTGACCCTCACTCTCTGAGGAAAATGACTTGCTCTGCTCCTTTCTTGACATATCGCAGTAGCTCATCTTGTTACTCAGTGTCATGGTCAATCAAGTTGGGCTGTGTCTGAAATTGCCTACTAGACACACAAACCTTAAACGTGTTTTAAACTACATCCGTGAATTTGAAAATTATTAATACCCGCTCCCAGAGATTCTGACTCCGCTGCTCTGAGGCACAGTCCAGATGTTCCTTCTAGTTATTTCCTTCTGTGACTGGATTGTGCAGCTGAGGCAGCATCTCATTCTGTGGCTCTCAACCTGTGGGTCTTGACCCCTTTGGGTGTGGCCAAATGACCTTTACACAGAGGTCATATATCAGATATCCTGACTATCATATATTTACATGACGATTCATAACAGTAGAAAGATTATAGTTTGGTGGTCACTACAACATGAGAACTGTATAAAAGGATCACAGAATTAGGAAGGTTGCCGGGAGAACTCATTTGTGAACTTTGAACCTGGAAATGTCAGTGCAGAACTGTAGTGAATTTTAAGGTCCAACTTATCATGTTTTCTTAAATGTCTTCTCTCTGTTACTTAAAAGCCAAAGTAATCGAGACCCAATAGATGGCTCAAAGGTTAAGAGCACTGACTGTTCTTCCAGAGGCCCTGAGTTCAAATCCCAGAAGCCACATGGTGGCTCAAAACCATCTGTCATGGAATCCGATGCCTCTTCTGGTGTGTCTGAAGACAGCTACAGTGTAGTCATATAAATAAGATAAAGAAATTATTTTTTACAATGTCAATAGAAACTTCAGGAAGTCTCTTTAAGTGATTGCCCCAGCTACCATGATCCTTTAGCCAACTAACTACTCCTTAATCTAGAGTAATATATGTGATATTAGGTGTGAAGCAGCCTTTTTGTGACCATATTGAGGTAAGCCATACAGTACAAAGTGAACAGAGCCAAAGAGTGAAAAGAACCCCAGGCTCTGCCATCCCAGGAATGGCTCCACAGAGTCAGGGTCTCAGCCCATGGCCCGGCTAGTTTATATGAAGTACAAATGACAAATGGTCAATTTTTTCCTTTTATTAGACCGGGGTTTCTCAGATTTTTATTTTATTTATTTCCTTTGTTGTCTGATACACACTGCTAGAAAGTAGGTACAATGCCCTGACCTGTTGGCTGATTCAGTGAAGGCATGGGAGAGATACTGCGTTCACTCCAATAGGTCTGAACGTTTGCCACTGGTTGCAGAAGACTTGGGGCAGCCTCGCTGTGTATAATCTGAACCCTCCTGTCCACAAAGAATCCAACAGAAAGCACTGATTCTTAAGATTCACATTAAATAAAAAAAGATTCACCAAGCTTTCATCTTCCATCGGAACCATTCCTTTCAAAGGTCCTGTGAAGAAGGGGCAGAACTCAGCACTTCGTGTTTTATATCTTTCCCTTGTCTTGTCTCATATTTCCATAAAAGCATGGCCCAGTCCAATTTGCAGAAGGAAATTGAAAATGCATCTCCCTGACCTCAGGGCAGAATGGCTGGGAGCTGTAGAGAATGTTCAGCTAATGGGGGAAACAGGAGGAGATTAATGGGTCTCGGAGACAGAGCATCCACACCAGTTCAGATGGCATCTCGCTGAGTACGTGCATCGGTGCTTGCTGCGTCTGTCTGCACAGAAAGCAATGGGAGATCTTGACATTTCTTCAACTGAACATTGGCTAAGAGGAGAGAGAGAGTCTGAAGATCCATCGTGCCTTCTTGCCGATTGAGACAATTTACCACCATTTGGAGAAATAGCAGAGGCAGATGTAAAAATGCATCTACCATTTTACAGATAGTAAAGTGGCTCTGTTATCGGAGAGCCCATGGGAGCCCAGTCGGAGAGTTTGTGCCCAGATGAGTAAATGAAGTACATCCTTCAGCCCCAGCTGGCATTCTCTGAGAATCAGAGGAGGAAAGAAATTGAGGATGCTCTAAGCTATCCAGTCCTCCTTCAGCCACACATAGGCGGGGACGATGGGACATCCATGATTCCTAGAAAGGGAAGAGATTGCCTGCTTCACAATTGCCCTCTGGAGTAAGAAGATGTAAGAAAAGATGTTTGAGGTGTTTTACTGCCTGAATAATTTGGAAAACAACCAAAACTCAAGCTGTAGGGCTGAAGAGATGGCCTAGTGGCTAAGAACACTTGCTGCTCTTCCAGAAACCCATGTTTCATTTCCACACGGTGGTCCTACATAATCTGTACTAAACAACCTTCAGTAACTCCAGTTACATAAGAGATGGCACCCTCTTCTGGTCTCTTTGGGCACTGCATGCACGGCACACAGTTTCAGGCAAACACCCTCTGAGAAAGGCACAATGTTTAACTGCTGAGGCATCAGCTTGAATGAGGAAGACCTCTATTTGTAGATTATAAATATATTTGTTAATGAAGTATCTCCATCTGTATTTCCTATAAAGGCAAATAATTAAAACATGTCACTCAAAATTTATACATTGTAAGAGGCAAATGACAGTCAAAGCGACAAAAAGAACAGTTTCATATAAACAGAGGAGATAACTTCTGATTTCATGAAAAAGGCTGCTGGTGGTTATCTTAACACCTCAGAAGATGTGACACAATTGTGGGTGGATTTTCTTCTTCTTCTTCTTCTTCTTCTTCTTCTTCTTCTTCTTCTTCTTCTTCTTCTTCTTCTTCTTCCTTTTAATCATCTTTCAGAATCTGATAGAGGTCACTGAGTACTTCCACTTTTCCTTGTATTTCTTTTACGTTTCAAAGATCTAGCCTGGTTTCTGGGTTGATTTTGAGTTTCTTAATATCTCTCTCTCTCTCTCTCTCTCTCTCTCTCTCTCTCTCTCTCTCTCTCTCACACACACACACACACACACACACACACACACACACACTGGGAGAGACAGAGGCAGAGACAGATGGGAGAGACAGAGGCAGAGACAGATAGACAAAGACACATAGAAAAGAAGAAGAGACACAGATGTTTGTCCTTGTATGTGTGCAGTACTATAAATCAAAACAAAACAGACAGACAAAAAATGCAGATTATTTAAAGAAAAACAGAAAGCCAGTGTGCCTGGTGACGCATCACTCATGTGTCCCAGCATTAGCAGAGTCTCTTCATGCAGAACCACAGGCTGGGCCGGACTCGGGCTTCTCTAAATCACTGTGCTTGTGTAGACACAGCTTCCCTGGCTCTCACTGCAAGTTGCTTAGATGAAAGCACAGTGACTTTGCTGTGTAGTTAAGAGGTGTAAAAGTGAGAATATGGCTTTGAATCTTAGTTCTTAGAACAATGTTCAGTAAATATTTGTGTGTCCAACTTTCCTCCATCTCCCATAGCAATATAGTTCACCAACCCCCACTGTGAATCTGTACATAGAAGACAGGTTAAAAGTCTTCACATTTTTGAGGTTACTGTCTTGTGTGGCCTTGATTATAAACTTGACACAACCTAGGAGTCATCTCATAGGAAAGCCTCAGCTGAGATGGTTTCTTGTTCATGTGTCCTGTGAACATGTCTGCTTGGGATTGTGTCTGTTGTTCATTGAAGCATGAGAGCCCAGGCCCACTGTGGGTGGCACCATTCTCTAGGCAGGTGTTCCTGGGCTGTATAAAAAACAAAATGAAACAACAACAACAACAACAACAACAACAAAACAATAAAACAGCCAAGCATGAGCCTGTGAGTGAGCCATTGAACACCCTCTGTGGTTTTTGCCTCCAGGTACTCTCTTGAGTTTCTTCTCTGACTTCCCTCAGCGATAGACTGTGACCTAGAAGTATAAGACAAGTAAACACTTTTCTGTGCTAAGCTACTTTTGGTCATGGTGTTTGTCACAGAAATAGAATCAAACTAGAACAGTGACCCCCCCAAGAGGTGATGCCAGATCTGTGACAAACCTGCTTGAGTCAATGTTGTGAAACTGTAGGAGAAATTCCATTAGTGGTGTGAAATAAAAGTCTGGCTTTCAATCACAACCTGTTTTCTAATCTACCAATCCATCACTTCCGTTGCTTTCTGAGCCCGAGTCTATGCTTAGTATGTTTTAGTAGAACAGTAAGCACTGGCAAGCTCTGGAGATCTGCATGGTGCTATGGTAGAATACGTACTCAGCCCTGGCTGGGTAAGGAACATCCATGAATGTAACACACAAAATCATGAAGACACACAAAATTCCGTAATGACCCTGGAAATTGCATCTTGTTCTTCCCACAGGCCCTGTTCTGGCTGGGTATGGCTAGTGGAACACAAAATGCATTTATATTGTGTTTGGATTCCATGCATATTTTCAAGGTCTTAAACAAACAGAAAGCTAGGCTTAGAGAGATAGTTTGCTCTTAACACATTTTTCAGGACAGTTTCTTAATGTTTTGAGAATGCTCTGAAACCAGGAGCATTTTCAGGCTCTTCATCTCTGTGCCCATGGGTTACTAGGTAAGAAACTGAGACTCTTTCCCAGGTCAGGAATCCACAAATAAAAGTATGGCATCCAATGTCAACAGAAAAAAACCAAATTGGCTAAGAGCCAGAATTTTAACCAATCAGCATAGACACTATGCACATTCTTAGTTCCTACTTCAGCAACAGGTATAGAGGAATTTTACCCCAGCAACATGGCTGCTTTGATCATAACCAAATACCTAGGTCTGTGTGACGTGCCTGGAATGCTGACATGCTGCACACATTTAATTCCTCTGGCTGGAATACAGAGATGCCCTTAGTATATACCTTTAAGGTAATATTAGTTTGAAGAAGGAAGCAGCCATATTTGAAAGTGATGTCAAATTGAGGGGCAGGCAAAGTGATGAATCAGAGAAAGATTTGACAGAATGAGTCAGAGATAGGATATACTCAACTCCTATGAGACCAGCACAGCAAAGAGAAGCTATATAAGAACATCACAGGGAAGAGTCTGACAGGTAAGAGTTGGCTCAGTGAGTGCAATGCAGTGAGTTCATACAGGCCAGTGTAGGTCAGCAGAGGCAGCTGACACAAGAGAATAAGAAGGAACCAGATGATTAGAACAAACTGCCAGAGTTAATTTGAGACCAAGCAGAGAAATTCAACAAGAAGCTGAGGGAAGCCAGATTGAATCAGCCAGATAGGAGAGGAACCTAAGCCAGAACACCTGAGCTGAACCAGGCAGCCAGAATTCTGAAAGGACTAGAATGGGTGGACTTAATTCCATAATCAGCCGCTAAAACTACAGTTGCATCTGGTGAATAAAAGATACATTTATAAACAGAATTCACTGTAAATCCCCTGTGAATTAAATTCCCCATTATAGCAAGGAGAAGCCATGCCTAGCTAGTATGTTCTTTTTGTCTGTTTATATTATGCACTTCAGGGCCAAGGAATGGCTTCTGTGTCGCCTGAGTGGCAGGCACTCCATGTGCTGGCATCTGGAGAGGAGATAGTGCCAAGGCAAGGCTTGAAGCATCTTCATTTCTTCATCCTCCTGGCTGCATCCTTCCTCAGCATCCAGCTCCATTGCCAGGGCTGATGAGCTGCCCAGAAGCATTGCACGTGGTGCTTTGAGTCTTGTGCATGTTGGCAGCTGCCACATTGTCTTACCTGCTGTGACCTGTGAGTCCTCCTGGAATGGCCAAAAGAAAACATTCCCCTCCAAGTTGGCTTCTTTTCAAGGCCAGTCAGTGATGCTGACCAAGTCTGCAGGCTCAGAGAAATTTCAGACTTTATTGCATGAAGATCTCAAGACCTTTCTTCCCCCCTCACTCCCTCCTTCCCTCCATCCCTAACCCCACACTCAGAATCTTCCCAAGATCTGGATCCTTTCTGACTCCCAGAGTGTGGTCTCTAGTTAATCACTTCCATTCATCAATGATAATATCACACTGGTGCAAACACGTTCATGGGATTGTGAGGTGTGAAAGGCAGTGCTGTGAACTAGGTGCCTTCAATGACTTTGGGGTTTTCTTGACTGACTTGAGTCCTCAGCTTCCAGAAATTAAAATCCCAATCTTCTCACACAAAAGTTCAATGGAGAAGGAGGGAACCTTCTTGGCCAGGTGGATCCATCCCTCAGAACTTCATATAGCAAGCCTATATAATGTGAAGTAGAAAATAGGATCCAGGACACAGGACCAGGAAGTGTGCTCTATGCACAGTGAGCTTTCTTAGAGGAGGGTCTGCTGCACTCTAATCCAGAAGGTCATTAGTTGGACAGATGGAGGGAGTGGTCATCAAAAGAGGTCCTTAGAAGAGAGCTCCAGAATGATGCAGAGTGGGGTGAGGCCTGGACGGGTCTCGATTGTCACAGGAGTAAGAAATGCATGATGAAATTTTCATAAGGAAGAAGGGAAGGGAAGGCACATAGCAGGGTGTCTATATTTTTTTTTTTGTCTCTATATATCTATACCATTGTTCAACATGTCTATCTTCTAATTTAACAAAGGTGGTTTGGGGAAGATTGGGTTCTAATAATGGTATTTGGTGGAAAATATAAAATTTTGGTGTAGTCTTTTTTTTCTGTATCTGATCTCTCAGTTTCTCCATGTGTCTGTCTGTCTGTGCAGCTCTGTCTGTCTCTCTGTGTCTGTAGCCTTTGTCTCTCTTTG
This sequence comes from Micromys minutus, assembly GCF_963924665.1. NCBI lineage: Eukaryota > Metazoa > Chordata > Mammalia > Rodentia > Muridae > Micromys > Micromys minutus. The sequence continues at coordinate 21,899,837 of NC_137964.1, forward strand.
TGTCTCTGTCTCTATCTCTCTGCACTTCTCTCTTTTACACACACAGACACACACATGCATGCATGTGTGTGAGAATACACACACACAGAGACACACACAGAGAGATACACAGAGACGCACAGTCACACACAGAGAGACACACAGACACACACACACACACACACACACACACAGACACACTCCTCTCATTTGTCCTCCTGAGAGTTCACACATCTCTTAGAAGAATGGTCACACCAGTCTGCTGCAGGAGTAAGAACCAAGTATTCCTGGCTTCCCTTCTCTAGCAGCCCCAAGGACATAATTTGGCTGAACTCCCAGACTCGAACACAGACAGGGAGGCACTGGGGCTCTCTAGTCATTTCTCGTGGTTGAAAGAATTGGAACACAACTCTAGAATTTGGCTAAATGCTGCATCGCATTAAATAAGAATTAATAAGGAGTTTTACAGGCCCCTGAGGGGCATGTGACAAGTGGAATGTTTCTAATGAGTTTAATTGGAGTTGTATATAGGATATATTGGCAATGGGAAGCAAGGCTGTTTGGAGGGGTAGCGAGAAACAGGTACAAGTTACTAGGAAGGCCCCCCTCCTTAGTGGGTGTGGCTCAGCTTCTCTCTTCTTCCCCTAAGCCTAGATTCTTTGTCTTTAACACCAGTTTAGTAACAGCCATTTCTTTCCCAGCTGTTGCTAGGAAAGAAGGTGTAACAGTTGCAAACAACTTACTATACTCTGCTAAGAACATAGCAGATCTTAGATAAATGATAGCTGTTGCTACAAACTCTTACAACATTATCATTACCGACAGGTATCACCTGGTTAATAGGAGTCAAGTCCGAAATTTCAAGTCATTTTGCCACTTCCCCAGCCTGTGATTTTTCTCTGGCTAGGAACAAAACCTGAGTCAGGAGTCTCTCGCCATGCTTATATGGATGAGGGCGAGGCTTGGACAGAGTGAAGGCAACAGGAGCTAAAATACACCTTCCTCCCATCGGCAATGAAGCTCGGATAGCTCCTCAGCTGGAGATAGGGTGGTGTGCCTGTCCCTTTCTACGCTGGAGTTTTGTCTGGCTTGAGCTTGAGCAGGTCTTGTGTTTACTGTCACAGCCACTGTGAGTTCCTCTGTGCACCTGGCCTGCTGTGTTCAAATGACACCGTTTCCTTGTCTTAGTCCACTGCCTCTGGCTCTTACAATCTTTCTGCCCCCACTTCTGCAGTTGTCTCTGAGCCCCAGGAGAAAGGGTACGATAGAGATGTGCCATTTAGGGCTGAGCATTTCACAGTCTCTTACTCTGAACACTGGCCAGCTATGGATCTCAGTGTTAATTTTCGTCTATCGAAAGCATCCAGAGAAGCTTTTATGGCCAGTGTGGATAGATGCACTGAGCTAGGAGCACAGGATAAGCCGCTGGGAGCAGGTTAATACTTTGTCTACTTAGCAAAGTAATAGGTGGGTTCTCCTCTAGGCTATGACCTGTTTGATCCCATGGCCTTGGCTCTATAATGGTATTAGGTATGGGTTCAGTCTTGTGGAGCAGAACTTAAATACAATCAGAAATGGGTTGTTGTTCAAGTTCTTTAATACAAACTATGAGAACAGTCATTGGCACAATAAAAGTCCTTTCTTTTACCCCAAGGATTGGGTCATAGAGGCACATTGTAGCCTACGAAGGAGATTGTAACCAATTCTTCTCCAAGCAGTCAGGACAGTGGATAGTCTTCAACATAATTTCAGGGTGGCTCCTCGGCATAGTATTATGTATCCATATGTATTATGGAATACATAATTTCACTAATGTAGAATTAACACTCAGTCAAACTGGACTGCCCCCAGTTTGCATCCTGTATACTCTTTAAACTGAGGAAGAAATTTTGAGCAAGCAACTTAGTATGGCTGTGCCTCAGTTCTTTATTTTTCCTTTGTAAGAGAAGGGTGGGTATAGTACCTTCCTCAGAGGGTTGCTCACAGAATTGAATGCATTTCCAGTTGTCAGGCTCTCAGAGGCCTGCTGGGCAAGCATCAAGTGCTGGGCAAGGGTAGCCATCATAAAATAATAATCTCCAAAATGAAAGGAAAACAATGTAATGTAATATAATGTAAAATAGAGATTCAAATCATATAGGGCCTATGTTATTCATTTTCAAACAAAACATTATTAAAGTTTAATGCACTGTCATTGACTCCAAAAGCATTTTCTCCCTTGGCACTTTGGACAGGATGTTCTGACTTCCTGAAAAAAAAATGGAGCTTGCTGCTTGGGCGGCCGCTCTCATTAATTTTAATACAGATGCAACTAAGTTCTCTCACAAAATGTGAAACATAGTTTTTAATTTGGTTCTTCTGGCTCCTGCAGGACTGAGGTGACATGCTGGAAATATATATCAATTAGGTTCATTTCCCAGGAAGATGTAACAAACCTTTGCTAACCAGGTCAGTGTGGAAGAAGCCCAGGCATTGAAGGTGACCCTAAGGACCATAGAGCTTAAGGACAACTATAAAGGGAGGCAGGGCATTGCTTAGTTTTGACCACAGGCATTTTCTCAGTGGTGACTGGGTTATCTAAAAAATGTCCCAGAAAGAAGAGAGTGATTCTGGATTGGGGCTGGAGTTGGGTTGTACTTGTTGTAGAATATGGTCCTCTGAGCAAGATGGTGCCCATTTACATCAGATTAGTGGAGCCCCCTTGCAAGAGCTCATCACTTGACCTTCCCTCCAGCTCTTTCCCAGTTTTTAAAACCAAATTTTAAACAGTATTCTATTCCAAATAACTACATATAAATCTAACAAAGAATGACTTTTTGGCTCACCTGAAATACAATTACAGCCTGTAAAACACTCATAGTAATTACCGGATCATAACTAATACTCAGACAGTGTTAAATTTGCTGATTGCATCAAAATGTACTTTAGTATGGCCATCTCGTTTAAATCAGGATGAAAAACAATAAAGAAAAAGAAAGGCTTCTCCCCCACTTCCTTTAGCTGGTGAGTCAGCTTCATTTAAACTGTGAACACTGCCTTCTTTTATTTGATAGTTACTCAGAAGAAACCTGGCTTGGGACTGGATGGATGATAGCATAGCAGCTCAAAACACTTGCTACTCTTTCAGAAGGTTTGAGTTCAGTTGCCAGAACCCATAACAAATGGCTCACAATCTCCTGTAACTCCAGCTCCTGGGAATCCAGCTCCCTCTTCTGGCCTCTGCGGGTACTGCACACACACACACACACACACACACACACACACACACACACACACTGTTGTTGTTTTAGTCTGGTGTTGTCTTTCACATCTGGAGTTGGCTTACTGCATCCCAGAAGTGTATTAAGCTTACTAGTTTGTAGCACTATTCTCTGTTACTGTAGAAATATTTACTGCTTCTTTATAGATAGTTCTGGAAGCTTGGTTGGATTTAGGTCTGTACTTTGGGTGACTTCATTGGCAGTGCTGTCCCTCCTGTTAGATTTCTCCTGCAGGCAGAAACGTAGGCTTGTTCTTGTTTTAAATGTCTCTGGATAATCAACGTCCTGGGTTACACGGTCAATGAGCTTTTTGGGGTGTGACTTTCTGGTTTTTATTTTTTCTGCACAGGGAGCTAGAAATATTTTCATGTGAAGAGAAAAAAAAAACCCTAGCCCCTTTTAATGCATTTATAAATTAAGATTATTAGGATGACAATAATACATTGTATCTAATTTCTGCAGGCTCATGTGTTTGAACCTTTGGTCTCCAGCTAGTGAAATTGTTTTTGAAAGATGGTAGAACCTTTGGGACCATCCTAGTTGTCTGTCTACAGATATAGGCTACTAGGGGGCAGCCATTGTTATTAATTTTATATCTTCTGACTCATCAAAATGTGAACCATTTACACTGCAGGCTCCTATCCCTGCAGATCTCGACTCCTTTAGGTTGTTGTCAAAGTTTGAAGCAACTCCATCAAGGTAGGGTCACTATCTGTCTAAGAATGTGCACCCAATGTCACATGAGATAAAGGTACATATGATGAGATAGTACTTTGTAATCTAGAAGGTTCTTTAAGAAAATGAAAGGAGGTGAGCCACATACTGTGTCTGGAGAGAATCAGATTTCTCTATTTTCCTTCCTACCTCTCTGTCCTGCACCAGCAATCAGTTCCCTGCTGAGTTCCAGCTCAGGGTCTGTCTGTCTTGTCTGTCAGGTCTCTGTTTTTCCAGTACCTATGTGCACTTTCTTTCTTTTTTATTTATTTTTTCTTGCCTGTTGGGAAGACACTCCCTAACCTTGTTACTGCAAGGCCACCCCTCCCTGCTCCTCACAGAAGGGTGCACAGGTATCTCTTCTAGACAGTCTGGGCTATGGATCATGGCATCTTTATCTTATAGTGATAGACAGTGACAGGGTGAGTTACAGAGAAGAGGTTCAAAAATTCCAGCTGATTCTATAATCAGCTGACAAAGTCACTGCCAAATGCATTTTAATCGATTTTCCTTCTCCGTTCACTGCTACTGTTAGATTCTACTTTCTATTTCTTAAATAGGGAGTGGTAGGGAGGGGCAGGTTCCTTGGGGCCAACTGCTGCTTTCGGTGCTCGTTTAATTTGCTGTGAAAAAAATTTGTGCATATTTCTACATGGTGTGCTGTGGACAAAGACCTTTGAAACCAATCTGTAAATGACACCCAGAAAACCTGAAGAGTTTGATGGAAGGCTCTGACTAAGAATCTTGGCTCCAGAAACATCCCAACATCACCAGGGTGTAGGACTCAGCTTCAATTTCTCATAAAAGGGACTAAATAGATGGTGAAGTGGTTAAGAGCACTGGCTGCTTTTTGCAGAGGACCTGGCTTTGATTCCCAGGACCCACACAGTAGCTTATAACTGTCTGTAACTCCAATTCTAGGGTATCTGATGCTCTTTCCCAGCATCCCTATGTATGTGGTGCACATACATATGTGCAAGCAAAACATTCATTTACAAACATAAGATTGTTTTTTAAAAAAATATTTCTTTCTCTTATTTTATAAATCATGTTGACATAGTTTTCCTTACATGGAGGGACCTCAGAACAGCTTAGTTTTCTTCCAGGCTGAACTGCTTGGCATAGGTTAAGCCTCTACTTCCCTTAACCTTCTTGGAATCCAGCATAGAGCTCAACACTGTGATGTGGATGATATTACCCAACTCATCAGCACCACCGCATGGCTTGGATGGCTTTGTAGACTAAGGTTGGAGGTCCTCAGTCTTAAATACTTTACAAAATCAAGGCTGTGTCCTGTCCTTGATGCTTCTACAGTCTGCTTTGTGATAAAGAAATGGGACTGCAGAGATGTCTTAGAGGGTTAGGGTCTATACTGTTCTTGCTAAGGATCAGAATTTGGTTTCCAGCACCCACATCAAACGTTCATCAACCTCCTATAAATCCAGCTCTAGGCTTTATTTTATATTTATTATCTAGGCTCCTTTGGCTTCCTTGTTCTATTTTATTCAAGTGTCCACACTCCCACCCAGACGCACTCATTATACAGACTGACTGAGCAAGTTATATATCTAGGAATATATATCGATATATACGCCCATGTATGCATCTTACAACAATTAATAAGGGCAAAAGAGGTCATGGATTTGAAAAAAGAGCAAGGAGAATTATATGGGAGAAAGGGGAAGGGAGAAATGATATAACTTATAGTCTCAAAAATATGAGAAATAATTTTGAAACACACATGCTTCAAAGGAAAAAAAAATAAATCTAAGGATAAAGTGAAATACCTCTCAAGGGATGGTGCTGGGAGTGTTTCAGATGGTTATACTCAGTATGCCCTGGCTGGTGTCTGGGGAGTCAGAGGCCTGCCTCCACTTCTCTGCAGCCCTCTCATGAATGCTATTCCCCACAACTCATGTGCTTCTGGGGTTGTGAGCCAGGCAACAAGGCACTTTGCTGGACAGAACATAGGTGATGGTTCCTCCCTCTTGAAAGATCTTCTCACCGAGCTGCCAAGACCCGGGTTGCTCTGGTCCTCACTCCACTCACTGAGCACTAGTCTGTGTCCTGCGGTAACCTACCTCCCACGCAGAACTGAGGTTTGATTCACTCCCTTACCCACCCCACACTGATTTTCAACCTCCCGTGGCTTAGACATGGTGTTTGTGATCTACCAACCTTCCCACTTCGTATCTGCCTTAATTAATTTTACTTATCAGTCTGACACAACCAGAATCCCCTGGGGATAGAGTCTCAATGGGGGACAGGGGTGTCTGGGTCAGGTTGACCTGTGCGCATGCCTGTGGAGCACTCTCCTGATTGTTTGTTGATTACGAAGGACCCAGACTTAGAGTGGGCAGTACCGTTTTCTCTTCTAGAGTTCTGGAACGTTGAAGAGTTGGGGCGGCTGGGTAAGCACCAGCCCTTGTGCACTCCATACTCTCTGCCCCCAAATATGTCGAGCTACAACCAGGTCCCTTAATCACCTGATACTTCAACCTGGAATTTAAGCTAAAGCAAACCCTTCCTTCAGTTGATTTTTGTCAGGTTTTTTTTTTTTTTTTTTTTTTTTTTTTTTTTTTTTTTTTTTTTTTTTTTTTACCTTTTTTATTTCTATCACAGCCACAAGAAATGAAACCAGAGCAGTGCCCAACCCACAAGAAAATTCTGCTGGGATTTTCTTTATGGATGTACTCAGGATCACAATAATTTCGGATCACCTCTCTACCCACTGATTATCTCCCATTTTCACTATGTTCCCTCATTACTGTCAGTGATAAAGTCTCACATGATTCCCCCTTCCCTCCCTCCTTCCTTCTCTCTCTCCTCCCCCTCCCTCCCTCCTTCCCTCCCTCTCTCCTCCCCCTCCCTCCCTCCTTCCCTCCCTCCCTTTCTTCCTTTGCTCTTGCTTCAACCATCTCTACTACTGCAGACCAAATGCTGTGCATATTAAGCATGCCGCCCTTGTCTGGTACATCCCTCAAAGACTAACTATGGGGTGGGAAGCAACTTGCAGATGCAAGTATGGAGACTGCTCTGGGAGCACAACTGCCAGCTCTGCAGGCTCAGCTCCTGCCTGAGACCCAGGCTCTCTGGAGTAAAAGCCACACTGGCCTGGAGGGAACCCAACCGCCTAATCTTGCCCACCTTGCCACAGGACCTTCATGCATACTGTTTCCTCTGCCTTGACCCGTGGAGAGCCCTCCTGGCTTCTTACTCACAGCCTTCAACCCCTCTTCCATTGTACTGGTTTTCTGAGTTCATTCCCTGACCCAAGATTGACAGATTAAACACTATTCCTTATTTACCCACTTGGTCCTAATTTTCCCTAAAAGATAAGCATTGTAATTTGGTGTCTTAGTCATTTACATATTTTCCTGGCTATTCATGTGGCACTTAGTAGAGCCCATAAAGGACGTTTCTGAATGGAAGGACCTGCCAAGACCCCCAGGAAGTCTTGTAGAAAGCAACTGGTTAAGTCATTTGGGTGACTATTTACCAATAGTTAAATGACCCAGAGTGAACATTTTTTTAAAGCACCATGTCTTGCCATATTTATCTGCTGGGATTGACTTATGCTGTTTGGATCAGAAAAGATGTCTGTAGAAAGCAGTGCTCCAAAAACATTGTTAATGTGTCCCTGTCTTCTCTGGCTGGCTCTCACAGAAGTCAAGGGGAGTACATTTAAACTGCAAACATATTTAAATGGCATGCAGAGGCTTAGAGAGGGATGGGAGGTCTCAGAACCTCTCAGTGCACAGAGTAATTGGGGAAACGGTTTATAGGGATGAGCAGTTCCTTCAAGGTGATGCAGCTAGAGGAGTCAATTAGGATCATTTCTTACACCACATCTGGAGACAACACCCCAGGAAAAATTGATTCTAGTACTCCCCCCAAATAGCAGATGGCTACATACTAAAACCGTTGAGAACCAAAACCAGCACACTGCCCATCCTGTGCTAAATAAACAGCCTTGAGACGGGGCCCATTTTTCCTGTTCCTTTATTAAATAATACTCAGAACAAGCTCAATTTATCTGCTTGCTCCAGAAAATGCAGAAGGAACATTCGCAGGGAAACCAAAGCAGCTTACTTACGGTGATTTATGTGTTTCTCCTTGAGACGCTCCAGGATGGTTTGCAGCGGCTGTGTTCCCATCACTCTGAATCGGCAGATTTCTGCCTTGGGTGTCCAATAGTCTTGGTAAAAAGCTTTGCAAATCCTCCCTGACCCTTGCCATGGACCAGACTCCATCACTTTATAGGATGTCGTGTTGGCTCTGGACACAAAATTATGGACTGTGCGTTACATTGAGTCTCTAGGCTTAGCTGATTGACACCTTGGCTAAAGCCACCAGTCGGCACTTACTCCTGACACATAAGTTCAAAGGTGCTGGATGGGGGGGGGGGGCAAAGGTCCACACGCGCTCTCTCTCTCTCTCTCTCTCTCTCTCTCTCTCTCTCTCTCTCTCCCTTCCTCTCCCCTCCTCTCCCCCCTCTCTCTTCCCTCCCCCTCTCCCTCCCCCCCTCTCCAGTCCTCCCATTTCCACCCTTTCTACTTTTACTCTTTACCCACCCAACTTTGCATTTTCCCTTCTTTTTTATTCCCCATTTAGTCTGAAATTTGTGTTGTTCAATTACTCTTGGGTGTGGAGCCCACCCTGCAGTGTGGTGACCCTAGTAGGGGTCACACAACCAAAGAAAACTGACTCCCCTTCTCCCAGCAGCTATCAAACATCAATAGCTCCTCAGTGAGGAGCTGGGCTTCATGCCTACCACCTCTCACCCCATGTTGAGATTTTGTCTGGCTTGAGTTTACACAGGTCTTGTGAATCCACATGTGTTTCACATGTGGAACTTGCCTGCTGTGTCCACAGAACACTGTTTCCTGGAGGTTATCTACAGCCTACTGGCTCTTTCAATCTTTCAGAGCTCTTTCCTCATGATCCTGATCCTTGAGGGAAGGGTATGATTTATACATCCTGTTTAGGGCTGAACATCCCACAGTTTTGCTGTCTTCTAAGGGTCTCTACATTAATTGCCACCTGCAAAACAAGCTTCTCTGATAAGGGATGAGAGGTGTTCAAAGAAAAGTCATTGGGAGTCTTTTTTTTTTTTTTTTTTAAGATACAGATGTGACTAATTTTATTGAAAAAAAAAAAAGTCAATACTAGGTGGCACCTAGATCAAATACAGTTAAACCCAAAATTGGGGCAGGAAATTGTTGCCATTGTGGGCAAAAGCACAGCAAAGTTCCAAATATGAGCCAGAGAATCTTTCCATGAGATGTGACTACCTTCCACATTATACAACTAACTCAATGCATGACTAGCAATTTTTTTTCTTAAATATTGTTTGAGCCTATGTAACAGCTTGTCTTAGGAGGAAGAAAACACCAGAATAGGTTAGGCTCTCTTGCTATAGCAAGATCAAATTGTGTCAGACAGTTTTATCCATCTGCCACAGAGTGTTGCTTGCAGCATTGGGAGTCATTTTAATGCTGATTCCACTTAACTTCCATTCAGCAGAATAATAGCAAACTCTCCATCAAGGGCCTGTGATCTCTCTAGCCACAAGTTCCTGCAAAGAAAGTTTTGAATCCTAAGCACACATGACTTTTAGATGAATGTGGTTAGTGTGTCCTAAATAAATGATTACTAGGCGAGAGGATAGATCTTTTGTACTGTTAGTCAGCCCTCACAAAGCTAGGCTTGTCACTTATGAACACACAAAGACTCAACCAGTGCCTAGGAAAGAAATGAAGAAGCTGTGCACCATCAATGTCAGAAAAGTACAAACCCAAACCAAAGAGTTAATGTTGGTTGTGGGTGTCTGGACAAGGGGACACTGCATGACATTAGTGATAGTGTAAATCCCTAGAACCTCTATGGAAAACACAATTTTCCCCCTTCAGATTTGTTTATTTTATAAATATGTATGTATTTACGCACAAGAAGAGGGCATCAGATCCCAGTTACATATGGTTATGAATTGCTGGGAATTGAACTCAGGACCTCTCAAAGAGCAGTCAGTGCTCTTAACCACTGAGCCATCTCTCCAGCCCCTGGAAAGCAGATTTTTAACAACTTAAAATGGAATGGATGTGAGTGATGGAATGAAGTAGTTCCTCTTCTGGTTATAAGATCCAGAGGAGATGAAATCAAGGTGACATCTCTACTACCATGAACATTATCTCAATAACCAGGATATATTATATCAGTCTTTCTGGTGCTGTGATAAAACATCCAACCCACAGAATCTTAGAGCATTAAAGGTTTATTTAAGCTTATAGGTCACAGTCCATCCCCAAGGGAAGTCAAGGCAGGAACTTGATGGCAGGCCTGCTTACTATCCCACACAGCATTACTTCACTTTATAGCGAAGAAGCAGCTCATTTTGTGACTAAAACATACCAGGGACCATAGAGGGCATTGCCTGTTGGAGTGCTGGCCACCTTAGTCTCAGCTAGTACTCTTATACAGTTTGCAATCACCTGTCTAGGGAATGATGCTGCCCAGAGTAGGATGGATATTTCCACATCAAAGAACAATGGAGATAATTCCTCACAGATATGTCCATAGGCCAGGCTCCTCTACTTAGTTCCCGAATAAGACTCTCTTCCCTTTTAACTCTACATTACATCAAGTTGACAGTCAAAACTAACCAATACCTCTCCTGGGAATGGCCAACTTATTTCTTCTGGTCATTATGCTCTGAACAATACTGTGTATTGAACATTTGCATAACATTTTTAATTGCACTGGTTATGAAGTCGCCCAGAGATGATTGAAATGTATAGAAAAATATGTAGAGCCTATAGGCAAATCCTGCATCATTTTAAACCAGAACATGAGCATTCACAGACTCTAGTATTGTCTGGAGGAGGCTGTGAAACTGGTCTATGTAGCTAGAAAGGGTGACTGTATGAAAGTAGAAATGGGAGAAACTGGTGGCAATTGTCTGTAACTTATAATAATTGTGTGCAGGGGCTTGTGAGAGGTAGACTTATCTCTGTGGGTAGTGTTTTCCATGTGTGTATGAGAAAATTTGCTCAGTCCTATGTTCTGAAGCAGGAAGTTATACTGATCCTGGCGGGCTGGCAAGCCTTGGGGCTCTGTCTGTTTCTATTTCTCCAGTGTTGGGATTACAAACATGTACCCCTATGCTATGCTTTTTGATGGGAGCATGGGATCCTGAGGGACAGAACTTAGTTATTCATCCTTACATAACAAGCACTTTACTCAGGTCATCTCCCCAGACCCCAAGTTACAGTAATTCCCTGTAATAAAGCCCTGTGTATTAAAATCAACATTGCTCCTATCTTGAAATACTTGCAAAGACGCTGGTCCTGTTTGTTTCTGGTTTCTCTCTAACACACTCCTTTAGGCCCAACCTTCCATCTTCCCTCTCCCTTCCTTCTTTCCTCCCCTTCATTCTTCCTCCCTTCCTCCTTCAGCCTTGGGGAGCATTCTTGGCTCTCTTGTTTCCTAAGATACAGTCTTTAACTTTCTCCTGTTTATTTGTATCTATGTTTACTGTTTATCTCTCCCCTTTTAAAATATTAATTCAACAAGGGCAGTGATTGCTTTGTGTTTGGGTACACACGGAAAGTGCTCAGTTGGCAGGATAAAGCTTCTTGTGACTTTACCACCCAGTAGTTGATTTACTGGGCATCTCTCTTCTGGGTGCTCTGGTGCAGATAAAACAAGACCAGAGTCTTCAGAGGATGGGGTCTGATTCTCATGCTAGCCATGAACTCAAGATTTCTATTCAACTGAGGCAGAGTGCATTAGCAATTTCTAATCTTCTTGGCATGCTTAACTACTTCAACATTTCATTATAAGAAGAGAAAATATCCAAGCCAAGTCTTTCAGAGCTGATATGGAGAGTCCTCTGTGCTTGGAAGATCAACTCCTGAAAGTGATTCTATTCTGTTATCTCCATTTCCTTAAACATTTCAAAGTCCATTCCTTTTTTTTCCCTACTATATGTAGTCACTACTGACTTTTTATTATAAAATCATAATTTTGTATTCTTTTCCATTCCCAACAGTTTCAGCATAGATTTGCCTTCTCACCAATCCTATCAGTGACACTGATTTATATAAAAATTCTCTATCTATTATTTCATAAAGATAGTTTGGGACACTTGCCTTACAACTGTTATTTTTCATTTAATTAGATATATTTCTTGCTCCCTTCATCATCCCCATTCTTTAATACAATAAAACTGAATGTGTCTGGTTCTTGTTCCTTAAGTACCTTAGGATTTGTCACCCCCTCCCATGCTCTGCAATTTTTTTAAAATGCTGACTCCATTCTTTAAATCTGTTTTAAAACTTATCTGAAATTTTGTACCCTGGAACTTATCTGGTCTAAGACTATTGGCATTCCCACTTGATGAAGGCATCTCTGGAAAACCCAGTACTGTGGCCTAATGACACAGGACTCAGTGGAACGTTCAGTCCTAAATGGAATGTACAAATCACACCTTTTCCCTCAAGGATGACAAGAGTTTGATTCCCAGTACCCACACAGTTAGAGAACTGACTTCTGTGACTTGTTCTCTCTCTCTCTCTCTCTCTCTCTCTCTCTCTCTCTCTCTCTCTCTCTGTCTGTCTCTCTGTCTGTCTGTCTGTCTCTCTCTCTCTCTCTCTCTCTCTCTCTCTCACACACACACACACACACACACACACCTTTTAAAATTAAAAGTTTCTCATGAAACTGGGTGTAATTGCACAGGCCTGTCATCTCAGCTAATCAGGTGTCTGAGGCAGGAAGATCACAAGTTCAAGGCCTCCATGGGCTACAGAGTGAATTTATAACCAGTCTAGACAACTTGGTGAGACACCCTTCCCCCATCTCAGAGCAAGTGATACAAAGAGTACTGATGGTGTGGCTCAGTGCTAGCATACCTGAAGAAAAATCACACCAAACTGCTAGGAGCAGTAGCAAAGTAAGCCAAGTGGAAAAAAAACCAATAAAGAATATCATATATTAATAGAAGAGAGCTGAACTAGAGCCAGAGATGGAGAAGGTGTAATACTGGCTGTTTGCTTGTTTATCTCATCCTGTTTATTAGGCAGGTTATGTCAGTGGTCTTCAGAGGAGATAATTGCAAATGGAACAAGGCCCATCAAACTCTTAGTGGACTGAATGAACACATATATTCTTTTAAATAATCAACTTCAATAGTCTAAAGCCCATGTCATCAAGTAGCTCCCCAAAGCATTTTTATTGAGTAAAACACTAATTCAATTGCAAATTTAACAAAATGAACAAGCAGCAGGCAACAAAACTGAATTTCATTTTAAAAATATTTTCCTTCAGTTAATAGGGCAATTACAATCAATGTTTTAATTTTCAGATTTAATTCAGATCACATTATCTCCACTTAAGTAGGCATGATGATGGAGCTGAGCTAACAGATATTCTAAGAATGAAATTGGTAGTTTGTGAACTGCCTGAGGTGTAAGTACTGGTTAAGTGTGGGCTGTTATTATGATTGTAAACAAATCAAGTTAGTGTTCTAGTGAAGTTCAGAGCTTTGCCATTCTTAACCCTGCATAGATTTTTCAAAGGCTGTGTTATTTCCAGGAAAACATGAGTGAAACGGGGTCAGTGTTGATGACTCTTTAATGCAGGATTTGTAGAATTGTGTCCCCATTCCAGTCCACAAAGTAATCTGTTGCAATGCTGGGGTTAAAACCCAAGGAGAAAGAGGAAGTTCTTGGTAGTTGGTCTTCAAAGATATTCCTGTAGCTTCATCTCCTGGTAACATCTCCACCAGAGAACCTTGGCAGGCTGTAATTGTAGGAAAACTCGGAGTTGGCTCAGGATATCCTAAGACCTAGTTCTCAGGGATAATGGAAATTTACTTGCCCCAGAAGGACAGAGGACAGGGAATGAGATACAAAGGCAGGAGAAAGAGAATGAAAGAGAAGCGGGAGGGAACAAGAAATATTTGTCCTGGTGGACAGAGGATGTCCCTCTAGATAGAGAAGAGACAGACATGGCCCATTGGTAAATGGCAGTTTAGAAAAATAAAGGGGAAAACCCTGTGTGTGGTGGCTTGAATATGCTTGGCCCATGGGAAATGGCACTACTGGGAGGTATGGTCTTGTTGGAGTAGGTGTTGCCTTGTTGGAGAAATTGTGTCAATGTGTAGGTGGGTTTGAGGTCAACAGAGAATATACAAAGGAAACCCATGGAAACAACCCAGTCAAACCACAAATAGTCACATGGTGGCGGCGGGGGCAGGGGGTACAACCAGATAAATTGTTTCCCCAACCAATTAAAGTGAATTATTTTTTTTCTGAATTTAGATTTTGTTTAAGGGATGGTGATGATACGAGCTTCCACTGATGTTTTGTACCCCAAAATAAATACATTACCCTACAGATGACCCAGTTAAAAAGAGAAATCCGACATTTTCCTTGTAAATTTGAAAAGCTGAACAAAGAAAGCTACAGTGTGACCACAGGATCTCTGCCCACACCCACATTCTCCCCAAATAATAACTCTGAAACTGAATTATTATAAACAAATGCCTAGGCCAATAGCACTGGCTCATTGCCACTAGCTCATAACTCAATTATCGTGTTTAAACTAGTCTAAGTCATGTTACATAGCTTGTGTAACATGGCTTCAGTTTCATGCAACCATTTTTTTCTCAAGGATTCTGGGGAAAATTTCTCCCACCTTACTCTCTCCCAGAAATCTGCCCCCGCACCGCAACCCTCTATTGGATGTTTTACCTTCTAATCCTGCTTCAGCTCATTGGACCATCAGCTTTTTAATGACAGGTGAATGCTTTCACACAGTGCACAAGAGATTCTCTCTACAGTACAGTTTAATTTAAGTGTGTTTGTGTCACCCCAATCAATCATAGGATTCATTTCAGGTCCCCATTGTTTACATTGCCTGGCAACCATTGTGGTCATTTGAATGAGAATCATCACCCACAGTTTCTCGAACCATCAGTCCTCAGCAGGTGATGCTGTTTGGAGAGCTTTGGGAACCTTTAGAATTTGGATCTTGGCTAGGGAAGTTTATCACTTATGGATTCTGAGGATTTACAGCCTGCCCTACTTTTAATTTGTTCTCTCTCTGTCTCTGTCTGCCTCTCTGTGTTCAGTGTCTCTATCTCTAGCTCTCTCTCTCTCTGTGTGTGTGTGTGTGTGTGTGTGTGTGTCTTTATTGTGTTCTTGTGGATAAGATGTGAGCTCTCAGCTTCCTGACTCTTGATAGATGAGATCCTCCCTCATCCTCCATGATAGACACTTCTCTCCTGAACTAGAAGCCTAAATAAATAAATAAATAAATAAATAAATAAATAAATAAATAAAATGTTTCTCTTTCATTATGGTGTTTGATCACAACAACAGAAAAATAGCTAGTGCAATCATTAATTAGTATGTTTCTTCCTCTGTGGAATTTCTAATTTTGAATATTTCATGGACATAGAATCTGATGACTTGTGATTCTTTGGGTAAATCTGACTTCATTAAATTAGTGCATTATTTTTAAGTTTCACAAACATCAGAACATTTTAGACTTTAATTTCTGTGTTCAGACAAATCTATCTACTAATCAGTTGATAGGTATTTAAGCTTTACACATTTTCTACTAACAATGCTCTGTGAACCTCTGTGCAGTTTTTATGTGGTTGCATACACACACACACACACACACACACACACACACACACATGTATATCATATCATTTCTTTCTGTGTGTTTTTTGTGTGGTATAAATGTGCATACATGTTTATAGGTGTGGACTACACATATGTAAGCAAGTGTGTGTATGTGTGAAAGTTCAAGCTGATATAGGGGACCTTCCTCTAATCCCTCTTCTACTTTATATCTTTTGGGGCAGGGTCTCTCAAGCCATCCAGAGCTCTCCAATATGGCTGATCTCATTAGCTAGCTTGATCCAGAGATTCTCAGTATGTGTCTTCTAGGGCTGGAATTATGGGTGGGCTATCACAGCCACCTACCACTAATACAGATTCTGAGAATCTGGATTTAGGTTCTCTGGCTTGTGGAGCAAGCACGCTCACTCATAAGCCATCTCCCAAGTTACATTCCTGTATATTTTTAAGTAACTTTTTTTTTTACTCCTGTCAAGACTGAGGTACATGCAGTTGTCCACCGTTGCTTTCATTAAGCCAAAATCTTTTAATACTTTTAGTTGACTGACATCAATACAGTTCAAGTATTTACAATAAGCAGATGGATTGTTCTCAAAATTGCATCAATATGGAAAATTCTATTTTCATTTCCTGGACACTTTTTAATGTTGAGAGTAGAGAATATTGTTAGACATAATTGAAATCTCTGCCCAATTGTGTCACTGAATAATGAAAACCCTCTCATGCATCCAGACTTGGTAATATTTAATTTAAAATATTGTGATGATTCATTCATTTGCTTTTGTGCCTTCTAATTATCATCAAACATAGCAACAAAAAGATGAATTTTTCTGTGAAAATGAAACCTCAAATTCAATGAAAATAAAGAACCAAAATTCAAAGCGTGAGGGCCTTTGTTCATTGAAATTCAAAGTGAAAGGAGGTTTCCCACAGCGGAACGAGGCTGTCCAAAGGACCTAGTGCTCATGACTGTGTTCTTCATATCACAGTCTTTGTCAGATTTCCACACTCACTGAGGTGGCACAGAGGTACCTGGAGCACAATGGGGTAATAAAGGAGTGATGTAAATACAATCTGCCAATCATCTTGGTGGTGGGACCTTCTGTCTATGAAAACATTTTGAGAGATGTTTAATTGAAATGGGAGGACTTTTGTCCAGTGTGGACATCACCATCCCATACACTACGGTAACAGACTGAATATAAGAGGAGGAAGTAAGCACCAGCACTCATCATTTTTATGCTTCTTGACTGTGGATGCAAGGTGACTAACTGCTTCATGCTCCTGCTTCCAAGTCTTCTCCACAGGAGTAGACTAGATGCTGGCCTGCTGTGAGCCGAAGTATATTCTTCTTGAGTTGTTTTTGTTTGCCTTTTTGGCACAGCATCACAAAAGTAAATAACACAGATGATGAGCACTGTAAGGACACAGGTGACCATATTGAGATGTAAATGTGGAGAGGAAAGGGAAGAACCCTGACTTTCCTCTTCCCTTTTCAGGGTACCCAGTACTGTGCTCCCTTTTCAATGCCACTCACCCTGTAGAACCTCAGTGTCCAGACACTAGAAGAAGACTTCCTAAAGCTGCACAGCCAGTAAGTAACATCTAAGGAAGAAGTTTGGAGTTTTCCTGGGAACATTCTGGAAACAACATTTTAGCATAGACAGGAAGTAGCTACACTAAACTGAGATACAGAGATCTCTGTTCTCGCATAGATACAAGTAACAGAACTCAAAACTTAACTTCAGATAATTGTTAAGGTTATGAAGAAAATTAGGTGGGTGTTAACCTTGTTGGGCAAGACTACCTTAGACTTTGGTTCAAAAGGTTTATTTCTGACAAAGCAACTGGAGTTTGACAATGAAGAGGCCAGTCATTCTATTCAAAGTTGTAGCTGGTACCAAGGGTCTGTGCTGGGCTGAGGGATGAGAGTTAGAGCAGCATTTCTGGAAGGGATCTGGGGAAGTCACTATAAGACTATGTCAGCTTTCCATTGGATTGCCATGATCTGATTTGTTTTTTAAGGGTGACTTACTGGTCCATAGATAAATAATTGCTGGGTAGGAAAAGTTAGGAAGCTGTTGCTAGGTAACCATGAGAGTGTGGACTTGGGTTGGGGCAGTGAAAATATACCTACAGATGAGTCCACTTGCAGCAGACAGGGTCATTGTACAGTGAGAGTCACAACATAACACCTCACATTGTAGAAGCTTAATACTGTAAATATGTGGTACCCATGCGTAGTTGCATGGAAGAACTTGACCTGCTCAATTTAGCTTCCCTTTACCCTCTACTGTATAACTGCAGAGAAGTCTGGGGTCTCTAAAGGTAAGCCATCCATTGGCTCCATAAGCAGGTAGCAAGTAGAAGTCAGGTTGATTGTCAAGAAGAAGATACGCTCCTGTTAGGGTCTTGATCTTTATTCTAGTGTTGGCTGCTGTGATAAATGTGTGAGAAAAAGAATGCAAATAGTGGAAAGATACACCTTGGCTCATGATTTCAGAAACTCCATTTCAAGGTCATATAAATCTATTGCTTTGGGAATAAGATGAGGCAAAGTATCCCAGTATTGGGGCTAATGGTAGAAGCTGCTTGGCTCAATATGGTATGAAAGCAGGGTGAGAATCTGGCAGGAGGAAAAGGACATGGGACAAGCTATATGCTTCAGAGATCTGCCATATGTTACCAAGGCCCCAGTCACTGTCATTTTTACTACCTCCCAATAATGTTGCAAATTATGGATCCATCAATTCATATCATGGTCATGACAAACCATTCATGAAGTTGAAGTCTTCATGATGCAAACACCCCTCAGACATGCCATCTCTGAATCTATTTGCTTCTGAGACCAAGATTGCCATGAGTGAGCTTTTAAGAGAAAAGTTTTGATTATTTATTTATTTATTTATTTATTTATTTATTTATTCATTTATTTATTTATAATCTTACAGGTATATGTGTGTGTTCCTGTACATACTGATATGTATGCAGGTTTGGGCGCATGCCTTATCGAACCCAAAGATTGTCCACAAGCATTTCTCTTAAACCCTATTTAACCCATTTTCTGAGCCAAGGTCTCTCACTGAGCACACTAATTTGACTGAACTGGCTGGCCAGAAAGCCACAGGGATTCCCCTGTCTCTGCTTCTTCAGGCACAGACATGTCACACTGACAACGGCTTTTCAGGATGGGTGCTGGAGATCAAAAACTCAGATCCTCACGATTGAACATCAGATACTTTACAGACAAAGCCATCTTCTCAGGTCCTCAAGGGAGACATTTCATATCTGTTTTGTGGCAAAACCTTCCTGGGGAGATGCAACACACACCCACACACACACACACACACACACACACACACACACACACACACACACACACATGCTTACTCATCATAGACAGAGGGTCCAAGACAGATGGAAATCACCAAAGTTCAACTTGGTGAACCAATGAGTTTTATTGGACTTAGAGGACTATAGGTAAGGGGTTACTTACAGAAGCAGAAGTGACCCAAAGACAGTTGCAGCATCAAAGCCCACTCCAGGACGGCTGACTGCACAGCCTGTAGGCAGCCATCTCAAGAAGTTGGAGATTGTCCTTTCCAATTGAATCAGTTGGGCTAAACCTCTACCAGGCCATTAGGTTGATTTAGATTCTCCCAGGAAGTTCATCTGAGCTCAGAGTCCTCCTTGTAGCTTGTCTTGTCTAAGAGTGACTCTCAGCAGTCTTAATTGTTTGCTTTGGGGAGTGAGGAGCCTAATGATTCTGGTCAGTTTCAGGGACTTCCTAAGGACAGTTTGAGTTCTTTACCTCTGGCTCAAGAAGCTTCTTGGAGGATGGAATGTTTCAATCTCCAAGGGAAACCATTACACAGTATCTAAACCAGACAATACAATAGACAACCCACTGAAGTGCATTGAAATGGTCTTTGTGAAGGGAAACCTCGGAAAAGCCAACATCCAGTGTGTTAGCTCAGTAAACATGTAAGTATTGTGATGGAAGTAAGGGAACTCTGCACATCTCCTTTAGCATTATTTGAAGGGTTTGAAGCTGCCACCAGAAGCATGACAACCAAACCAGTACCACACCAGTACCTTAAACTGGGCCGTAGGAATGAATAAAAGGATGTCCCAATGTTCAGGCCACACCCCCACCACACACACACACTAGACAAATACAAACAAACAAACAAAATCCACCAGCATTCCCAAAATAGAATCTGAATGAACACATGCTCCCCTGAGCCGCCGTGCAGTACAGAAAGCACCTGTGATTTCTGTCAGAACAATTAGCATCTGCTTGACACCTGTGAAAGAACACACAGCAAGCTGAGCGTTGTCGTTTGGTTTTAGTGAAGGTGTCTGTCACACGACTGTTTGTGGTTTTCAATATTTTAGGTGTGGGTAACTTAATTCAATAATCTGCAAGAATTGTCTGTGATCATTGGTTTTGTTTCAGGCAAATCATGAGCTGATTGTTGTGTCATTGAATAACATTGAACTTCAGAATGGCTCCCACCCCGTTTTTAGTGCATCCTGCTGGAACAATTAGTTTGACATTTGGGGGATTTATAAAACATCACTTGAGTGCTTTTTAATCCCTCTTTCATTAAGAGGAAAACCAGCCTCATTTCGGGAGTCTTCACTACCGAAAAAATCTCTGGGATGTGATTTAATAACATCGGGTGTGTTTTCCCTGGATCGACGCTCCTCTTGTCTCTTGTTTATGACAAGTAATAGCAATTTTCTATTCATAAAATAATATAAGGTATACTGAAAATAAATCAACTCATGTGGATCCATTTAAAAATTACATGGTGAATAGGATAGGGGTTTTATAAATATTGAAAACTCATAAAGCTGGCTTAAAGTGGTACAGAGAGAAGGGCACAAAACTTGGGTGTGCAATAGACAGTGCTGAAGTCTGAGAAAAATGACAGTTCCCAGCTGTTCTGGCTTGATTTTTGTTGCTGGAAAAACAATGACCAAAACAATTTGGAGGAAGAAAGGGTTTATTTCAGGTTACGGCCAGTAGTCATCATTAAGAGAAACCAAGGATGGATGCTGAGGCTTTGGAGGAATGCTGCTTACTGACTTGCTCCCCATAGCTTGCTCACATTGAGCACTCAGGAACACCTACCTGCCTAGGGGTGATACCACCAATAGAGGTCTGGGCCCTCCCACATTAATCATCAATCTGGCAGATTCCCTCTTTCACCAGATGACTCTAGTTTGTATTACATTGAAGGAAACCATGAGCATGTTTGTTTTACCAACTCCATTATAGACTTTTCAGAACTCAGAAAGATGTCAGTTAAAGCTAACAGTTTGCTTATGGACAGCAAAAGAAGATGGTCTGAAGATCAAAGAAGCCAGAGACTGCCTCCAGGGTGGGACCGAGGACAGCTCATCAGTTTGCTTCCTTTTGGAAAACTGTTTTTATGTTTAGTGGTGGGGGATCCAGACAGACGTAAATCAAAAGTAAGATGTGTCACTATTGATAATTACTTCAGAAAAGCAAGCAAAGTCACACATAGATGAAAAACTTTACTGCTGAATAAACTTGAACTTGGATGTTTGTTGTGGGCTGGCCTGATGCTGTTTGTATTCTGATGTTAATTCTACTTCTTTAAGAGGGGTCAGTTGTCCCTACAAGCAGTCCATTACATACTCAGCTGATCTCATGTGAACCTTCTCCCTATTTTAGCTGGTCAATAAATTCAAGAGCTTGTGATTGGGCAGTGGAGGGGAAAGGTGGGACTGGAGGTTGGTGAGTGGGGGCAGGTAGAGAGAGAGAGGAGGATGAGAGGGGAAGTTGAGAGGACAGAGGAAGAAGAGGAAGCCATGATAGACCAGAACCATGTGGTCAGGAGAAACTGCAAGTAGCAAGGGGTCTTATAGCTGAGGAATGAGTTAGCATAGTGTTATCTACCCTAGCTAGGCATATAGTTTATAATTATAACTGGATTGTGTGGTTTTTATATGGGCTTACTGGGGTTGGGAATTCCAGCAACAGATGTTCAAGAAATTAAAGCTAGACTTATACCTGTTCCCCAATAAAGCAGAATAACTGATTGTGGGGATGTCATTTATCCACACCTATGACGTTGACCTTGACAATGCTGGGTCTAGAAAAACTACCTATATCTATACCTATACCTATATATATGCACACACACACACAAACACAAACACACACACACACACACATATACATATCACTTGTAAGTGTCTTTTCTTCCTCTGTTTTTTCTCACTTAACATAATCAACATGGAATAAATGGGAGGTTTGTTATGGTAGGTGCTGTGGTCTCGGCTGAGTTTAAGACAATTCAATCCTATGGATTTAAGGTAGAGACACAGTTGAGAGTGTGGCATGGAAGGTCCCTGACCGAGGCTTTCAAGTTAGCATATAATAAATCAGTGGGCAAAGAGGAAAGCTCAGCAAGATCTTCCTCATACCATACATCAACGCCAGAGTGAGTGATGGGGCGTGGAGATCCTGCACAGCATAGGTACAGAGGCGATCCAGTGTACAGAAGTCAGCTAAGTATTCTAGTTTGTTTTCTGTGTTGGGATAAGCAGCCCAATCAAAAGCCACTCTGGGAGGGAAGCGGATATTTCATCTTACACCTTCTAGTCATGTGCTATCACTGAGGTAAGCCAGGGCAAGAATCTGAAGGCAGAAACTGAAGCAGAGGCCATGGGGGAATGCTGATTACTGGCTTGCTCCTAAAGCCATGGATAGGTACTGCTTTCTGGCTTGCTTTTCATGACTTGTTCAGCCTGCTTTCTTATAGCACCCTGGACCACTTGCCAAGAATGACTCTACCCACAGTGACCTGGGCCTCCCACATCAATCATTAGCCAAGAAAATGGCACCCAGATTTGTCTACAAGCCAGTCTGCTAGAGACAGAGTTTCCCTTTCCAGATGTGTCTGAGTTTGTGTTAGGCAGACAAAACCAGTCACTACACTGGCTCATTATAATGCTAAAGCCATGTCCTAGGTGAACATTTAAGATGCTAATGAAACATATGAAACAAGTTGTATTCAGTATCACATGTATCAGAGCACATATAGGAAGAAGCGTCTGCTATTCAAATAACTACAAAGTTTGTGTTTTATCACCTATCCCCTCCCACTACCACCACCACCACCATCACCACACACATACAAATCCCTACTTTTTGGACTATTTGAGATATTTTGCTCAGCATTCTTCCTCTGAACATATTGCCTTTCCCAATAAATTCTTTTGCTTTGTTTTTTTACTATTTGTGTGACTCCATTTAATTCCTTTTTCTGAAGGTAAGAACCTGGGCCTCTTTGGCTAGTGCCTGTTGAATCTTAACATCTCCAATTGGAATTAAAGGATGAGATTCCCTGGGCATCTCATGAGTTTCCAGGGACTTGTGGAAAGGTAAAAGAGGCATCTGTGTGCCAACAAGATGGCATTTGGGGACAGAAAAGTCTTTTTAGGGAGTACCTATGAGAAAGGTCACTGATGGCCACAAGCTCTTCCACAATGACTTTGGCCAGCGACCCAAGATGGGACTTCTGTTTCTAAACACTTGATATTTAGAAGTGCCTTTAGATTATGTTCCTTGTCCATATCTTCAGTGAAATTTCCTGTGACTGAATACAAGCAACCTCCACCATTAGTTTTCTCGTCTAGAAAGCAAAGACAGTTGTCAGGATGTGTATGTTTTCTTAGTCTAATTAATTTAGCTCCGGGCTTTTATATTTTAATTAGAGTGGCAGCATTCATAAATATTCATCAAAGACAAGTTTTCCAAGACCATCAAGCTGTGGGTCAGGAGGGAAAGATATGGGAGGTTTCCCTTTCATGCACCAAGCTCACTGTCACACATGCCTAAGAAGTTTTCTACACCTGGGACTCTGGTGCTCATCTGTGGAAATGAATTTGTTGTGGATTTATTTAATGCTGACAGATATGAGGACTGTGGGTGGGACCTGGTCTACTCAGTGACTCCTGTCAACTTGATGCAAATCTAGAGTCCCTGGGAAGAGGGTGACTCAATTGAAGCATTGCCCAGATCACATTGCCCTGTGGCATTGAGGAAACTTTTTCCTAACTGTTAATTGATGCAGGTAAGCCCAGATTTTCTGATACCATCCTTAGGTAGGAGGACTTGGGTTGTATAAGAAAGATTCTTCCTACATTGATTGACAACCCCATCTCCAACAGACAGGCAGATCCACAACGAACTGAATGAAGGTAGCTCTTCTCAGAGTAAGCAGCATTACTTTATTAATCTCTGCTTTAGTTCCTGCCTTGAGTTCCTGCCTTAGCCTCCCTTGATGAAGGATGTCTACAAGACAAAATAAACCTTTTCTTTCCCAGGTAGCTTTTGGCCGTGGTGTTTACTAAAGCAACAGGGAAGCAAAATAAAACAGGACAGGGGGATTTAGACTGAGCACAGCACATATTTCTCTGATCAAGGGTATCTTTGTGGCCATTCACCCATCCATCTGTGGCCCAGTCAGACCCGTATTACTTCACTGAGCTCTGTCAGCATCAATTCATTATATTCCTCTTCTGGGAAGATGTAAGTGAGCACCCATTCGCCCAGATGAGGCATCACTGATAGACCAAGATTTGTCAATAAAGGCTGATCAGCCAATAACTGAGCAGGGGAGAAAATAGGGAAGGACTTCCTCCTAACCAGGGCAGGGAGAGAGAAAGAGAGGAAGTGAGAAGTAGCCACAGGGAGAGTCCAGAGACACCATGAGAAGACATCTAGAGCAGAGAAAGCCATGAAGTGGAATTATCCAGATTCATTTAGAGGATTAAAACCTAGCTGTACTGATCAGTTGTTGTTCTGTTAAAGCATGTTAAATAGATGTAATTGTCCAGTCTCAATTATTTGGGAGGCAGCTGCGTTGAACGGTAACACAAGATATGGTTGCCCCTGAAGAGCAGATGCTCACACACTCAAGTGATGCCAAGTAAACCTTCCTCCCAATTTAATTGTTCAATAAAAGGCTAGAGCCTGAGATTGGGCAGTGGAGGGAGTGAGGTGGGACTGGAGGTTTGAGAGGTGGTTGCAGGTGGTGGGGAGAGAAGAGGATGGACAGAAAGGAGGAAGCCATCATGGACCAAAACCATGTGACCAGAAAAAACAAGTAATATGGGGCGTTATAGTTAGAGAATAACCGAAAATAGCCCCAGATCTTCCCTATATAGGCATTTGGATTATACATAAGGATTATGTGTCTTTTATATTGGCTTACTAAAAAATTGATTTCAACAACAGAATGATAACAGTCTTAGAATCTGTGGAGGAAGCAGGAAATTTAGACAGGATCCTTGGAGATCTCTCCTGCCAGGCCAGGCTGCTTATTGTGGTCACCATGATATGAGCCCTTTCAAGCCTGGGGGGGGTGGGGTAAAACAGTGAGCTCTGATAAGCCCTTCCACCTGTACATCAGTTTTCTCAGGAACTTGATTATAGTCGTGAAAAACCCTAAGACATTTCCAAAAGTTCTTTTCTGGTACTGAGAGTCACAGACTGGCCACTGGCTGGATTATGTCAAAACTGTTCAGATAGAAGAGGAGATGAAGAAATAATTAGTTTAACTCTTCAAGGTTTTCCCTGGAAGTGACCCTAAGTGCAGAGATTCTGATTTTGTTGACAAAAGCATGCACACTTGACATTAGGGAGGCCAGGGTGTATGTGACTATCTTACAGAAAAGTTCAGGGTGAGAAAAGACACCAGAAATGGGTTAGTCCTCACGAGCTGGGTTAGCAAATCACTCTCAAATAAACATCTGTCAACATGGATAAAGGGAAAAGCTGAAGAGAGTTATTAGAAAGATGCTCGCTATCATCCTCAATTTTCTGGGATGAGGGGTCATACAGACTACAGACTCTTCTCAAAGAGCCCAGCTGAGAAGTTGAAATGCAGTGGACAGAATTAAGACTTAGGGAGTTAAAGAATTAAGATATAAAGAAGAGGCTAGAAGGATGGGAAGTGGCAGGAGAAAATAATTGTTAGAATGTTAATTAGGTAAAATGCAGCCTATTTTGGGATTTTTTTCTATGCAATCTTTTAATTTATTAAAAATGTATGTATGCATGTGTCACTCTATGTGTGTATGTATGTATGTGTGTGTGTATATGTATGTATGTATGTATGTATGTATGTTTAGAAGAAGCATTGGATCCCATGGAGTTGAGGTTACAGGCAGATTTGAGCCATGTGATGTGGGTGCTGGGAACTGAACTGCTGTGCCCTCTCTGACTTGTTGCGGTTTGGTCTGTTGCTATGTATTATAATGCTAAGTGCAGGTTAGTATTATAACCCAAGATCTGGTTGCCCCAGAGATGAGAGAGTCCACACATAGACCCAAGTGACCTTGCCTCTGACTTGTTTCTGATTGGCAAATAAAGATGCATATAGCCTGGTCAGAATTGGGATAGATGTGGCTTGTTTCCCAGGCTTGAGGGTTGGGGGAAACCATGAAGGGGAGAAGAAGTGAGGAGAGGAGGAAGCTACCATGGATTATGTGAGTCATGAAAGTACAGTCATGTGGGTTGGCCAATTAAAGAACAGCCCAGATGAAACATGGCAAATTATATAATAGGATTATTGGTTAGGAAATAGACATAATGGCATATGGGACAGATACTACCTAGCCCTTGTGCAAATTAAGGCTTATTGTAAATATAAAAGTTATGTGTCTTTTATCTGGTTAAAGGTGGACTAGAAACCCTGGATTGAGATTAAATATTTTTTTAACAACACTGACTATAAACTTTGATGATTAATATTGATTGTTATCTTGATTGGATTGGAGAGTCAGTGAGGAGATAAACTTCTGGGTTAAACTGAGGAGGGAAGATCTTCCCTGAGTATAGATGCCACCTTCCCATGTGCTTGGATCCTAGAAGTAGTAAGAAAGAGAATGTGAGCTGAGCAACAGCATTCATCACTCTCTGCTTCGTGGCTGCAAATACAGTGTGACCAGCTGCCTTATACTCCTGCCACTGTGCCTTCCCCAGCATGATGGTCTGTGTTGTCAATCAAACATGAAGCAGAAAAAGCCCCTCCCTTCCCAAAGTCACTTTTGACAGGTATTTTTGTCACAGCCACATGAAAAGAGTAATCATTAAATAAAAATCTATTAACCAATGCTTTATTCTTCTTTGGTGATTTGCATAAAACTCAAGTTCCTAGTCTCATTTTCAAAAGTGACTTCTCATCTAAGTAGGTGTCTTATTTTCCTTTGCCTTCTAATGGATCTTCTTCACCTGATCCCTCCCACTTTGGGGTCTCTAAGAAGAGCAGCGTCATTAGGTCTCTACAAGTTGCTCACTTCTGTCTTCTAGCACAAAACAGCAGAGGTGGTGATGCTCTACCTCCATCTTATACTTGAATTTTTTAAGATGAGAGCATTGGAGTATGTCCCAGCGTCATATTGACCCTTAAAGAATATACTCTGTGTGATCAGACGTAAACATGCACACAGCAGACCTGGGGCAGTGATCACCAGATGCCGTGTGTCTGGAGGGATGCTCATTGTTACTCATAAAGGGAGACCGAATCTCTTCTGCTGTGGATTCTTTGGAAAAGATAATTACAGCAGCAACTTGAGCATGAGAGCATGGAGAAATCTGACTTTAACTAATATCTCTAGTTGCACTTGCTTGCCTGGGCAGATAACAATATTGCTGGTGAGTTCCAACCAATGCTAGCACCCTATGTGAGCAGTTGTCTTTATTCTTCTGAACACCAGAGCATTTATGTAGAAATGCCACAGAAGAGAGCAGAGTCATCATTTAAAGTTTAGGCATTTTGATTGATTCCACAATGAATTCAGAGCAACGGAGCAAAGCCGGTCTGGGATACTGAACAAACAATTTTGTTTCAGTCTTAAATGCACACACTACTGTCCAGCCGGGGAACTGTCAGATAGGCTGTTTTACGCAAGACACTGGGTACTTGCCCAGAATGCACTGCGCATGGGAAAGTGACAGGGATTTCTTCAGCTACATGTAGTTCCCATCATATGAATGTTAGTATTACTTCACATGTGCTTTTATAAATGCCAGAAGCAGCCTTCACAGCATGCATTTTTTTTAATCCTTCCTGGACTACTGGTTATCCGAATGGCTATTTTGGGTTGAATCTGAACCATCCCCACTCATTCATGCTGCTTGTGATGCTATTTGAAGGCTGTGGCATCTTCAGAGGGTCAAATTTGATTGGTTGAAGCAATTGGTTCTATCCGGTATGACTTGACCTGCTTCTTCTGCTCCTTAGCCAGCCACTGTATGAGCAAGCTACAATTTTCCAGCCTTGCCACCAAAGAGGGAGCTGATCCACGAGCGTTCCCTAGGATGAAGGGTTGAAATCTCTCTAAAGCTGTGGGCCCAAATCAACATTTTCTCTGCCACTTGGTTTCTGTGGGGGTATTTGCTCATAGCATTGCAAAGCATATAACTGATACATATCTTGTTTATGTCCTCATGTTGGCTAAGGAGTGGATAGACACTTCAGCATGGTCAGGAGGGAAAAAAAAACAGAAAGATGAGAATAAACTGTGTCAGAAAACAGGTTATGAAATGGACAGCTTACAGCGAATCTTCCTGTGACTGACCAACTCTTCAAGGTCAATTGAAATTCAAGAACTAGTTTGTATGAGCCATCATGGCAGTGCTTTATAACAAATATCCTCAGCATTCAGTTGACACCAGTACTTATGTACCACTGTGCACAAGATTGAGGGTCAGGGAAGCCCTTGCTGCTCTTGTAAAGAACTGAATTGTGCTTGGTTCCCAGCACCCTTATTAGGTAGCTCACACATGCATGTAACTCTAGCTCCACCTCTGTCCTCAATGGGTTCTGCAGTCACATGCACATGCACACAGAGACACAAAAATGAACAAAAACTCTAATAATTTTTTCCTATGCTGATCATCACTATTTGGTACAGGACCCAACACATGGTAGCCATCCAATAGAATTTTTAAAAGTTTGTTTCTCGAAGTAAAAGCCACTTAGAAGTTCTGCTTGGCTGATTTATTTCTAACTATACAATGTAACAATACTCGCCATTGGCACTATATTCATTGTATCTACAATAGCATTTAGTTACATTTTTAATACATATAGACTCTTAATTTTATAAAAAGCCTGGATTAACTTTTCCACTTATTTCCAATCATGCACTTGTTTCATGTCTCCTTCTATTAAATTGTTCATGAAGAACATAAAAGAGTCTGTGATTGATTCTAAGTAGACCAACTGTGATGTCTTGTTTACATGTAGCTAGGAAAATGATTACAGAAATTACAACCTCTGCAAAAGTTTGTGATTATTACAATTAAAAGAAAGGGTATGTGGGTGCTAATGCTTTTGCTGATGCAAAACTACAGTTCTCACATTAAAAAGGATAAGAGATAGTGTATTCTAGACTGAATTATGAATAAAAATGGCCTGGGAATATAGGTTTTAGGTTACCCTAGCATCCATGTTCCAATGACGATGCAGAATCATGAAGTTTTATAGAAACATTATAATGTGATAAGAAATATAAAATAAAAATAAATAAAGCCATAAAGACACTTCACAAATATAATGGTGAGAACATTGGAGAGAGGCCGTTATAGCCAAGAGGAGAAATCTCATCTATAGGCCTCAGATGTTATCTGATGATTTTCCTAGTATTGGGATTAGGAAAAGGTAGGGTCCTGATAAGTCCTTACACTCCAAAAGGTTTTTATCCATGAGGCACAAAGTATTAGGTCAACCAACAAGTTGAAAGTGATGGCTATTTAGATTTCTAAAGCTAGTCCAAGATAAATTACGACTAGACTCTGGACTTGCAACACCCCAACCTCTCTCATCACAGCCATTCTAATAAGTCAATCACACCTCCTTCCCAAAATTTCTCATTCATAGTTTTAAAAAACATATGACATCGATTCAAGGTAGGAATGAACCATGAGTTCATAGATATCACATCAGATGAGGCAATAGCAGCTAGAATTAGCTGTTATTTTATCACACAAGAAGGGAAGTCACAGCTAAGTTTAGGATGCTGTTGGTCAGAGAAGCCTCCTTCATTAGTGAGCTGCCTTAGCCCGATGTAGACTTTCTACCTTTCACTCTACAAGATTCATGTGCCCTCTTCAAAATATATCTATGTTTATTTATTATGTATGAGTAAGCACTTGCATGCATATGTATGTACCACATATGTACAGTTTTCACAGACACCTTATGAGGGCGTGGAGCTCCTGGAACTGGAGTTATAATTTGGACCCACCAAGTGAGAACCTAGCCTGGTTCCTCTGGAAGAGCATCCAGGCTTCTTAACCACTGGACATTTCTCTAGCCCCAACATGCATTCTTCATAGCAGGAGTTTTAACTTATAGTAGAAAACATTTACCCAGACCAAGGGAAATTCAATTCCTGTTCTTTCCTTTTGCTCTAGATCATGTTTATCACATTGGTATGCAGACCAAATATAGCCAGATCTTCTCCGCGGATTACAGATCATCAGGTGCAACCCCAAGCATTGGCAGTGTTACTATTTCAGGAAACCCAAAGATGTATATGAAACACATTTAGGTATATACTGAAGAGGCATGAAGAATCTCGCTGAGTCTAGATAGAAAGAATAGGTTAGGATCCCTCACTCTGGCCTGGTTAGTCTCTTTACAGACTAGAAGCAGGGATTTCAACAAAGTTGGGACTCTGGGGAAAGTTCAGTAGGTAAGAACTCTTACTGTGCAGGCAAGAGGATCTGAGTTCAAATCATATCAGACAAGCAATGTGTGGCCCAGTGCTGTGAGGGGTGGAGACAAAAGGGTGGAGACCGGAAGGGGTGGAGACAGGAAGGGGTGGAGACAGAAGGGTGGAGATCGAAAGGGGTGGAGACAGAAGAGTGGAGACAGCAAGGGGTGGAGAAAGAAATAGCACTGGGATTTTTTGCTGCCACTTTGACTCAGGTTCATTGAGAGACCCTGTCTCAGGATATAAGGTACAGAGTGTTCTGTCCCCCAAAAGCAGACATGTTTGTGTGCACACGCACATGTACATACACTGCAAACACACACACACACTGCACACACTTTACACACACACAGAATTTTAACATAATTTTCCATGAAGGTTGCTGACATGGTGATAATACTATTTTTCATATATAGATATTTAGTGTTCAAATAGCAGTGACCCAAGAGTACGGCCTGAATGTGTAAAACTTTGGGTAAAGCCTCATACATTTTCCGGGAATCTCAGACAAGACTGCTACCTTTGTTTATTGTGAATATGGCATTTTTTCCCGGCATCCCTTTGCCCTGCAGCTTTTCATTATCAATCTTGCTGCTGCCAGGTACCCCTCAAGAAACCATTCTGTGACCCCATTTAGGTAATAGTTTCAGATTCCACCAAAATGTATTACATAGTTGTTATGGTGCCCTCAGCACAGGATCATGGCCATCCCACAGCCTGCAGGCAGCTCATCACCCCAGGTCTTGCTTCACAAATTTATTTCTCCACACTCAGCCCGAAGCTGTGCCTGCATTGGTCCCAGACAGTGGTTGGTGCATTCTTCCAGGATAGCATCCTTCCTGCTTGGGATCCATATTGATTAGGGTGATGCCACTGGAAAGCACAGTACACTGGCTCCTGTTAAATCCTTCTCAGAGGATCCCATAAGCATCAGAACAGATGGCTGCTTCTTTGGTGAAAGCCAGAAGTTGTTGGCTTATATTTAGGGGATTGAGCATCAAATGTTGCTAATCTTCCAATGTTACAGTCATATACAGTATGATGAGATGCTTGGAGACTGAGAGTCCTTGTGGACCAAAATTGTAGAGAGAACAAACTAGATTTTATTCTCTAGTTCCCTGTTCAAATTTGGAGGTAAACAGTTACTAAATAGAAAGACAATTGATTCACTACAGTTAAATATAATGTTGTTTGTATGTGTGTCTCTCTTTCTCTGTCTTCTCTGGGTGTATTTCTGTCTGTCTCTATCTGCCTCTGCCTTCTCTCTGTCTCTTTTCTCTACCTCTCTGTCTCTGTCTCAGTCTGTTTCTGTCTCTGTATTTGTCTCTATCTCTGTCTCTGTCTCTGTCTCTCTCTCTCTGTCTCTCTCTCTCTCTGTCTCTCTCTCTCTCTCTCTCTCTCACACACACACAGAGGTGAATCTGAATGAGATGAATTTATAGATGATGAAACTAAATTAAATACCTTAAACTACATCACCATCTATAAAGTACCTTTAACTTGTGGTTTTCAGTTTCTTTCAGTATTTTTTTCACATTACTTCTGATAGAGGTTTCCCCTTTGTCCAAATCCAGCCAGACTTCTCTGACCCGTGAGAATTACAGACCACACACACACACACACACACACACACACACACAGAAAGAGAGAGAGAGAGAGAGAGAGAGAGAGAGAGAGAGAGAGAGAGAGAGAGAGAGAGAGAGAGAAGAGAGAGAGAGAGAGAGAGAGAGACAGACAGACAGACAGACAGAAGAGTTTGCCCATTCCCATTCTTGACACAAACAAACTCTACAAAGCTCCCACCTGTTCAGGTCTCCCCAAGCTCTTGGGTTTCTCAAAGCTAACGTTTCACTCTTATTTTTGTTTGTTCTGTTTTCCCAGCCAAGCTTGGCAGTAAGCCTCTGCCATGCCTTCTCCTTGAGCATTTATCTAGAAAGCTTCAAATGATACATTTCCTCACTGCCTCTTCTACAGTGAGAATCTCCCAGGTTCCCCCCAGATCTACAGCCTGGGAAAGTCTTTACAGAGAACTCGAAAGTTTCCCTTTATAGGGAACCATCAAGCCTGCGGCCCCCTCCTAGCCTCTGCAGCAGAGACGAGGCCTGCTTTAAATAAGATCCAATTAGCAAACGCAGGTGCCCTAATTACACTGAGCACCCCCCTCCACGTGTTTCCTATTTTTGCTTTGTACGCCCCAGTGCATGAATGCCTCCTGCCTTTGGTTCCATGGAATTGAACCTCGTTTATGCTACATATCCATCACTCCTACTGCAGCTGTCTAGATAAAATTGGTCTTTACCCATTTTTATAAGCACTTCTGGCAATTGAAACATAGTAGGAAGTCAAATAAAAACAAAATAAACTCAATGGTATTTTTAGAGGTTTTATTTTTTGGTCTTGTAATGCTTTGTCAGTCGGTTATTCCCCCCTCTTC
The DNA here is from genome assembly GCF_963924665.1 of Micromys minutus. Taxonomy (NCBI): domain Eukaryota; kingdom Metazoa; phylum Chordata; class Mammalia; order Rodentia; family Muridae; genus Micromys; species Micromys minutus. The sequence goes on from NC_137964.1 coordinate 21,932,647, forward strand.
CCTTACATGTCTTCTGCTTATACATTCTGCTTTCTGATTTTGGATTTTTAGGAGATTTTTGTGTGCTGATGTGTGTCTCTCTGTATCTAGTTGTATCCCTTGTGCTGTTTCTTTGGTTCTTATTTTCCTTCCTTCTGTTTCTTTTGTCCTATTCAGGGTCTTTGTCTTTAACTTATCTTATTGTATTATTAGTTTTTATTTCCATTTTTTTCCTCTTTTTAATGCCTCTTTTCCAATGAAAGGAAGTGGATTTGGAGGTTAGGGAGATGGGAAGAATTTGAGAGGAGTCGGCAGTCGGGCAGCCATCATCAGAATGTACTGCGTGAAAACTCTATTTTTCAAAAGTGAAAACCACACAAAAAAACCAACAACAACAAAAATAAATAAAAAGGGATGGAATCTACTATTTCACAATATAAATAAATAAACAAAACAAAACAAAGCTTTTTCTTAAATGCAGAGACATTAAAGGAGATACCCTGAGGTCCTTCTTTGAAACATTGCAAGATTCCAAGTACATTATGTTGCTTAATAAGTAGAGTGGAGAAATGGCCAAAGGGGCCTTGACAGCGGGCATTTTTGGGGCCTGTCCCTGTCAAAAACTCTTCTGAGACCTCAGTTCTTCTCTGGGCCTTAAAGGCAAGGGTGAAACAAAGGATCTCTTTTTATATGCTTCATGAAGCTTAGGGACAGACCCCTGCCCTTGCAGGTGAAGAGTGTTATCCCTTTAAGAGAGTGTTAACAAGCTGGAGAGATCAGGGCTAAGGATGCTGCTGCTCACACAGGGGACCAGAGTTCTCTGCTCCCAGCATCCACAAAGCTCACATAGGCTGTAGCTCCAGCATCCAGGATCTGACACCTCTATTTGCTAGGACACCTGTATTCACATATACAGACAAATACACTGATAATTAAAATCATAAAACAATAAAAACAAACCTTTAAACTCCTTTCATTTTAGTTAAAACTCTGAAAAAACTTACCAAGCTCTAGCCAGGGTCCCAGAGTCTCTCTGAGTTGCTATTTCATGTGACCCAGTAGGTACTCAGCTCACTATAATACTAAGCGGACCATGCCCAGAAGCATTAATATCTGCCATCTCTGCTCTATCAACATATGTTCTATGACTTTAAACTGAGGATGTTTTAACCATGTGATTAATGGTATTCACCCGAGCATGCTCAGGAACATATGCCTTCATCTAAGCATGCTCACAGACTTGCCTGCCTCACACACAATCATCCAGGTGAGCATGTATTATCTGTCCGAATAAAGCACCCCACCCCGTGTAGGATAAAAAAATAACTTGACGGATAACGTCTATGCTCTTCTTGCTTGCTGCAAGCAATGAATGGATCTCTAGTCTTTGATATTTTGGGTTCTTTGACTTCACACCCATTAAGAGGACAGCCCAGATGACAAGTGACATCATTGAAAGAAGAGGGGGCATGCTGGTGTTGTTTCACTAAATTGACACGCTGTCAAATTGTCTTCCAAATATTTGTGACTATCCCCCTAGATTTCTGCAGCTCTTGGCATTGTCAAGAGAACCTTGTTACTGAAAGTAGGTTGTGGCTAATGAAGAAGAGATGCAGTACCGTTCAAAGTGATAAAAATAGGTGACCATTGCACACAGAGTCTCATAGTAGCTGTGGTTGCCTGCAGGAGATCAAACTAATAGAGATGTCCTCATGGATGAGGGAGGGGCTCCTGAGGCTCCACCCTCCAATGGAAGATCTAATTTGGTTGTTAGTGACCTCTGAGATAGATAGATAGATAGATAGATAGATAGAGAGAGAGAGAGAGAGAGAGAGAGAGAGAGAGAGAGAGAGAGAGTGTTTACTTCAGGGGTGTGGCTCTGGTGACTTGTTAATTTCTCAGTAGATGTCTCCCATCTCATATGGTCAGCTCTTACTGGACTTCGTGGATTGTTGTTTATATCAAGAGAGGACATGATGTAAGGAAGAAAATTGAAACATGGGTCCCAAAGGAAACTCAAGGGAGCTAGCATACACTGTATGCACATGTGTACTTTTCATAGAATAAATATAAAATATGATTTGTACAGAAAATTAAGGAGGAAGCCTATGGTGCACCATTGCTTTTCCAGAGAGATCCCTCAATGTCCCTTCCATGTGTGAAACTCTGAGATCTTGTGGGACACATGGTTCCTGATACTAGGATCAGTCACCATTACACTGTCTTTGTGGTGGCCCCACAGTTGATACCTGGTTCTGCACAGCCCACAAGGCTACAATTCCCACTCTGGTACCTTCTCTCTCCTCTCCCACTATGGCCTAAATTCTCAGTATTTCTTGATCCTGGAGTATTTTGATTAATTACCTCCTCAGCCTTTTGTCAACCCCATTCTTAACAGTCAGCTGGCTTCAGTAGGCTTCTGGACTTCCCAAAATGAATACTTGGCAAGAGAAACCAACTAAACGAATGGCACCATCATTTAAGGTTCACTTATTTCTCAAAAGGAGCACTTGCTCTTTATAGATCACTAATCAAATACTTAGTTATAGAAAAGAACATGGCTGGCCAGAGAGGTTGCACAATGGTTAAAGCACTGGCTGCCCACGACCATCTCTAACCCCAGTGCCTGGGGGTCTGCTGCCACTTCTAACCACCGAAGGCACTGCACATGCAGGGTGTACACAATACATCCAGGCACACAAACACATGTACATTAAATAAAGAATAAACAGATGTGCGTTAACTGTTTACTCCAAACTAAAGCTTGCCTTCCTGGGGTGAGGAGGGAATGTTCATGAGCCTCAGGAGGTAAAGGAAAGGGGACATGTCTGGGAAAAGAGAAACTCAGGGGATTCCTGAAGACCCCTACTCCTGTTAGTAACCCCAATTAAAAACATATTGCTTTACCAACTTGGATATGACTGTAATTATCAGTGTGGTCTCTGTGTGGGTTCCCTTCATGTGTGTGTGTGTGCATGTGTATGTGTGTTCTCAGTAAAAGTCTGTCTCACAACATGTAGACAGACTGCAAAATGTGTGTCGCATCCCAGTCACTTTGGGAAAGAGACGGGCAGGGCTTCTGTGGTTAGTGGTTGTATTGTAGTGAAACCTTCTGTCACACGGACCATGAGATCTGATCCGTGCACTGTAACAGATGCTACCTGTCAATTTTGGGTGTGGATAAGACTAATCTCCCCAACATCAGATCTGACTGTGACTCTCTGAGCTCCTCCATGTCTTTGTCTCTGTGACCCACTGATGTTTGACTTAAGGAGGAATGATTAAGTAACACACTGGGCTCCAAGTTTTCATGTATAATATTAAAGACAAACTATGCAGTCAGATGATGTTTAAATTGATGTGTGGAATCGCCTATGGCTGGCCCACAGCTAAAGTACAATTACTATCAGCTCATTTCCAATTTTCTTAGCCGCAGAAAAGGGTGAGACATAGCAGCCACACCACTGACTGGGGATAGATGCTTAAGGATGAAGGCACACAACCAGATTAAACGTTAATGGTGTTTATCACAATAGCATGCTTTCTTGTTTCTGGAAAAACTATATGACGGTAATGTATTAACTCCAAGCAATTTAGAGCAAGGAAAACATGCTCTTCTTTCGTTGCCTGCTCTTAGCTACGGCTGTTTGGCAACTGATTCTCAGAATTGTCACAAAAATCGGTACAAAGACAATGGCTGATTTACCAGATCTGGCAGTTGAGCTCCTCTCTCATAATGGAGTTTGAAAAAATTAAAATGTGCAGACAGAAGAGACAAGGAATGGCACAGAAGGTTCCCATGCCTCTACCTTCCTCTGTCAAGCCTCCTGGGTATTCTCTCATCCTCAGGACAGCTTCCCTGGGATAGGAGGTCTTTCCAAACTAAGGACATGGGCTGGCAGAATGCTTTGCTTGCCAAGATGCTCCTCCCAAGACTGACAACCTGAGTTAAACCCCCAGGTCCAAGCAAAGAACCAACTCCAGCAGTTTGTCTTCTGAGGCCCACGAATACATCATGGCCCCCGTGCGCCCAACACTTATGCACAAAAAACAAATAAATGTAAAATATATTAAATCTAAGTAGATTCGGGCTTCGTATCTTTTCACCTATGTTTGTAATGTTACAGTTATGAAAAAATTCCTCTGAGACCGTTGTTAAAAACATCTTCTTAGTTTTGAACTAAAAACATGTATCATCTAAATTTTGACATTGAACATTATTATTATCTAGATTTATTTCCCTATCAGTTAGGTATCTATTTTTTTTTTTACTTCCATTCCTGGGAATCAGTTCTCATAATTCTGTTTGAGTTGAAGTTAAAGCAGAAAAAGTGTTGATTAAAAAATTATCATGGTGCATACATTGCTCAGTTGCATGCCTCTTAATTGCATTTTCGATAAGGAAAAGCTGTGTGGAAATCACTTTTACTTTTTATGCTTGGGGTGGAACCAAAACCTTACACATGCTGAGTATATGTTTTACTACGAAAGTACATTTCCAAATCCTATTCTGGGATTTAAATCCATTACTATTTAAAGACATTTTTGAAAGCTGAGTAGACTGCTTTGCATATCTCTTACGTCATATCAGTAGGCCTCTATGATAAGAGGCTACTGTGAAAATAATGGACAAAACAGTGGCACATGAGTATTGTTTTAAATTGAGGTGACAGTCATCTAATTGCTCCTGATAGGTCTCTTCAAGAAGAGCAAGTTGTGATGGTGATGGCGGTGGTACTGATGTTGGTGATGGTGATGAAAATGGAAGTGATGAGATGATGGTAACAGTGGTGATACTGATGTTGGTAATAATGGTGGTTGTAGTGATGATGATGATGATGATAATGATGATGATGATGATGATGTTTATCTTAGGGTTTCCGCCTCTGAGATAAAACACCATGACCAGTAGCAACTTGGGGGAAAGGGTTTATTTCAGCTTATATTTCCAGGTAACAGTCCACCTCTGAGGGAAGTCATAGTGAGATCTCAAGGCAGGCACCTGGAGGTAGGAACTGAAGCAGAAGGCATGGGGGGTACTATTTATTGGGTTTTTCAACCAAACATCTTGTGCCAAGGTAACATTGCCTCCAGTAAGCAGGGCCCAGCCAAATAAACCATTGATCAAGAAAGTGTCTCAAGGCTTGCCTATGGGTAGATTTTTATGGAGGCATTTTATCAACTTGAGTCCCTCTTCCCAAATGATTTTTCCATGTGTCAAACTGGCATAAAACTAGTCAACACAATGGTGGTGATGGTGGTGGTTATGGTGAGGGTGATGGTAGTGATAGTGGTGATGGTGATGATGGTGATGGTGGTGATGATAACCATGGCAATAACAAGAAAGGTGACAGTGGGGACAGAAAGTCCAAGTGATTGAGCATGTGTTTTTCATCCATATTCATCCAGACAGAAAAGCAAGTGTAACTCAAAGTTCTGGTTTTCACAACCATGTGCAGTAGGTGAAACCCCAACTAAAATAGACACACTGTCTCATAAATTTTAAGTAGGATCAAACCTTTGAAAGGTGTGCTTTAGTAAACAGTCAAGTGATTCCTACATATATTGATTTCAGAGTAACAGTGTTTAAGTTGATGCCCTAACAATCCTAGATCATCAGTGACTCAAAATATCCAGAGTTTATTTCTTCATGGGTCTTTTCAGGACAGTGATGGTCTGTCACTCAGGGACTGAAACTGATAAAGCAACCTTATGTGATACTGGTTATGGTCATGATGGTGAGCAACAGTATAAGGAAAAATTATTCCTGTGCTTTGTCCGGTTTCTTCTGATCATTGAGAAGACATAAAATACAGTTAAGAAACTCTTCATAGACTGTCAGGTGTCCACATCACAATGGAGGAAGTGTGTTCTGTATACATGACATGAGGCAAGTTCATTCTTCTGAGGACATCACAGGCTGCAGTCACAGAAACTATGGCAGCTTCAACACAATCAGGACAAACAGCATTGTGGGCAAGGCAGCATGGTGGGACTCATCCTTAAACAAGACATCACAGTGTGCCACACAACTGCTGGATAACCCTTCCAGTCATATGTCTTCTTCAAACAGTCGGTCTTTGCTTATAGATTTGTTTAGCATATACCAACCTGTTTTTCTCCTTTCCCTTCAAGAAGAAATAAACATTATCCAGAAAGAGAATAAATTCTTCATTGGTTAGTGCTTGGGCTTGTTCCTTGTATACAGATGATGCCAGATTTTAACAATAGATTTCTTCTGTGTTTAATAGATGACTGTGTTCACTTCCCTTACAATGTTATTTTAATATTATACTTTAATTGTATTGAATAGATATTGGCTATACTGTGGAAACAGGAATCTTAGCACAAAAAAATATGGTCAATGGACTGTTTTTTTTTTCCCTAGGAATTTTCACAAAAGAGTATTGGAGAGTTGAACTGAAGGTTGTTAAAAGTCCTAGTAGATGGCTCACCAAGATTCAAAGGTGATGGCCACCAGAGGACAAATGTAGAGAGATGCGGGGTCTCCTTTGCATTTTTCTGTTACATTTTGTCCTCTGCTAGAAGGTAACTGGTTATTCCTGGGACATTAGAGACACTGTGGCATAGCCACATATAGATTTTATACATATACATATACACATACATATACACATCATATGCATTGTATACATCATATACATATACATTATATACATATACATCATATACATATACACACAAATATATAAATATCCTCAAATCACCTAAGACTGTGGTGGCATTGTAGTACTTTTGCAGGGCCTGGCGTGTTTTCAATATCTGTTAACAGAATCAGATTCAGGAACCCACTGGAGTTTTCTTTATGACCACTCTCAGCTTAAGGATGGCAGATAGTCCAGCTCAGCCCCACTTTGTCCTGAGCCTGGGGAGTAGAGATGTCATGTTCTGAGGAGGCAACTGGCCGTCAAGTTTTGAAGAGACATTTGAACAATCAGGTGTCTCCATCCTCAAAGGCATTGCAGTTGTAAACATTGGAGAAATTACCTCTTGAGATACACAGAGATCTTATCAAGGGATTACTGATTATGCTCCAGAATACCACAGGTACTTTAAGTTGTGTCTACCTATCATTTCTATATTATTTATCTATCTATCTATCTATCTGTCTGTCTGTCTGTCTGTCTGTCTGTCTGTCTGTCTATTTATCTATCTATCTATATCAATTAATCTATTATCTAGCTATACATTTTTCTTTTTCTTAGTTTCTTTTTCTATATTTATTTCTTGTGTGAGGTATATGCCTGCACATTTGTTTTGTGTGTTTGCATGTATGTGTGTGTGTGCATGTGTGTGCATGTATGTGTTTTCAACCATGAGTTTCTCTGTGGGGGTCATAGATATATCCCAGATGTCTTTCTATGTTACTGTGCAAGATGGGTGTCTCTCACTGAACTTGAAGCTCATTGACTGTCTACAATGGTTTACTAATATGATCCAGAGATTCATTTGTCTTCCTAAAAGATTTTTATCATTTAAAATAGTTTCTTGGTGTGTGCATGCAGGTATGTGTATGGGAATTCATGTGCCTACATAGACTAAATGCTTGATGAAGAAGATGATCTTTGTGGAGATGGAGATACAAGCATTTGTGAGCCACCTGATGTGGATGCTGAGAATCAACCTCTGATCCTCTGGAAGAGTAAGCCTTAAGTAACCCTTAACTATGTAGTCATCTCTCCAACCCCAGTCACACCCAGTTTTAACAGAGTGCTGAAGATTGGCTTTACTCAGGGAGCCATCTCCCTGGCTCCTCACCATGTCATTTAAGTTGAGAATCACCCACTTGATGGATTCATTGCCCATTTTAAATCCTACATTGTCTTTTAAATTGACAGATAAGATTGTATGTATTTCTCACATGTATAATGAAATCAAAGCTTCTCAGAAGCCCGACTGCAGATACATGCTAAATAATCATGCCAATTAATTTCCAAAGAAGCCCTGAGAAATAAGTGAGCTACAATTTGGGCCCTATTTTTTCTAAGGATAGAAGAATTTCACTGACATAAAATATTAAATGGCTCTGACTCATATTTAGAAAGTTCCTTCCTGGTCAATTATCCTTTAACTCTTCTAGTTGCACCAAGGAGAAAAAAAAATCTCATTTGTTGCCAGAATATTTTTTAAATAATTTATCTAGTATTAGTTAATCTCTGCTTTTTAATTTCAATAAAAAAATTGATGAGAAAAATTTAGGATCTTTAATATTGCTAGACTCACTGTGGTGTATTTAGTATTAAGAAACGGGTTTGGGTATTTCATTAACGGAAAATGATATTCTTCCCTTAAATTACACTTTGTATTTAGGAAGAACATTAAACACATGACTGATCCAATTACTTAATTATGGGGAAAATTTGGGGAAAGTTAATTAACCTTGAGAATCATAATACCTAAGCTGTCTGTATCTCTGTCTGAAGGAAAAACAAAAGAGTCAAAACAGAATCAAAGAAGGGAGGAGGGTGAAAGATTTTCTATAAGTATTCATCTAATTATGATTTATGCTTCTTCAACAGTCAGAGTGTTTGTTTGCACAAGAATTATGCCCTGTAGGTGGATGTGTCCGAACACTTGGTCTCCAGCAGGTAGTGCTGTTTAGGGAGGTCATGGAGTCTTTAGGAGGTGGACCATCCCTGGAGGAAGTAGGTAATTAGGGGACAGCTTTGAAGCTTCATAACTGCACCTCACTTCTAGTTTATTCTCTGCTTCCTGATAGCTGATGCACTGTGATCTTGCCTACCATGCCTATCTGAAGCCATGCCTTCTCCATGGTGGCCCATGACGAACCATGACGGACATCATGGCAGACCACGACGGAATGATCTTGCACCGTTTCTTTTCAAATTTTCTCTTTGGAATTTGGAATTCAGAGTCTTTTATCACAGCAACAGAACAGATAGCAAATACTTAGAACTTGCCTGTTTGAGAATTGGCTGTGAGCACCAGAAGGCATGCCAGGTATTGGCTGAGGATGTCACACTTGGCAGAAAGCACAGCTACCTAGTCCAACGAATGCACAAGGCAGCTGAAGACTAGAGAGATGGCTCAGAGGACAAGAGCACTGGCTGCCTTTCAGAAGATCTGAGTTCAATACCCAGCACCCACATGGCAACTCACAACCATCTGTAACTCAAGTTCCAGGAGATCTTATGTCCTCTTCTGGCCTGTGAAGGTACCACACTCATGAGACATGCAGACATATGTAGACAAAGCATTCATACACACTAAAATAAAATAAACGTAAAATAATTCTGAAAGAAAGTATAAAGATGAGCTGACTTAATATGAACAGAAAAGTTTTAGGAGACCTATGTTCAAATCCTTTTTCAGACAATTTTTTTTTTTTTTTTTTTTTTTTTTTGGTTTTGACTTTGTGTGAAAGCTGTGTTTCTCCTAATCTGTGGTTTGTTGTCAAGATGGAAACAAATAACAAATATAAAGGGCACACTCTGGCCTTGTCCTACCTAACTATTTTAACAATGAAAGATAATACCTGTGGTATGTGTTTTGAATATGCTTGGCCCAGGGAACGGCACTACTAGGAGATGTGGACTTGTTGGAATAGGTATAACCTTGTTGCAGAAAGTGTGTCACTGTGGGGATGGGATGGCCTTTGAGACTCTCTTCCTAGCTGCCTGGAAGCTAGTCTTCTCCTAGCAGCCTTCAGATGAAGATGTAGAACTCTCAGCATCAGGCTTACCTGACACTGCCATATTCCTACCTTAATGATAATGGGCTGAACATGTAAGCCAGCCCTAATTACACGTTGTCCTATTAAGAGTTGCCTCAGTCACAGTAGCAAAATCCTAACTAAGACAGTAGCCCTTTAGGAAGTTGCATCTGTTGACTCTTTGATCCTGGGCCCATCAATTAAAATCCCTGTGATAGATACATGGGCAATAGATGGATAAATACATGGGAGGATAGAAAGATATGTAGATGTGTAGATGACAGATGGGTAGACAAACATAAAATGCAGCAGAGATATGGATTCTTTAATGTATGCGTTTAGGTAAATGATACCTGCTCAGTTGCTGGAAGGATGATACTGATCGATGGTTGGCATGCTCAGCATATTATTGGTAATCAGTTAAGAGCAGACTCTGTGATATTCCAAAACTAATAAGTAAATCTCATGTGAGAGGACTTCCCACTCCCTGTTTAAGGTTCTAACTTGCTGAAGAGCTTCTGCATGGTGGATGAACCGACAGAGGAAAGGTTAAGGGAACAACCCTGAAACCACACACCTTTCTTTCCTGGATGCAGATACAGAGCCTGAGGAGGTCACATAGGATGCTAGACACACAGTTAAACTATAAATCAGTTATCCTTGTGCAGGACAACTGAAGTGAGTCTATAATGTCTAGAGCAAGAAGCTGTGGTTTTCACGCCTTCACACCTATAACATGTTAATACTATTATTATGACTGCACAATTAACTGTTGCGTATACCGTATTGTGTGGCTTATGTGCATAGTGTTTGGACATGCATGAAAGGGATTATGCGCCCATGCAGTGTGCCTGTGAAGGTCAGGGGAGGATGCTGGGTAACCTGTGCTGACACTCTCTGCCTTATTAACTCTAGAACCCTGATCTAGATTAACAGGCCCAAGCTTCAGCGAGGCTCTCATGTCTGCACTCACAGTGCTGGCATCCAGCTACAAAAATGGCCTTTCCTGTAGGTGCTCGGGATACAAACTCAGTCTTGATGCTTGCACAGCAAGTGTGCTCACTCACCGAGCCATCTCCCTGGACTCAACCAACCATTTTGTTTTTCTGTCATACACCAGCATGGTTCATGGAGCTTTAAAGGTTTCATTCTTATCAACTGTTTCCTGCTAACCTCTGATTTATCCGTTGCTTAATACTGCCAGAATGAAATACTCCCACTGTATTTCAACAAAATTCAGGACATGCTTGGGATGATCATATTCTAGTTTATTTTTTTGTTGTGATAAGACAGTGACAAAAAAAAAAAAAACCAACTTGGAGGGAAAAGCTTATTTCAGCTTGTGGCTTATATTCACTCTTAGCCATCACTATGATATAATGTATCATAAAGGAAAGTTTTAGAGCCAAAATTCGAGGCAGGAACTGAAGCAGAGGCCATGGGGTATCAATGTTCACTGGCTTGCTCTCCATAGCTGGCTCCTTCAGCTTTCTTTTAGCTACCAGGGCCACTTGTTTATAGGTGGTCCCACCAATGATGTACTAGACCCTCCTCTATTAATTTGCAATCAATAAAATGCCACACAGATCTGTCCACTGGCCAACCTGATGGAGGTATCTTCTCTAAGAAGGTCTCCTCTCAAGTGCTTTAGTGTATATCAGATGGAAAAAAAAAGAGCCAACACAAAAATCATGCAGCATCTATGGATGAACCTCAGTGTTACTCCAGGGTTCAAAGTAAAGTGGTAAAAGTGAGAAGCCTCCAGGCAATTAGTTAGGAACAAAATATGATGCTTGTCTTCTCCCATGGCTGTATTCAGCAGAAGTCAGCAGTGCTTCCCCCCACCCCCAAATAAAACCAACCCCTGTCTAATGTGCCCACTATCCTGGTTGGAAACAATATAAAGATCTAGAAGTACAGAATGCATTGACTTCTATGGACATAGGGGTGAGGCTTAGATGACCCAACTGCAAGTTTTGACACCATAGAGAAGTGGCTAGCCAACACACACACTCCTTAGCCTAGTCAACCCTGAGAAATTGACATCGATCCCTTGGTGGATATAAGAAGTATTTAGAGATGTCAATCATCCTTCATGAGCACTGGCAGGCATTCCAACATCTTGTTATTAAAAACCTTCCTCCATATTCACTGGGTATTCACTGGCCTCTACAGTGAAAATCTCTTCTTGGTTTTGTATGTGGTTTGTGGATTCATCCTCCCCAAGCATATGACCCATGTAAGAAGAGCTATAGAACTCATCTCTGGGAATGTTAGGGCTAAGTAGCCATCCAGCACTAAGGCTCTAATGTGGGAATCTCTCTCACCTTCAACAAAAGAATGAGAAGAAATACCTCTGTCAGTGGTTGAAGAGATGGTTCAGTGGTTAAGAGACCAACATCACAGAGAACCTGGGTTTGATCCCTAACCACCCACATGGCCACTCACAAGTGTCTGTATTTCCAATTCTAGGAGATGCTACACCTTATGTTGATCTATGCAGACACTGGAGTAAATTCTGCAGCAAGGGAAAAGACATGGAGTTTGTACTGAAATAGAATTATCAGTTATGAACACATGAACCACACCTTAAATGCATTGTAGTATGTAAGTACCCATCCTTTAGCCTAGGACAGGCCCAGATGTAAAGACCCTGTTATCCAGAAACAAACTTGTGATAACACTTTTGGATGAGATAGAGAATTTAGGAACATATTTGACAGCTATTGCTGATGGCTAATCTTGGTTGTCAACTTACCAAAATCTAGAGTCACCAGGGGAGGAGGAACTTCAGCTGAGGGATTGTCTCTATCAGATTGACTTGCGGCTGTGTCTGTGAGGTACTCTCTTGATTGCTAGATGGTATAGGAAGTATCAGCCCACTGTGGGTGGTAAAATTCCTAGGCTGGTAAGCTTTGGCTATATAAGAGAGTCAACTGGATGCAAATCTGGAAGCAATCTACTAAGCAGAATTCCTCCATAGTCTCTGCTTCCAGTTTTTGCCTTGAGTTCCTGCCTTTCATCCTTTCAAAGATGTCCTGGGACTGGGACAAGTAACCCTATCATTCCAAAGTTGTACTGGGTCATGGTGTTCATTAAAGCAGCAGAAGGCAAACTAGGACTCTGGTGTTAAAAAGTTTCTTACTTTCTGTAATACAGAGTCTGAATATGAAGCTTATAGATATCTACTGGTTTCATTGCCGGCTGGAAAATATGCACCAGAGGCTAAATTGTAGATTTACTGCTGAGAAAATTCTCTAAATACAGCACATTAGCCATTTGCAGCTGCCTTTTGGAATTATAACTCCAGCTCTAGAGATCGTGAGACCCTAGAAAGATGATCAACTCTCCCACCCTCACCCCTGCAAATAGAAACACATTCCAAACACATGTGTCACTAACTATTAGACTGAAAATCTCCATTGCTTCCGTTGAAATCTGAGAAGGCTGGCCCTTGTCATGTCTCTGAACATCATGTCTCAGTGTCCAGTGCCTTCTCTGCAGTGACCCTAGAACACTGCCATGCAATTAAAAGAACAGGTGACAGACTATCTGCCACATTGAGATGAGAATGACATTACCTGACCAGTGGAGGATACAGAATGAGCAGTATTCAAAAGCACAGGTAGCACAGTTCTGAGTATATACAGGATGAATGATACTAGTTGGGTCCCTGGAACCCACATATTAGAAGAAGAGAACCAATTTAGGCAAGTTGTTCTGTGACCTCCACAACCACACTATGGCATGCCCATGCCCTGTCATACAAACCAATGAATGAATAAGTACTTATTCATTGAATGTAAGTTTTTGCAAGAATTTATCATTGAGCAACCAAACGTAAGCTGGAATTAAGGAGAGCTCTGTTTCCATATGTGTTTTACAGGGTGATGTGTGCCTGGATGTGCACTGGATCACTCTGAAGGAATGGGTCCATGTCTGCACAATTTAATCATGTCTCATGAGAACAGCAAGAATTCCATTGAGTTAATGGGCAGGGGAATTGAATCAGTGGGTAAGAGCCCTTGATGTGGAAGCGTGAGGACTTAAGTTTAAATCCCTACTTCCCATGCAAAAGGTTAAGCATGACTGCACATGGGCCTCTAACCCCAGTGCTGGAGTCTGGGAGGCAAAGAGGATCCGTGAAGCTTGATTCATGGGTTACAGGTTAAATGACATTGAAACATAGCAATATTGCAGTGAGTGATAGAATGAGGCAAGGGAGTCTTCCTCTAGCCTTCGCATGAGTGCTCCCACCCCTGTTCTCCTCGACTGACAAATAACTGGAGTGAGTCCTCCTCTAGCCTCTGCGTATATATCCATGGGTGCTCCCATCCCTGTCCTCCCCAACTCACTAAAAATACTATTGCATTTATTTTTCATATGCTCAGCAATGGGAAATCCCTTTGCATTGCTTAATTTATTCTAGCATGAAGTGTGTGCACATATGTGTGTTTGTGTCTAGGTGTATGTTATGTTTGTGTTGGATACTGGATCCAAGACCTAACCTTCTAGTCAAGTGCTCTCGACTGAATGTCTCCCTAGAATCCCATGAAGAATTTTTCTTGGTCAGCAGAGGTGGTAAATGCCTTTAATCTTAGTGCTTGGGAAACAGAGGCAGGCATATCTCTATGGGTTCTAGACCAGACCTGATCTATAGAGTGAATTCCAGGACAACCAAGGCTGTACAAAGAAACCCTGTCTAAAAAAAAAAAGAAAGAAAGAAAGGAAGGAAGAAAAGACAAAAAAAAGTTTTTTCCTCCTAATTATATATAAATATCATCCTATTCCCCTGCATAGAAATATCTATAATATTTGTATCACCAGATATGTTTTTTTGAGTCAGATAATATACAAAGGATGTCGCTGTCCTTTTAATGATATTAATGTCCATTGCTTTTAATGATAAACATTTCCATGAGTTGGGCATGTATTAGCTGCTCCCATTCTACCTTGTAGAAAACGGAGGCTCAGGAAGGATTTATCATCTGATAAAACCACACCACAGGCCATGGACTGACCTTAAGTTTTCTGCAGACCAAAGTCTCACACATGTCTCTGACCTCATCCGCTTACATCTGTGAGAAAGGCCATGGCAAGGGCCAGGACTAGACTTTTAGAATGACTTCCAGCCACCAGAGATTAAATACTGTACCTTGTCTCTGAAGTCAACTGTAAAAAGAAGTCAATAACCCAAAGAGAAATTCTTACCCATTTTTTCCCAATTTTTGAAACTCCGTATTCAAATACTTTTTTAATGACAAGCAGCCGATTCCTGAATTTTTAATATTGCCACCCTGCCTTCGATCTTTTGGCTGAATTGCCTGATAATAATTTACATACCATTATGAATAATTGCTTGCCACTTTCACTGGGGAAGCTCAGCTCGGTATTGTATCATTTTCCACAAATGGCTGGTTCAATAAGCAAAACGGCATTCATTGATCTAAGGTTAAGCAAATATTTGATAAGATTGACTGCCCACAACAATTCGGGAGGCGGGAAGCTGGTCACTGGCTCCGGGGTCAGAACTGGCCAGAGCTGTTGAATTGAACTTGTTTATTTCATTATAAATCCAGACTCCCAGAAACAGTAGCTGTGATTAAAAAAAAAAAAAAAAAAAAAAAAAAAAAAAAAAAAAAAAAAAAAGAACCATCTGGTTAGAATACTTGGCTATGTATAGTCGGATCTTTTTTCTTTCTCTTCTTCTGGTATCATTACCTGTAAGAGAGGAAAATAGTAAGTCTTGTGAATAAAACGCTAAGTAATTTAATGTGGGAGTGTTGGAGAAACAGAAAAAAAAATACTATAAGCATCTGTTTACATGCTCTGAGAATAAGGGAATATAAAACTGTTCATTAATATATAATTCGGTCTTTTTCCTCTGCTCAATACTATGGTCAATTAAGGTTAAATTTGAGGCAGGTGGGAGGCGGAGGCAGAGGCTTTGGGACTGAGTGCAGATTGAAGAAAGCCGGGGACTCGGGTGTGGGATTTGTCTCGGGAGATAGTGGGGGAACTTTTCGAGTTTGCAGAAGCAGAAAGTGGGGTTGGGGTTGATGGTCTGTCCTTTTCATGCTGTGCCCTGTCTGTGAGTTATAAGGGGAGAAGCAAGAGCAGAGAGAAGCCCACAGGGTCGGGTTGTGGGGGACTCACGGAACGTGGTGGAGGTAGGGGTGGGAGGAGTCTGGCATTTGTGGTCATTGAGCCTTTTTGTTTTCAGTCAAGGATCCTATTCACAGATTCTTCTCTTTCACATCTCTCGTCTTGTTGTTTTTATAAAATTCACCCCCACTTTCTGGTATGTTGTGTGTGTGCATGCGAACACGGGGCACATGCATGTGTGTTTGCACATATAGAAGTCCGTGGTCAACATTAGCATCTTCCTCTGTCAATCCTCATCTTCTTTTCTTTAATTCCGGAGCTTGCCGTTTAGGCAATGCTGGCTAACCAGCAAACCACATCCCACTCCATATGACTCCTGCATCCCCAGGGCTGAGGTTACAGATGCGTGCCACCACACTCAGTTTTATGTGGGTGCTGAGATCTGAACTCGGGTCTTCATGCCTGCACAGCAAGCACTTTACCCACTGAGCCACCTCTGCAAACTCCAGCTTTTGAGTTCAGAAGGCTCTTCACATGTTCAGGGTAGCAGGCTTCTATAAAATACACCATTTGTGAATATTTTCTACCAAACTATATTTTCTACTACTGTACTATTTAATAATAGTGGCATTTGACTGGCCTTTGCTTCGTCCTATTGGCTGATGTGTCTGTTCCCTCGGTGACATCATCCTGTGTTGATGCTGCTATCTTCCATAATTCTTGACAGCGGGCAGCTTATGTTTTCCAACTTGATAGTTCTGCGTTGCATCCACACAACAATTATAATCAATTTCAGAGATGTTTTGTTTCATCGTTTTGCTTGGAATTTGGTTGAGGATATGTGTTCTCTACAAGACCATCCTGGACAAGTATCTAACCCCTCCATTGAGAGGCTCCACTCAATTTCCGGAAAATATTCCTCCATTTAAAGTATATCATTAACATAAACAATAAAGGAAATGAGTTAGCTGTCTGTATATCATTCCTTTATGTTGTTTTTAGATTCAAACTTAGGTACTTTAGTCTGAGGACTCTGCTCAGTGCTGTTACTTTGCCCCCTCACTCAAATTCTCTCACCTTTTGCAGATATCTATGAAATGCTTGAGTTTATGAATATTTAACGTCTCTTTTGCTACTTTAGTATATATTTAGCAACTCAAAATTCATTCTTAGTTATCTGGGGTTTAATATATAATCGAATCCTCTCGGATTACATTTTTATACCTCCCCTTCTGAAGGACACACATCTTACTTTCGTCTTTCAGTGTGATGTTGAACACTGGTTTCAAGAAAGGCTCTCATTAGGCACCCTTATTACTTGTTTTCTTTCTACATTTCAACTGTAGTTTCCCTTCCCTCTTTTCCTCCTAGCCCTACATCTCTACCCCCACACCCTCGCACCTTCAACTTCCATGGGTATCAACCAACCATGGTATATCAAATTGCAGTAAGACTAGGCACCTCCTCTCCTAATAAGGCTAGACATGACAGCCCAGCAGCAGGGAAGGGTCTCAAAAGCAGGCAACAGAGTCAGAGTCAGCCTCTGCTCCCACTGTTAGGAGTTCCACAAGACCAAGCTGCTCAGCTGCAACATATGTGTAGATGGTCTACATCAGTCCCATGTAGGCTCCTTGACTGTTGGTTCAGTTCACCATGAGCCCAGGTGAGCTAGTCTATGGGATTTCCTGTGTCTTTGACCCCTCTGGCTCCTACAATCTTTCCTCCCTTTGACTCTGAGCTCTGCCTAATGTTTGTCTGTGGGTCTCTGCATCTGTTTGCATAAGCTGCTGCGTGAAGCCTCTTTGATAGTAATTCGGCTAAGCACTATCGTTAAGAAGCATGGATTTAGTTTCTTTTCACTGGGTATGATATTTAGTTTATTTTCATTGGCACCTGGAGGAATTCCCCTCCGTCTATAGATTGATACAAGGTTTATGACCAATAAAGGTTGTACTATGTTGACTTTCTTTTCTGCACTAATCAACATGACCGCATATAGTTTTTTTGTTGATATGTGGCTAACACTCTTGCCTTTCAAAGCCAAAGTAACTCTTCTTACTGTGGATGATCAATCCCATTTCTATTCCGTTTGACTGAGGTCTTGAGTATTGTGTTGAGGATTTTGTGTCTGTGCTTATTAGAAATATTGGAATAGGCTTTTCTTCTCCTTGCTTTTCTTTGGTTTCCCTTTAAAGGTAAGGAAGAGATTGCTGGTGTTTTTCCTGGCGGGTCTCCTAAGCCTTGCTCTGATCTTTTTATTTGAGGGGTTTACAAGACAGTGTTATATCTTTTAGCACATCAAACCCGCCTCCAGAAGGCTGTCAAAATTGACTTTTATGCACCAATCCTATTTTATGTCTGTAGCAGCTTTGGCTCATGATTATCCAATCCTGTCTGCTGCTTTCTGGTTGTCTTTTCTCTCTATGTATCTAGAGGCAATCGTTCCTTTAAACTTGGTTCTCACAAATCTAAGATGGACCACTGATATTGTAGATTGGTCATCTCTTCCTTCACTTCTTGAAAGGTTGTTTTGTTGTTGTTGTTGTTTTTGTTTTAATAAAAAACTTCCCTCTTCATTGTTAGAGTAACCACAGTCCTGGCTACTCATCTCTTCTTTCTCCTTAGTACCTTGTGGCCCACACAATAGGATAACTTCTCTGAAGGATGGTCAAAACCCTTTGCTGAGTTCCCTTCACCCTTCAAATCAACCCTCCCCATACTATTGCTATTACTCTATTTAAGAAATGTCTGCTATATACTGTGAACTGCTTAATAAATTGTATTTCTTTTTCCCCCCTTATAGACCAGTCCCCATATACTGGTACATATGTATTGGGGGCAAGGAACTGTTGGGGGAAAAATCGAATAGACTGAAAGGCCACAGTCATGATGCCTTAGGTGAGTCAATCATTTTGCTTTCAAATGACATAATACATTTTCATACACATACTCAAAACTCAAAAATCAAATTTTCATAAAAAAGAAGAAACATACTATGATTTGATTGCTGCTCGTGCTTTGCCAAAATCCACATCATGGACATAGATTTTTTAGACATGTTATTGCTGTCTTCTGTGTCAGAGCCAAATGACCTCCAACTGGAAGCAGTTTCCAAGCAGGTACCTCACCCCTGGGCTGTTTTTCTCTGTTCAGTTTTACAAGCCACTTTGAAATCCTTTACAACCCAAGCCAATACCGTTCAAACGTGTCTCCTCCATTGAAATCAATAACCCATTAGTTCAATAAATTCTTTGGCTCCTTTAAATTAGAGAAATGCGTCATTTTATGTTCCATGGGTGCCTTTCTCTGTACAGAATTTTTGGACCATTTATGAAAATGGCTTGATGCTCTCATAACCACAGGCAGGCAGCCAGACATCAGGAAACAGAAGAGCATTTTGGTAAAATCCTAAGCAAAGAAAGTGATGAAATATCCTTCTCCTCAAAAATAAAAACCGATTCATCATACCTAGAAATTCATTTTCCTGGGAAGCAGGGAAGCAGGTGCAGTGCATTTTGGCAAATTAACTTGTAAAGCTGTTTCCAAAATGTCTACGTTTCTTCCTTAACGATATCTTTTTTTTCCCACTTTCTGGCAGATATGCTGATGTGCAGTTATTTGCCCTGCCTGTATTTGCCTATGTTTACCCTATGTCACTATGAGTGTTTCAGTTAGAAATGTATGTATGTCCTTCCCACTCCTGAGCACTGATGGACAAATCACAGGGAAGCATTTAACAGAAACTGTGCAGTGCACCTGTGGAAATTATGGGTTTGGGAACCTGTGCTCTGTGCTACCAATGGATCACATAGCCAAACCCGTCCCTGAAACAATAAAAGTGAGAGGGAATTGAGACTTGTCTATTTACTAAGTGTTTATTATGTGACACATGGGTGTCTGTGCACACCTGAGTGTGGTGCCCTTAGAGGGCAGGCTGTGAGGCGGGGTCGACTCAAAATGTGTTTATTGTAAACCAAGTTTTGCTGAGGTGTACACAGCGGTTTCCTGTTGTGTATGACAGTTTACACAGTGTGAAGCCAGAAGAGGAAACTGAGGCAGAGACCATCTACTCTGGGACTGGAGTTACGGGGTGGTCATGAGTCATCATGTGGGTGCTAGGAACTGAACTCGGAGTCTCTGCGAGAGCCGTGTTGTTTAACTGCTGAGCCAGCTCCACAGCCTCAAGAGTCTAAACTTAGAAATCTGAAAATGCTAATTGTCTGGTCCCTGAATGGGTGTAGAGAGTGGAGCCACCAAGACCAATGGGCTGTGGTGGCTTTAGACCCAAGACAGACAAAGACTTTCTCTACAGATTCAGGAAACGGTCTCTCCCTCAGCTGCCTACTCTGACCTCACAGTGTGCAAAATATGGTACATGACAGAAGAACGCTGTGTGGACATTCCATCAAGACCTGGTATGTCACAAGCATAGATTTGAGTTGGCTTCAGCTTATAATTGCCAATCATAATCTGTCAAAGCATCCTTTTCTGGGGTGGTTATTAACACTTGAGCACACAGGCTTAACACACACAAACACACACACAAACACACACACAAACACACACACAGCTGCCTTACACTTGCGTGCAGGGCAGCATGCACAATGCATATGTGGGCTCTGACCTCCACAAAGATCTGCTAGCAAATATGGTTGGGACTCAGGGGACAGGTGTGGTTTGATTGGTGTACCCAGTGGACATCACTACTGAGCATCTCAGACTGTGGATACCTGCTTAAATATTTTTTAAAATTACATTCCATACATATCATATACACATACACATATGTGGGATTGTGAAAGGCAACCTGGTTTCTGGTTAAACTAAGGCTAGAAACCCTGGTGACCCTGAAGGGACAGTAGGTGTTTCACTTGACTCCAGGGCACCATGCCTCTGTCACTAGCTAAAGCCATCTACAGATCTGTGGCCGTCAGTCACATAAGGGCAATGCCTAAGCCCTCCACAGGTAGAGGATGTGACCACAGACCACGTAGGCTAAAGACAGATCTCCATTTTAATGAGATACCTTAAGGCCTGGAGGCTTAGTCAATGAATGTTTCTTTCCAGATGCTCCTCCCTGCAAAAGGTATTTAATCTTAAGCCCACCCTGAGAAGTGGAGTATGGTTTTACTCATCCACTTTCAGGCATGACAATAAATGCTTTAAAACCATGGACTGCCTCTTTTCATCGGGATCTGCTGTGGGGAGCCATGGAGCCACTGTCTAATCTCCCATAGAAGGCCTCTCAGAGTTTCCAGCCATGGCCACCGAGCCAAGACCAAGCCTCAAACAGTCAAGCCAAGAAGTCCCCTAGATCCAGCCTGCTAGCTGACTCTGTTCTCAGCTCTTCTGCAGCATCCAGCAGGGTCTGGGTGTCTGAGAGCCTGAGAACCAGACAGCCCCAACCTCCTTGCAGACCCAGGGACCCCTGAGCCAGCTCCTACTGTTCCATGCCTCAGCCTGTGCTTCCCCACCCCTGGAGTGGTGTCCTATAGTTTCCCTACATCCACCCAGTAATAGTGTGGGGGTAAGTGTGGTCAATTTCCCGTGTTCTGCCTCCCCAAGCCGCCAAGCCCTGTGGCAGATGTGGTACCCATAACCCTGCACACGTACACATAAACAAACATCAAGTGTTTATTTTTATGCATGAGTGCTTTGCCTGCACGACTGTACACCAGGTGTGCTCAGGGCCAGAGGAAGGAATCAGTTCCCTTGGAACTGGTGTTACAGATGGTTATAAGCCACCATGTAGATGCTGGGAATTGAACCCTTGTCACTGGAAAGAGTAGCAAGTGTTCTTAATTGGTCAACTCTCCATCCTCTCTGTTTCTTTTTCAGTACATCAAAGTTTTATAATAACCTCCATCCATTATGTGATAATGACCATTCTTCTTTCTATAGCTGTTTTAATTTGTTTGTTTACTTGAATCTCACCCATGCCCAGAAGGAATACTTGAGAGATTTTGGGTCCTCGCTGCTGCTAGCACACTCCGTAGTTCCTATTTGTGTAGCAGGTGTATTATATTTCTTACACCTAGTTATTTCTTCAACATCAGCAACCAGCTAGCAGCAGACTGGTTTTTAATCACATGAATTATTTGCAAGTATTTATTTATTTATTATTTGTTTATTCATTCATTCATTCATTCACTAGAGTATATTTATTTTGTGTGTATGGGTGTTTCTTCTGCATGTATATATGGGCACTGCATGAGTCTTCTGCATGAACTCTTAGCTGCTGAGTCATCTGTCCAACCCCTAAACAATTATTTTCTCCTTAAAACAATTTTCTTTTTCATGTATGAGCCAAGTTTTACCTGCATGTCTGTGGACCATGTAAGTTCAGTTCCAAAAGAGGCCAGGAGAGGGCGCCATATGCTTTGGAGCAGGAGTTATGAATGCCAAGCTACCAAGTGGACACTGGGAACCAAACTCAGACCCTCGCCAGAAACAGCTAATGCTATCAACAGCTGAGCCAGTTCTCCAAATATCTAAAAATGTTGTTTTCTGGCTCTTGTGCATGTTTGGGGCACTAACTGGACTTGGAAAAGGCAGCAACTGCTGCTAGGTAAGTCAGGAAGGAGACAGGTCAGTGAAACCTGGGGAGCAAAGGTTGGTGGAAGGTAGGTGGGTTCATGAGATCAAAATATATTGGATAGACGTGTGAAATTAAAAAAAAAGTTAATAGGGTAATATTTTGTTTCGCAAAGACTAAAGTTTTATCATGCTGATGCATTTTGTGTAGTAAACAATTTCCCAGTTATGTCTGGTATTGTCCCAATTGTCCCTAATCAACATGTACCATGCTTGTGGTAAAAATGAGCCTATTTGAAGGGACTGTAACACCATTGCACTCTTAATGAGCTTCCCAATCGTGGATTACATATTACATATTTCACATCAAGCTGCACACCACCAGAATGAGAATTTCTGAGGAATGTTTTGGAGCTGAGCCAGCAAATTAGACTCAGCTTTTATACTCTGTCTCTCTGTACGTGGAGTCTTGACTTAGGTAGTATTGCTCTATTGAGTCTTTTCTCAGAAGGTGCCAGTATTCATTAGCCATGTCTTCTATGGATTTGTCAAAGGTCTTCTCTCTCTCTCTCTCTCTCTCTCTCTCTCTCTCTCTCTCTCTCTCTCTGGGTATGTGTGTGTCTGACTCAAGTGGCCACGCTGTGGTCAGTCAATCTTGTGACAAAGCATCTCAAAGACATTAATGGGAGGAAATTGGAAACACAGCTGTTTTGCAGAAAACTCTTGTTACTGGGCATTAATTCAGAGCCAGTAAGACTTGTCTATCACAGAAACATTGCCTCCCTGAGTTTAATGTGTGGTACCTGGACAATCAACATCACCAAATGCAAGAGCTGCAACCCCACCCCCACTACTCGCCCCGGGCCCAATGAAGGATGAACTTATAGGACGTGAATTTGATGTTTCTTCTGTTCTTTGTATAAACAGCCACAACAAACAACCACAAAAATCCAACAACAAAAACCACACAAGCCAAATAAAAAATAAAAAACAAAACAATAAAGGCAACATTCAAATTGTAACAAGGCATTTATTCACATGAGAGATTCGAGTTTCTGGAAAGTACATTTGAAAATTAACGCTATCATTTGAAAATATCACCCGATGCTAAAAGTTACCTACTGGCCTTTACTTTGTTTCTCTCTGGGCAGTGTGCAGGCTACCAAAATTTGAATCTGCTGGGCCTCTAAGTGACTGGCTTTTTAATGACCTGCCCAAGCCTTTCAGAATTCCAAAGAATCTGGGTATTTATAAGTATACCATCCGTATCTGTCTCTGTGTGCAGCCGTGACTGCATCTAACACACCCACACAGAGCTGTTTCCCCTGGCAATCAACCCAGGCCTTAACCTCCGTACAGGAAGATGAATTTGTTTATAGCGGAGATGGAACCGGGCATACAGCTTGAGAGTTAAGCTTCCCAAATTGGTCTCACATCAGTTGCGCCTGTGCGTTCTGCGGCCTTCTAGAACGGGATTATAAATATGCATTCTTATTTGTACATTCATGTGTTGCAGGCAGCCAGCATTATCCGAATGTATTCATAAATGCGTGGCATTTGCATAACACTTTAAAAATATTTATCTCTCAAGCATTTTCTCTCCTATCCCCCTGTTTTATGTTTTGATGTTGATGGATATACCGGTAGCGATTCTCTGATTTACAATGTCACATAAACAGCTTTTAGATATTCTGCATCTCAGAGAATAAACTGAACATTTCACTCCAATTAATACATCATATTCAGCACGTAGGGAGATTTCAAATTCACAGAGTATTAGTTGCAGAGAGGAATAAAAACACTAAATATCTATGTGCCTACAAAGAGATAGGTGCTGGCATTTCCCACCAATGTACTTTTTGAGCTTTTTAGTAATTCTTCTAACTAACTGCTGACAACCAAAAGATATCCATGGAAGAGTCACAGCCACCATTTCTGTGTTCCCTACAGAATTATACTATGTCCCCCTTACTCTTTATCAGAACAATACAAAAAAGCTGAATTCCCCCAGACTTTCATATAAACCACACTTCTTCAATGTTACTATTCTTTATAATTCAATCCCAAGAATCTGACCAATCTTCTCCACCGAGTTTTTTTTTGTTACAACAAAAATATAACTTCATCATTTATCATTTTCCTCCCCCATGTGCATCTGGTTGTTATGCTGTGAATGGGAAAACATTCACAAGCGAAAGACAGTGAGGTTGCTCGAGGTGTCGATCTCCAGGACCCTCGTAAAGGTGGAAGAAAAAAAAAACTGATTCCACATAATTGTTCTCTGACTTCCACATACCTGTTGCAACATGCACAAGCATGCATGCACATTATCTGCACACCTGCAAGTACACTACATCTACACATATGATAACCACAACAAAATAAAATGAAAGGAGCAGAAATATTGGGAGAAGTTGGAAGGGGATTGGCAAAATTTAGCTGTTAATATTAATGCCTAATAGGATTTATTTTGTACTGCTTCTACTTATTAGCTTTATGAACCTTAATTGATATTCCCAAGGGGGACTATTAAGATCACTGGTCCCTTATGCATCATCAGAATAAAACTATCATTCCCTCCTCTCTTCTTAGCAGTAGGCTTTGCATGGTAACAGGGGTCACCTCTCCCTCACGTGTGACAGATGCGGCTGATCCTGTTATTGCGCTGATGTTTATAGGTCTGACATTTCCCCGCTGAGGAGCTGCAGAGCTGGGACTTGATCCAAAGCCCTGGCTTGTGCCCAACGTTACGGAGCATCCTCAGCTGAGGAGACTGTCATGTGCTTGACAAAGATCGTAATGCTCAATAAAAATTAGCTTAAAATAGCCTTATCTTTGGAATCAAGACCATGCCGAGGGAAACGCTGTTGCCAAACGCAGCGCAGCGGAGACAATTATTAAAATGAAAACCGAAATGAGTGTCTTTCCACCAATTACCAAGACCTATTATTTTTCTGTAGTGATGAACACTTCACTGTGGGAACAAGAAAAAAATTGACCTGTGTGACAGTCAGACTGTTCAGATAACTTGACTGCAAGTTATGTAACAGAATCTGCAATGAAAACTAGGTGGGAAACAGTAACAGTATAAGGAGCAGGTGGATTTTTTTTTTTTTTTTTTTGTAACTGAAAACCACCTACAGTTAGATCTTCACCTCACATGCTATGCTTGTTACATTGTTGTTGCTTGTGGTTTTTTTTTTTTTTTTTGCTTTTGTTGGCTTGATACAAGTTGGAGTCATCTGGAAGAGGAACCTTAGTTGTGGTAATAACCCCACCAGATGCAGGGAAGTCTGTGGGGAGCATTTTTTTTTTTGGTTGATAATTGACGTGAGAGGGCTTAGTCCACTCTGGGTAAGTGCCACCCAAGACAGGAAGTCTTAGGAGCTCTAAAAGAGCTGAATGAGCCAATAGGCCAATGTTCCTCCATGTTTCCAGCATCAGCTCCTGCTTCCTAGTTTCTGCTTTGATTGAGTTTCTGACCGAGTCTTCCAGGATGATGAACTGAAAGCCAAAAGGTAAAACAAACCCTTTCTTTCCCAGGTTGCTTTGGTCCTGGTGTTTATCATAGCCACAGAAAGAAAACTGTAGTGAGAAGCTAAAATAGGAAAGAATCTTCGGCTGCGCGTTACATATGTATGTCATTTTAATGTGTCAATCTTACTTCCTTTAAGTCCTGTTTTAAAAGCAAATAAAATGCGCACATATTGAAAACCACCTGAACATACCTTCAAAATCACATTAAAAAATAAAATGGTAGAATAGGTTTTTGCAGATATATCATCTATTATTTATAATTTTAGTATTTCTTTCTTTTTTATAAATGAGAGGTTTTATTCTTTCATCTTTATAATTTTGGGCGGGCGTTTTTCCTGCATGTATGTCTGTGTACCATATGTGCATAATAACCTTGATACACAGAACCTTGATTCTCTCTCTCTCTCTCACACACACACACACACACACACACACACACGTATGTATAATAACCTTGAGATACTGAAAAAAAAAAGATGTCAGAACCCCTGGCACTGAGGCTACAAATATGTCACCATGTGCTTTTAATTGCTGAGTCATCTCTCTAGCCTCAAGAGTTTTTTCCCCCTTAAGAATATTTAAATCATCTAATTTTTAGTCATAGAATATTTTTATTTATCTACGTAGCACAGAAAGACAGAGGAGTCTTATTTATGAATAGAAAACATTGTCTATTGATAAGAGCAATGGTCCAAAACAATACTATTGAGGACCGATTCTGAGATTGGACCAGGAATGGTTCATGCTGAGCAGATAGGAGGGTGGTGCCAGCAGGATCTGAGTTTCGGAGATGGAAAGGAGTATTCCTTAAGGAGCCTTGAGGGACTTGTCAAGGTAAGAGACAGCTCAGATGCTGGCTAGAAAGCTTCAGAGAAGACATTGTCCTAAAGAAAGGCACCAGCCCAAATGAAGCCAATGGTAATGAGTGAAGGGATCACGTCAGAGAAATCAATAAGGAAAAAGCTTCCTGGGTGAAAGTTGACTGCAGATGTGGTCAGGTAAGTATAAATAATCTTCTTATGGTTTGAATGGAAATATCCCTGCCCATAGGTTCCTGTTGAACATTTGGCCCTGGTCGTTGAATGGTGCTGTTCAGGGAGCCCATGAAACATCTAAGAGATGGGACCTGGATGGGGAAGTAGGCCACTGGGGTTGACCTTGTGGCTCATAGACCATCTGTGCTCCCATTAGTCCCTTCATATCTTGTTGTGCTGACATGTGAACAAGCGGCTTGCGCCACAGTATGGCCAGAAATCACTGCCACCAACACCATGCCTGCCCTGCAGTGCATGATGGACTATAATGCCACACAATGAGCTCAGTAAAGCCTACTCCCTGTCAATTCACTTCTTGTTTGGTTACAGCAATAATAATAATGACAATGATAATGATAATAATAATAGTAGTAGTAGTAGTAGTAAATCAGCTGTAATCACTGCAGACATAGAACCAGAAAATCTGCAACTGAAACAAGTCGTTTATTTATATTATAATATTTTTTTCATAAACAAACAACAAGGAAGAGCTAAATTGTATCAGGAAACTAAATCCTGCATTTTGTTAAATGCTGTTCAGCATGACAGAAGTTGATTTACCTCAGGGCTAAGTCATGGTTAGAAAGATCCACTGACATAAAAGAAATTAAATGTAAAGAAAGCACCAGTCTATAATCAGGTCAATAGCTTATAAGAATATATTGATTACATTCAACATATTTCCTGGAAACAAAAAAAAAATGAAGAACCACACAAACATAAACAGAAGCCATAACTTTAACAATCTACATCTACAAATAATGTAAACTTCCAAAAAAAATTGTCAGCCTGCCATCTCATCTGAAAAACCAAACTGGGTCACTGCACAGGAAACAGCATTTGTATGACTTTCCTATGAGGAACCAGCAATCTTCTCACCTAAGGAGGCAGCAGGAGACTCACAGGGACAGAGTGTGAGGGGGGAAGGGAGAGTTCAAAGGACATATTCAGAGCTCGGTGCTTGGTATTCATATTCTGTGACAGAAACATAAGTTAGAGGATCAATTATAGAGATAACAGATGATATATGCACAGATGGTAAGTAGGAAACCAATAATGGCAAACACAGATATGGAGACAGACGGGAGGTAAAAGATGGATAGATGAATGGATGGTTGGGTGGTAGATAGGTGGATGGATATATCGATGATAGATAGATAGATAGATAGATAGATAGATAGATAGATAGATAGATGGATGGATAAATGGATAGATAGATATGAAAAGATATATATGGATAGATAGATTATAGATAGATACATAGATAGACACATAGAAAAAGATATATATGGATAGATAGATTAGATGATGGATGGACAGATGATAGATAGATAGATAGATAGATAGATAGATAGGTGATATGTAGTAAAATGGATATATATATATATATATATATATATATATATATATATATATATGAATGATGAATGAATGAGAGATAGAGAGAAAGCTAGACAGACAGACAGAAGATAGACAGATGCTAGCCCATCTTCAGTGACTCCTCTAGCAAGGCCACATCTCCCATTTTTTCTCAAACAACTCCACTAAATAAGGACCAAGAAATTAAATGTATGAGCCTATAGAGACCATTCTCATTGAAATCACTATAGATAAATGGTAGACGAGCAGACAGACAGGACAGATTGGATAGACTAGATCAGATAGGTAGAGATTAGACAGACAGCTTCTAAGTAGCCTCTACTTTCTGGGAAGCAATCACAAAGTTCCAGGACTGGATGGGAAACGTCACAGGAGGACTACATGTCTAATGATACTATACATGCTGAGAGCAAGCCCAGCTTTAGTGGACTGTGCTAGCCACTCTGTGCTTCTTTTTCTGGCCAGTCGACAACAGTGTCTATTCTTTTGCTAGGTGCCTTTGTAGATTCTCCCTCTCAGTGTAGGCTATACCCCCATGGAACACAGATATCTCTGTGTGCCTTGCTTTGACAGGGTCAGTAGCAATCATGCAGAAAATCTGCCCATATATACCTCCATTCTCCCAAATGTCCCACCTCAGAGATACCTGCTCCCTTTGACTATGACCCTCTATGTCACCCACAAACCAGTCATCAATTAGCATCTACTCTTGCTGCAGTTTCATCAGAAACCCACCCTTTCTGGTGTATTAGACTGGAACCAGACATCAATGGCCAGTTGGGTAGTGCTGATGCCAGTCTTCCAGGGTACCTGACCCTTCAGTGTCAGAGACTGAGATTGACTTTTCAGTGGGAATTATGGAGTAGGAGACTACTCATTTGCATTCAGGCATGGTGATGCATACCTATAACCCTAATACTTAGAAAGCAAAGGCAGGAGGAACTATATGTCCTAGGACAGCCTGGGGTTGGGGAGGGAAATATCCCCAATAGAATTCTGAAGGCAATGCTTATTTTTAAGTGCAGAGCCCACGGATTTTCTGATTAGTATTGAGTTAAGTATGCAAATCAGGGGTCAGAGCTCAGAGTAGTGGCAGACAGGGGCCATCAACCTCTTTCCTCTTTCTTCTCTCTATGTTCTCTTAAGTAATTGTTGATATTTAAAAAAAATTTTACCCCCTTTTTCATTTTTGCTACCCAGCCCAGAGCACTCCATGGGTAATACTTCAACCTTAATATACACAACACAGAGAATTCTCTGTACACACATTTCCCCCCACTAAGAGATTCACATCACTGTCTATAGATGAGACTAAATTTTGGATAACTTCAGTGATGTTTATTGTGGGATATTACCATGGCCCAAGCCAGGTTCCCTAGGGTAAACCCAAGAATGACTCCTCCTCCCCAATTTTACACTGGGAATGCCTTAAAAGCAATGTTTTATTTACTTTTCAAATTTGTATAATTCCCACTCAGCAGTGCCCCAGACTGTTTGTGATATTAAACAGATTAACAATATAATGTCTAATTTGAAAACTGTCACTCACATGGATTTTAATTATGTATAAATTAAAAAACAAAAAAGGAAAAGCATGTTTCCCCTCCCGGGGTGACAATTCTTGACATTATCAAAATCTCTCCCATGCAGGAAGATTCCAAATGTCTCAAGTCAGACATCTTCACCTTGCCAAGGACCTGGCCTTGTTGAGGTAATAAGATCCTAGATGTTACACAGCTGCTTGATGTCAAGATGACCTTTGACACTGCCACCTCCTAATTTTCCTGTCTCAGAGGTTTCCTGAGACACATGCCTTGTTAGGAAATGTGTTCATAACCTACCTCCTCTTAGGTGTACTCCCTGCCCTTCCATCATCCTTCCACAAGATACAGGAACTATGATTGTCCACTTGTTACAGGGGAAATTACATAAGGACAGATACTGGCTGAAGTTTGGAGGATGAGATGGGGGAAGGAACAATTCCCTGTCTCCCTCCCTCCCCGTTCTCTGCCACTGATAATCTTCCTCCTGGCAGGCAAATCCTCCTTGTGGATCTTCTTACCACTAGGCTGCCTCAGGATTTAATTTTAAGACAGACTCTTCACTGTCATCATCTTATGGGACATAGATCCAACCCTTTCTATATGAATCCTTAATTAATTACTCTGTGAATTATTCGTCAAGCTCTTCATTGGCTTTAGAGCAAGTATCTTGAATTAAATCCCCTTTGATTGAAACACTGTTGGTTTCCACTTTCCAAATCTAACATATATGACAGCTTTGCCACTTGAGTAAAAGTTTTGTGGGAACCGGGATCCAGGAGGGGTGAGGGAGGAGAAGTCACAAATCTGGGAAACAGACTCCAGAGAACATCAGGGTACAGATCTAATGTGTTTCGCAGCAGCAAGAATTTTTATACAGCCTTTGGACCAATGGAGAATCAACATGAGCTCTAGTTACCAACCATGCCGCTGTCACTATGGTAGAGAGACCAGGCTGCCAGCACCTGAGCAGACTTCCATGCACAATGGAAAAGCAGTCATTGCCCTGTTAGGTTTGCTAGTTTGCTAGGATCCACACGCTATGCCAACAGACATGGACACTGATACTCTCAGAGGGGTATGGAGCCTCCCTCACCATCCACTGGGCTTCATCCAGGGGCTGCAGCACCAACGGGAATTGCATGACTATTTTTTGTAAACAGTGAGGAAAAAAAATCCACCCACAAGGACAATGTCTCATAGTTCCAGCTAGGTCTCATAGTTCCCCCTCCATCTCTGGGACATTCAGTTCTAATTACCACAGGGACTCAACATTCTGCAAACTGAGAGCTTCCTGTGGGCAGCAAGTCTCTGAAGGTGCAGTTACTACCCAGTGTGGACATCTACCCATCTGTGCATTTATGCCAAGCTTGTGGTCCCAGATACAGTGTTTCCCATAAAACTGTTGCTACTCCTTAGGGTCTCTCTGCTCCTAGCTTTGCACCTCCAGGACTCCAGATTAGAATCAAGACTCATGCCTCAAATAGTCTCGATTCAAATAAAGTGCACATATTCTCTGCTTCCTTCAAGTTCTCCTTCTGAAACTTCCAACCCATCAGTCTCGAAGGGACTGTGACTGACAGGCTTCAGCAAATCTACCCTGAAATGTGTCACTATGCTTGTTGACTTTTAGGTGTGTGTGTGTTTGTATGTGTGTGTATGTGTGTATGTATGTGTGGTGTGTATATATGTGTGGTGTGTATATATGTGTGGTGTGTGTGATGTGTGATGTGGTGTGGTGTGTAGTGTAATGTGTGTGTGTGATGTGATGTGGTGTGGTGTGTGTAGTGTGATGTGTGTCTGTGTGTGATGTGTACATATGTGTGGTGTGGTCTCTGTGGTATGTGTATAATGAGTGGGGGTAGGCTGTGTGTGGTGTGTGTATATGTATGTGTATGTGTGTTATGAGTATGTGTGTATTATGTGTGTATTATATGTGTGCAGTGTGTGTTGTGTGTGTGTTTGTGTGGTGTGTGTGTATCTGTGGTATGTGTGTGCATGAGAGATATGTGCGATTTGTGGTGTGTGTGTGTGTATGTGTGTGTGTGATGTGGGATTTATGGTGTGTGTATGTGTGTGTGTGTGTGTGTGTGTGTGTGTGTGTGTGTGTGTGTGTATCTGTGGTGTGTGAGAGAGAGATGTGGGATTTGTGGTTTGTGTGTGGAGGGACATAGGTGTAGTTGTGTATAACACTTAATGCATGGTGGGAAGTATAAATATGAGGAGTCCACATGGGTGCTGGCTGTGGAACATGAGATGCACCCTCAGAAGCTCCTCGTTAGGTTTGTGGTGAGACCATGCAATCTAGGAGCCAGCTGAAGGCACCATGGTGCCCTGCAGAGCTGCTAAAGCTGTGCTGGAAAACGAGGCCTTATTTGATGGAGACTTTGGCTTAACTGCTTTCCTCAGACCCTTTGTGATGGTCTGAGTTCCAAGGCTGTCTGAGACGCACTTATCCACTGGTCATACTTTTTTTTTAATTTCAGAGATGATTGGCACTGTTTTTTGTTTTATTCCAGTGCAGATTTTTCTGTGTCTGATCCCACCTTAATTTTTGTTCTCGGAAGCCCCAGTCTAGCACCAAAGCTCATATCTAAAGGAAAGCATTAAATACGGGTGAAGATGCTGTGCGTTGGCTAAGCTTGGTTGTCAATTTGACACACTTGAGATGTGGGGATTGCTGTTAGATCAACTCTGGGCATGCCTGTGGGTATTTTCGTCATTGCTAATTGATATAGGAAAACCCAGCCCAATGTGGACTATGCCATCCTTAGGCTGGTGGGCCTGGGTTCATAATGAGCCTGGAAGCAAGCCAGGGACTAGAATTCATCCATGCTCTCTGCGTCAGTTCCCTTTCTTGGGTTCCTATCCTTACGTTCATTGATAGTGAACTGTAACCTGTAAGCTTGGATTTTTCCAGACCTACTTTGATATGGGTTCTTAAATACTTTAATCTCCCTTCTAGCCCACCACCTACCAAAGGCAGTGGAAAGGAAAGGTTAATAGGGCAAAGGAAGATGTGAACCTGTTTAGAAATAGTAATTCCAATCTTTGTTTTGGGGATATCAACAGTTCAGTTCACATGAATCAGCAGCAGTGTCTTCGTCGGGGTTTCTATTCCTGCACAAAACATCATGACCAAGAAGCAAATTGGGAAGGAAAGGGTTTATTCAGCTTACACTTCCATATCCCTGTTCATCATCAAAGGAAGTCAGGACTGGAACCCAAGCAGGTCAGGAAGCAGGAGCTGATGCAGAGGCCATGGAGGGATGCTGCTTACCGGCTTGCTTCCTCTGGCTTACTCAGCTTGCTTTCTTATAGAACCCAGGTCTACCAGCCCAGGGATTGCACCACCCACAATGGGGTGGGCTCTCCCCCCTGATCTCTAGTTGAGAAAATGTCTTATAGCTGGATCTCATGGAGGCATTTCCTCAACTGAGGCTCTGTTCTCTGTGATAACTCCAGCTTTTGTCAAGTTCACACAAAACTAGCTATTACAAGCAGTAGCTCCATTCTCTCGTAAACACCATTCACAAATCAGCAATGGCAATTCTGTCCAGAAGAAACTGAAAGGCTCTGCCAATTGGCCCAGTTCAGTAGAAGCTGCAAGAAGCTGCTGCAAAAAGTTCTTTGTTGTGTTTCTCTCTATGAAGTCACAACAAGCAAAGCCCAGAGAAGCTCAATGAAGACCAGCTAAGAGTGGCAAGGTGAACCAATGCCAGAGAGCTGCCCACTGTCTGTTGGGTTATACTTATACCCTTTTGCAAACATCAGACATCCTCTCAAGTGTTTGCTCCAGCAAAACATCACATGTCCTTTCACTGGGCAGCTTCCAGAAAAAAACATCAGATGTTTGTTCTCAGCCAAATACCCTCTCATGTGTCTGCTTCAGCAAAGGAATGAGAAATTTCTGCTTTAGTCACCTTTAAAGTGAAACAGTTGTTCTGGCTCAGCGTCTTAACACAGCAACAAAAAGCAAATTAGAACACAAAAGATGCCCTCCCTAGACTTCCCAAATTCTTTCTATTTGGAGACTTCTCAACCATTTTCTATTTGGAGGTATCCAGTTATGTAAAGTCTGATTTATCCTTCCCCTTGGTTTCTTGCTTTGGGTCTTGGGGAGGCTGGCCAAATGATGCTTACAAATGCTTTCTACACACAAAGAAAGTGCATGAGAGTGAAACTTGCATCTAGACTTTGAGTCACCAGCCCTAAGGGTACCACTATTTTACACACACACACACACACACACACACACACACAACTAGTCAATCCATTGCATTCCATTTTTCATTACTCAGCCCAATGACTTCTCTGCCTCCAGCAGGGCTGACATGCTTAGCAGATTTCATCTGTAACTGGTCAATACTGAATTGTTCGAACACTCATTCCAACATAGGAAACAGGCCTACTGGCTACTTTTGCTTTGCTTTTGAAACAAAAACAAAAATGATCCATCCTTTGACATTAGTGTTGACTTCAAGTGTGACAGAGTATTTAATACTCCAAAATGGTGAGGCTTGCCAAACACATACAAATAAATTTGTTTCCAGTGACTGGTTTCAATAATCCCAACTTCACTCACTACTCTCTAGCTGCTTACTGCTGACTGCTGCCAGTAAGAACTTAGCAAGACCAAAGGGTTAAACTATTGAACAGGAATGTATGGTGTTCAGAGGAAAAATATGTATCTGGTGTGTGGAAGTCGGCAATCTGAATTTTCATTACCTAATCCAGCAGAAGTATATTCATCTTAAACGCTAGACTTGTGAAAGAAAAAGTTATCAGTCATAAAGTTTTAGTAGCATTATTTGTTTTTGTCTAGGAAAAGATGGTAGGAGTGCTGAGAATTTGCTTTTTTGATGGCAAGGCTTTGTGGGTGGGTGGGTTCGGGGTTAGGGGTGGGAGGTGTGGGAGTTTGTATGTGTGGAACATATGGTCTAGACTCACTGGTTCTGGGGTTTTCTGTATCTTCCTGTAGCTAGAGAAGTGATCCTCAAGTATAGTGTATATCGGAAGGGATGATAGTGGGGGGGGGTGTTGGGGAGAATAGTGATGTGGGATAGGGGTGGAGGATGGGTATCAGTGCTGTCCACTAGGGGGCACCTACACCTCCTCATTACCTGTCCTGCTGACTCAGAGGAAAAGATCCCTTTATCCCTGAGAAGATACTAGAAGTATTTCCTGTGGAAAACATTTCAACAAGAAAGCAATATTTCCATTTTGAAAACTGAATGCATATATCATTTTCCCTACAATAACTGTAAGACAGAAAATGCTTTGGGCAGCAACATCTAAATCAAATAACACTAAAGGTTTTGGATATATTTTTTCCTTTTGTTTTTTAATAGTTGGATGATATAGCATAATTTGTTGGACTATTCAGAACTAGGGAAGGAATATTGTTAAATGTGCAACAACAAACTTGACATTAGCAGCCATGTCCTCAAATACCTTGCTATGGCTTGAGTCAGAAATGCCCCTAGAGCCTTATATTTTGGGGGCATAGTTAGAAGCTGGTGGGTATTGGCAGGTAATTGCACACTGAGCACTGACTTCATAAATGGGCCAATCTTAGTTATGAGGTCATTGTGAGAAGAGGTCATAGAGGAAAGAAGACATGACGTCTGGCTGCAGGAAGTGGGTCAATAACTGTGTGCCCTTGGGGCTGTATCTTGCCCTGGCTCCATCTTACGTTCTCTTTCTCTCTGCTTATCACACTTCTTCCTGTCTTCCTATCACACTGTGCACTTCTCCTCCCTGCCATGATGGGCTGACAGTTCTGAGAGTGTGAGCCACAATTAATCCTTCATCCCTGTCTAGCATTTTTATCACAACGTTGCAAAACTAGTGCCCTAGTTAGCTTTGGCTGTCAACTTGACATAGTTTAGACCCATCCTAGGAAGGAATTGCCTAAGTCATATTGGCCTATGGGTACGTCCATAGTTGGGGTTGTCTTAACTGTTAATTGGTGTAGGAAGGTTTAGTTTGCTCTTGGCAGCACCATACCATAGGCAGGCAACTCTGAACTGCAGAGGTGGCTCAGCATTAACCTGTGATCCAGCCAGGAAGCAGCATTCCTCCGAGGTGTCTTCTTCAACTTACTACACTGCTTCCCCCAGTGATGGACTGCGACTGTAAATGTAAGAGAAACGATTCCTTTCTCCCTCAAGTTGTTTCTGGCTAGGGACAGAAATTAGATTAGAGCAAGTAACGCCATTGCATCACGTTTTTTCCATAGCAAATACTGACTTACTTCCAACTCTGGTGCTTGAAGTCTGGTTTGCAATACATGTTCACGTCTCAAGGATGTGAAGTAATAGAGTCCCTGTAAATATGTACTTGGGGTTGGAGTCAAGGGACTTCATGAATGCCCAGGCCTCTAGACTCTGTATCCAAATAGCTATTTTTAACTCAAGGGCCATGAGAATTGGGCCACTGTCACTTAACCTGCCTTGGAATTTTGGCCATCTTGTCCTGAGATGCTGTTTCCAAGCCTCGAGTTGGGCTGTTTCCTTAATGGCTAGTGGGGAGCTGGCAACTCTGAGAGTGAGACTCAGTAGCTGTGGTTATCTCCTGGAGACCAGTAGACAATCAAGACAGCATTCCAGAAGGATGGGGGAGGGGAAGGGCAGAGTTCTCCAGTGTTCTAGACTGGACTCAGATTTGCTCTGCCCCTCCCCCAGCTCCTTTCTCTTCTGTCCTCACTTCTCTAACCACCCAACATTGGTTCCCTTTTACTATTTTGCAGACAAAATCCTAGCACAGAGAGTTGAGGTGGGCAAGAAGCCCCACCCTCTTAGAGGTGCCATTAGCAATTTAGAGCAGCTGAGAAAGGGTCAGTTGTCTTACAACTGTAGCCCCTGGTGGGTGGACAACACTTTAGTGGAAGGCCCCACATCCAAGAGGATGTAAGCCGTGCAACCAATATTTGATTCTTTTTTTTTTATTTTAAAAATTTAATCTATGTCACATCATTTCTTTCTTTTAAGTAAAATAGTCACATGCAAAGTAATTTGATTATATTTTGACTTGGTAATGAGGCGCTATCTTGAAGCAGGTCATATTTTGTAATGATATCATGTGAGGTGTTCATACGGCCTTAAACCCCACTCCCTGAGTTCTAGCAGTAGGATCGTGCTCCATCATGCCAGGTGGGCACATTCCCAGGTTAATGGAACTTTTAAAGGTTTAGCCGTCCTAATCAAGCACAATCCTCACTCGTGTTTATGGCAGAGATCAGTCACTGGGGCCCAAACTTATCATCATCTCAGGATAACCAGATCTAATACTAGTTTATGTATTCGGAACATGCTACATCCCCAAAGAGCATGGTTCCATGAAGTTCTTTAGTGACCACTGACTAGGTGCTTTCTGAGAGGCTCTCTGATTTTGCTCAGCCCATCTTGGAGCTCATGGCTCTCTGCAGCATCTGTGCAGACATGGCTCCTTCTTCAACCCTAACACCACACAGACGCCTGCCTAGATGTCTTCACCTTCGGTGACCAAGGGTCTGGCGTCAGAGTCTTAGAATGCTAGATTTTTCTTCTTACCTATGACTTCTGAGATCTGGCATTTAAGTTTTAAGAGTGGTGTTATTCCACATCTGAAAAGTGAGAACTTATTACAACGTGCATGGTTTCATAAGATCGCTGGTGAAAAAAAAAATTAATGAGCTATTGCACACGATGCAATTAGCACCATGTAATTAACACTGCAATAAAGTGATATTAAGTCACTTAAACAACTATTACTGATTAAAATGAAAAGCAACCTCAATCTCCTCCATGGAGAGAATCTTGGAGGGTGAGGAGTGGTTGTATAAGCCCGTGTCTCACTTCAGTATTGTGGAGGGAGGGTGGAAAGAATATTTGTGGCTGGAATTTATTGAATGACCCCCCCACACACACATACAAACATTTCATATGGTATCCTTACAAAAGTATTTCCTGTCTCAAATAATACCTAATTACCTAGTCAAAATATAATCAAACTATTTTGCATTTGACTATCTTACTTACTAAGAGAATTGATTTGACCTAGGTTGGATTTTAAAATAAAAATGTACATTAAATTTCAATTGTGCCATAAATGTGAGGTCTTCCACTGGAGCGTGGTCTACAAACTGGGGCCACACTCTTAAAATGACTGCTGCTCTCTCAGCTGCTATCAGTTGTTAAAGGCACCTCTGATATGACCAGACTTCCTGCACACCTCCTCTCTCTGTGCTTCAATTCTATCTGGAAAATAACAAACGAGGACCCAGAGATGGTAGAGAAATAGGTGTAAATCTGGGAGGGGCTAGCAGAGGGACAGTTATGCATGTAATCAAAGTGTATGGTATAAAATTTTCAAAGCACTAAAAAAAGATGAATAGAAATTTTAAGGAGTGGGACTGTTACAGTAAGTCAAGACTTGGAGTGAGTCCCAGAGTTGAGATTCAAAGTAAATTATCTTACAGTGTGCAACTCCCGGGCCATTCAGTATACACAGCCTTGGGCAGGGGGGAAAATAACACAGAGTAAAATATCTGTCTAGGAATGAACTGCTTGTGAGTTTGATAGAATGGATTAGGTAAGGTATATTTATGAATAACTAGAATGTTCTCCTTGGGACATATCCATGCAATAGGAAGTTAAAATGGCACCCATCCCAGTTGGATTTTCTCCCAGATTATCCATGCTCCCTTCACTGTGAAGAGCTGCCAGATTAAAAAAGACTGACACTGTCCTGGGGGCCAACAATTCAATCCTCAGCTTATTTCCCTGACAGAGTTTCACTGGAGCATAGCCATGTGCATTTGTTTATATTCTGGCAATGGCTGACTTACAGACACTGACAGAGTGAAACCATACTGGTGGAGGATATTCAGCTATGAAGCATACCAGGGATGTGCACCAGAATCACGACCTTCACTCATAGATACTTTAGGACTCAAGAAGGCGACTGCCTCCCCTCACTGTTGCCTATGTGGAGTCTGATGACTGTGAAAAGGATTCTGTAAAGAAGTCACTGGACCTCTTATTCAGTATAGGAAGGCTCAGGAAAGCGGTCCTTTAATGAAGGACAACAAAGGGGATTCTGGGAGAACCAATCAGACTCAGACTTTGTGAGAAGCAAGGGCGTGGCTCTACTGTCTACTTGGAGGAACTTAGCCTGGAAGAACTCTTTGAAACTGCTCTCTTGGGCACTGCTTCAAGGGGAGAGGTGGTTGCGTTTCCGTGAGTGGCTCAATAGCCTGTGAAGATGTCTAGGTTTGTTTGAGGCTCCAACACGATCTGGTGAGATAGAACCGGTATTAGCTTACAAGCAATTCCACTCGTCTCTTCTCACAGATGCAGCAATGGCTTATGTCATTACCAGCCACCATCACTTGAGGCTGCCACAAGGTGCACCAGGTGTGGGCTACATATAAAAGGACTTTCTGCCACTATAGCTTTCTCTTTGTGTTCCCACGGGTGCCCAGTCTCTTTCCTGCCTCTTCGCAGCTCTGCCCCATTTGTCTGCCTGTCTACATGTCTGCTCGTCTGCCTCTACCCTTTGCCAAGTCCTCTCTTCTCTCTGACTCCCCTCAATAAACTCCTTTTTACATCAGATCTGTTGTTGCATGGTGTAACTACTCAGGGGCATGCCTTGGCATGGGTTCTCTAGGTCCCCACTCACTGCTTTATATTTCATAAAAGCCAGGCCAGGCTAACAAAGAATTCTACCTGCGACTTGGAAGTAAAATGACCTCAGCAAAGAGGCCAAGAAGAATGACCTTGAGAAGGCCGGGAACAGAGAAGCAGGTTCACATCAAGAGAAAGGAATTCGGAGACACTGTTCGGAGTGTATGAAGAGACCATCACACTCCATGGAAGGGTCTCTCTCATTTCTCCTCTCAAGAGCAGGCTTGGTTATAGGTTACCCATGGAAACCTGTCTTTACCCTTGATAATCAATCAATCCATCTTCATGGGAGAGACAAGATCAGAATCTAACAAATGAGAAACAAGAGGCATAAGAAAGCTGGGACTTTTGCAAAGTAGCACCATCTCCCTCTCTCATCTGGAGGCTCACTCTTGAAGCAGCCCCATGGGTAAGAAGAATGGGCTGGGATTCTGTTATCCTGCCTTGGGTATCAGAAATGAGAATTATTCATATGGCTAGAAAGCCAAGGGAATAGGACCCTGGAGAGATATTTTCTTGGACAAGCAAAAGCTGGTCCTAACTGGAGCCTGTCTGCTGGGGAGTTGCTGGCACAGTTGTAAAACCTGGGGCTGGAGATCAGGTGTAGACCTCTTTCTAAGGCTAAGTATGCCCTTGTCTTGCTACCTAAAGGAGTAGAAATGACTCGAGGCCCAGCATTGAGGGACAGTTCACAAAAGCTGGGAACCTGGAGCTCACTGCACAACCTGAAGACAGCTCAACAAGTAGAAGAATGTTTCTTCGGGGCGCTCAGTTAGTCCGGTCTTCATTTCAGGTAGTTAAACTGGTCCCCATTTGTGTGTGTGCGTGTGTGTGTGTGTGTGTGTGTGTGTGGTGAGAGAGAGAGAAAGAGAGAGAGAGAGAGAGAGAGAGAGAGAGAGAGAGAGAGAGAGAGAGAGAGAGCGCTGATTTGCCTTTTCTAACCAGCTCAGCTGGCCTGAGAGCATCCCTCAGCAGTCTTTCCTCTTATTAAAAAATATGTGTGTCGGGGGAGGGGAGTAGCTTCTGGGATTTTCAGATGATGTTTGAGTTGTTTACTTCCTGAGCTTCAAAAGCTTTCTCACAGGATGGACTCTTTCACCTTCCATTTGACTCTTCTGGGCCTTCGCATCCTGTGAAGCAAGCTCACTTCCAATGTGGAAGGTTTTCATCTCAGAGGAAATGGTTACAGAAGACAATGGGTGTAGCACTCCATTTCTCTGATACTTGGGTAATCTTCCTTTGCAGACAGGGTTATG
This sequence comes from Micromys minutus, assembly GCF_963924665.1. Lineage (NCBI taxonomy): Eukaryota > Metazoa > Chordata > Mammalia > Rodentia > Muridae > Micromys > Micromys minutus. The sequence continues at coordinate 21,973,375 of NC_137964.1, forward strand.
TTGAATTACCAAGCCAATCCACAATTCTCTGAGGCATTTTTCATCCTCAGATTCTTGAAAAACAAGAACATTTCATCATGCTCTACATTTTTTTTGTTTGAAACTGTACAAAATGTAGTAAACAAACAAAAACCATAAAAGTGGATATACGCACACAGCAGATGCTTAGTTCTCTCTGGGCCAACAAATGCCCACGATTAGTCAGGGACTCTGCAGCCATCTCTGCTAAGCCCTGGAACTCTGCTCAAGGACCAGCCTAGCTCAGTGACAATTAGAGGGATGCGCTTGAGCATGCTCTAGCCAGTATAGATGTTTGTAAGTTGGTCTTCACAAAAATGGCCTTTCGTGTTCACATTTGCATAATTTAATATTCAATTGAACAATAATTAGGCAACTCCAAAATCTACCTGCTCTGTTGCAAGGAGTTAACTTGGCTGGCATAAGATGAAATAGAGTCAAAAAGCAGTTACAATAGAAAATGTATTAGTCGTAACAAGAAATGGGGAAAGAAGAATAAGCAAGAAATTATTATTGTGCTGAAGAAGTGAGAGATGACCCAAGGAAGTGCTCAGAATAACTTTAGTGGCTTGACAAACTATATGTGTTTGTATTCATGTGCACACGCATGTGTATATGCTTATAAATAAATGCGTACATAAGCCTATGAACATGATGTGTATCCACAATCTATAAAATCTGTATAGTGCATAATTAGGAAATTCAACTTCTTTTCACAGGACACCTGGGAAAAAGCTGAATTGGTCCAAGAAATTAGAACCAAAGAATGACAGTTTACCAGGTCTTTGCTTTTTATTACACAATTGGACCTGTTGAATAGAGCATGGGTGTTTCCCCAGCTCAACTTAATGGACCAAAGAAGCCCTGGGCAGGTTGTAGGCCCTCATCAACTCTTGGCTCTCTAGGGTCTTGTTTGTTGCTAAATATATTCAGACTGCAACTGAGATTTCACGAAGAGTAAAACATGAAGGCTTAACCCAGATTTGAGGTTTTTTTTTTTTTTTAAGTAAGCTTAACATTATCATATTTTAATGAATGGAACTCATGCTTTTAGCCCTACAAGCAACTACCTTAATCTGACAGGCTTCTAGTTTCACCCCCAAGGGGGAGAAATGGATTACAGATCAATACTATTGGCAAATGAGCTGGAGGTCCCCCCACCCCTTTTGAATTAGCAGCGTGATGTGGGAATTTTTGTTCACATAATGATGGCATCTGCCAACAGTACATAAGAAATTATCAAAAAAAAAAAAAAAAAGGCCATGTTCCTTTGAACTACACTGCAGTTGGTGGACATCTTGTTATGTAAACTGGCACTCAGCACTGCATTGGGAATAGAAAACTCAGTACTGTTTTGAGTTGTCTGTGTTGTCTTTGTGGCTTCTTGATGTCAACTCTCTTTTCCAGCATCCCCTCATGTTTGTACAACAAAACCAGCAATGATAATGTCAGTGAGACATCCAAAGTGCTAGTGTTCTTCAGAATGTGGTGTTTGCATCCACCCAGTGTGATATAGTCTCTAGATGGCAGGAGAAAACTCTGAAAAGCATCTCAACCATCCCATATCATCCCATTCCTAATCCCAGCTAATTCCTTTCTCCATCCTATGTGCACCCACATGCCTCTTCCCATCTCCCCCTCATCCTTCCTCCAATCCTGCATCCCATTTCATTCTATTCCTTATCCCATCCCATCTCATCCTTCATCCCATCCCTCATCCCATCCCATCTCATCCTTCATCCCATCTTTCATCCCCTCTCATCCTTCATCCCATCCTTCATCTCATCCCATCCCATCCCATCACATCCTTCATCCCATCACATCCTTCATCCCATCCCATCTCATCCTTCATTCCATCCCATCTCATCTTTCATTCTATCCCTCATCCCATCCCATCTCATCCTTCATCCCATCCCTCATCCCATCCCATCTCATCCTTCATCCCATCCTTCATCCCCTCTCATTCTTCATCCCATCCTTCATCTCATTCCATCTCATCACATCACATCCTTCATCCCATCCCATCTCATCCTTCATTCTATCCCTCATCCCATCCCATCTCATCTTTCATCCCATCCCTCATCCCATCCCATCTCATCCTTCATCCCATCCCTCATCCCATCCCATCTCATCATTCATCCCATTCTTAATTCTATCTCCCATCTCATCCCTCATCCTATCCCATCCCTTTCATTCTGTTCCATGCTATCCCATGTAATTCATCCTGTCCCATCTGACTCATCCATTTTATCTCATCCCTTCTCTCTTCTCATTCCAACAAATGAATGAATGTCGACCTGCATCCAAGTCTATCTCATCATATTCCATCTAATTTACCCTGTCTTATATCATCACATGCTATCCCATCCTCTATCCCATCCTAGTCCACCCGCATCCCATCCTATCTCATCCCTTCCCATTCATCTCACCTCATACCATGCTATGTCCTATACAACCTGGCAACTCATTTTTATCCCATCCTCTGTCCATCTTTTCCTGTCTCATCCCACCAGCCCTATACATCCTGTCCCATTTCATTCCTATACTGAAATGAGGATTATGTCAAGGTTGCAGCTTTCCAGAGAACATCAACACTCAAACCCCAATCTTAACATGTCCTGTATCAGCTACTCTCGTGTTTGAATTAGCTAACTTCCCCATCATTCTAACTAAATAACTGGATAACATAACCTAATTAAGGCAAGATTTGTTTCAGCACATAGCATCAGTGAGCACATGGTAAGGCAGGCATGGTATTGCAAACAGCCAGTGGCCCCAGAGGCAGACACTTGAGGCATGGCTTTTTTTCCCAGAGAGGCAGATTACAGAGCTGAGACCTTAGCTTGCCCCAGCAATGCTCTTTGGAGCCATAGGTACCAAATGTTTCAAACCCTCCAGAGTCTTCAAACATATGGATTTGTAGAGTCATTAACATTCAAGCCATATCACTGAGCAATTATGCACTCACCGGTGTGTTTATTTTAATTTATTAAATATACTTTTCTGGCATCAGTAAGCCACCTGGAATGTAACTGAGTATTCTTAAGAAAAAGTTTAGAGGAAAAAAATCTCAATAATTTTACCTCTTAGATATTATTCAAAAGTGACTCTATATGTCCCTTCACAGATGGCTCAGTGGTTCAGAGCACATACTGCTCTTCCGGAATTCAGTTCTCATCACTTACATCAGATGATTTACAACTGCCTGGAATTCTAGCTTAAGAGGGATCTCAAGCCTCTGAAGTCCATGGGCACTTGCATCCACGGGCACATACACCCGAATGCATGCACCTAATTAAAATAATAAAAATAAAGCTAAAATGACCATACATGTACTTTAAAGGGTGTTTACAGTAATAGATATCAAAAATTTTACAGAACATGATTAAATGTTGAGTGTGTTTAGTATATTTAGAACCAAAATTGAGAGGGGTATGTTCAAAGTCAATTGTACTTCCAGCTTAAAAATATCCAGGGATCTTACTGTAACACACACACACACACACACACACACACAGGACATCAATTTCCCACAAGACCATGAACATGTGGTGATATACCTATGTATCCATACAAATTCTTTATTTATTTTCCAAATATTCGCTGAGAGCTGCAGGTGAGACAGATGAGCTTTGGGCTGGGGGGTTGGGGTGAGAATCAGATTTAATCTCTATAATATTTCTCTTTTGTTGCTGTATGACTTTGACATTTTAGTAATCTTAACTTCTGGTTATTAAGACCATCATCATTATTGTTAAACATTACTATTATTATCTAGTCACTTCTTTGACCCGACTACTTTGCTGTGAGATCTTGGAGGTTGAGGTCATTACTGATTCTGCTGGATAAGAACACAATCTGCATTCCAAAATAAATAAATAAATAAATAAATAAATAAATAAATAAATAAATAAAAACTACCTGTAATTTCACAAGTAGAAATTGGTGTTGCAGGATATTCCTACATAGACATATACATGCATGCAGGACAACAAATGCACACACGTGCAACATGCACACATGGATGCTCCTGTACATGTACCCATACACCCAAATATATGCATGCATGTACACACCCTCATGTGCATAGATAACTATACACATATGCATTTGCAAGTGTACAACACACACACACACACACACACACACACACACACACACCTTATTCTACATCTCTCCTCCTTTGCCCTATGAACTCTAGGCAGAAGTCTGGAGTCTGAAGTAGACCCCATACACCTTGATGTGCACACAGGATCTAAATTCGAAGTAAATTGCATCAGAGAAATCACATGGACAAAATCCATCTCATACTTAATGAAATGGTGGCTTGATATCTCTGCTTCCTTTGCCAGAACTTAAACCACCATTTCCCTTCTGAACAGTCCATGGGGCTATGGAAGTCTTAAAATCCAATAGCTCCCAGAATTTGCCCTGAATTTTGTCCCAGTTCCCCTCCGCACAGCCCTCCCAAGACCCCCCCCCCCCCGTCTCCGATCCCATGAACTGAAGGTATGCCTTCTACATAATCATTCCTTTTGATTTTTCTTTTTCTCCCTCTTAATTCTCAGAGATACCAACCCACAGTGAGATAGCAGCAAAAAGAAGATAATTTAAAACAACACCCCCTTATAGCTGTCATCTGTCACCTTTAATCTGAAAGAAAAATAAATCAAACATGATGCTCATGCATAATAAAGCCAGAGATATAAAATCATGTTTAAGATACTTAATAAATGTCAGTTTTTAGATACTGGAGTTTTTAAGGAGGCAATACAAAAACCTGATGCTCCTATAAAAAATAATTTCAAATATTTCAAGCAAACATCTCATACACTTTAAATAAATTACTGTTCTACTGGTGAATTATTAAAATTAGTAACAGAAGTACTTCTTAATGTAACCTACTTTCAAATAAAAGCTAATGTGACCAACTGTATGTTTGCAAGGGTGAATTTTGCGGCTAGGGATGGCATTGGTTGAATGACATCAGGGAGAGCTCCAAAGGTGATGAAATTAAACAAAGGAAAATAAATCATTGAAATTTCATTAGGTATAAATAATCTGAAACATAACTCTCCATTTCACCATGCACACAGCTAAGAGGTTTTCACATAGTAATCAACCCTTAGACTCTCTGGATCTAATTTCCCCTGGAACAATCAGTTACATGAAAGAGTTGTTCTCTGATTAATTGAAAGCAGGAGTTGAAATAGCCAACCAAGCTCCTAGTGTGCCCATTATTTCTGTAAGAAATGACGCAGTGTTTATATGGAAAGAGTGTGTCAATGCTGGGCTGTTGGATGCTGTAACTAGTTGCCACACCTGTCTGTTATCAGTGAGGAGGCAGGTGGCTGTGAAGGGAGGTAAACACAGGAGGTTGCAAATGGGGCTGAACACACACTGGGTTTTAGGAAGAGTGTGGACTGAGAAGTCATCAAAGAATATGCTGTGACAAAGAGGAGGGGAAAGGGGGCAGATGTCTATGGGGTTTCTCAGCCATGGGGCAGTCTCCACTCAACATGGTCATACCAGACAAGCAGCTAAGATTCATCTAGATACTGAAGAAGGCTGGGAAATTTCCCCAGAAGATATGGATAAGAATTTTTAAGCAGATGCTAAAAAAATGGTTCAACAGCTAAGAGCACTTGCTGCTCTTCCATAGGACCCAAGTCGATTCCCCCCCCCCCCCGCCTTCCCTCCACACACCAGCTTGTAACTCCAGTTTCAGGTGATATGATGTCTTCTTTTGGCATGCATTGGTACTAAACTCACAAGGTATATGTGTGTGTGTGTGAGGGGGGAGAGGGAGAGAGAAAGGGGGAGAAGCAAAAATAAATCTTAACAAAAGAATTTATGTGCAGCCAGGTTCCAGACACACACTGTCAACTTACATTGTTCCCACTTCGGAGAAATTCTATGAAGTTCCTTAGAAGCTTTCTTAGAAGCTATCGCAGGCTCTCCACGTCAGAACATATTCATGTATTATGAGTCAAGGAGAGTCCCTTGGGTTCCCTGAAGATTGTTCTCTTACGTGGACTGCAGTGACTTCTCATATTCACGAACCAAACATTAAATGGGACTTACTTACCTCAGCACAGCTGTGTGCCAGGCACATGGTGAGCAGGAAAATAAGCTGTTCACTGCCCTGAAAAAAGGCACCGTGTTTGTCCTACTCAATAGCCACACACAGAAAAAATTCAATGGCACAGGACCTTCCAAGGGGCCATGCTGAGAAGACAGAAACATGTTTGCTCACTGTAGAAAGAATGCCTAAGGAAGAGAATCAAATAAAAAAGATTTTTGTAAAGGTTCTTGGTGGGAAGCCATGTCAAAAGCAACCAACAGTACATAAAGAACATAGATGAATAAAATATTCAGTACTCTCCTGACACCTCAGAGAGGTGGGGAGACACTGCACAATGCTCTATTTTATTTTGCTTTGTGTTGATTTTTAGTGTACAATTTTTTGTCAATCCAGTGAATCCTGCCATACTGATTCCAGTGACTCTGATGTGCAATCATATGTGTATACACACACACACACACACACACACACACACACACACACTGTATATGTATGTGTATATGCATGCATGCTCTGGGATATAAAATCTTGGCAGAAGAATCGCAACCAAAGAACACTGTGGGTGTTTGCACAGTAGTTAAGGGAGAAGAGGGTTTAGTCCTTGTGGACAATGTGAAAGAAAGAAAAAAGGCTTGAATATCAGGATGACACACCCAAAATATAAAGCTACTCATGTTGGCTATGGAATTAAATAGCTGTCCCAACCCTGACACCCACTGGCTATAGCTTTGATGCCCACCCTCCACCCTCCTCCATACCTTCAAGGCACAGGCCAATGTGCCTGGGAGAGCTCTCTTTCTAAGATGACTGTGATTGTACGCCAATGGTATTTCAAAACATGTTCAAAAAACCTTTTGAGGAACAAAATGGACTTTCCTCAGAAACAGACTCCCAGTCAAAGAGAAATCATAAGCAAGCTGAAATCCACATTAAAGGGTACGCCTCCAGTAGGCAGAGTTGTAGTTCAAAGAATGTAGTTCTAAGTTGTAGTACTAAGATGTGACTTTATTGTAAGGAGAATGCATACATGAACTTAGCAACCTGCAACCTGGTATGGGCTGACTATCCAACCTGGGACGTGAAGATGAGTTTTGGAATTATAAGGTACAGGTAAACATGGTGTAGGGAGTGTTTGAACATGTAGTGTCTGGCTATGTCTACAGAAATTGAAAGCAATCCCATCTGACAATCTGCATAATCCCTCTAAAAACTAGAAAAGCCATGGGACCTACAGCTAATCTTCTTGACATTTCCTTTAAAGTCCATAGGAAGATCATAAACTCCATTTAGGAAACAGATGTAGGTCTGGGCATGAACTTACTCACAGGTACCCAGATGCTTGGCTTCCCAGACACAGGTGATCAGTGCCATCCCTCTCTCTCTCTCTCTCTCTCTCTCTCTCTCTCTCTCTCTCTCTCTCTCTCTCTCTCTCTCCCTCTCCCTCTCCCTTCCCTCCCCCCCCCCCTCTCTCTCTCTCACACACACACACACACACACACACATACACACACACACACATTTCTCATCATGGAAACTGGTCTGTGTGATTTCTTCAATTCCATTGAGACATTTGGTATATTACTTCCAAATGTGCTAAAATTAACAAAAAGCTTGTATTGATCTGGCAAAGCTAAAAAGGTGGCAGTTCTCAGAAAAATCCAGAGAGGGAAAAGGATGAAGTTCATCGGTAAGATAAAGTGTAATTTGGGCAGTCATATATTAGATGCAAAACAAAACAAAGAGTACCTTGGCACTGGAGAGATGACTTCGTGGGTAAGAACATTACAGAGGACCTGGGTTGGATTCCCAGCACTCACATGACAGCTCACAACCACCTGTATGCAGGTTCAGAGGACCTGATGCCCTCTTCTGGTCTTTGTGAGCACTGTATTCACATGGTGCACAGACATGCATGCAAGCACTCATACTTTAATTTTTCAAATCTTTAATTTTAAAAAAGCCACTTTATAATTCACAAACACCAATCATCTAGTCATAAATTTCCATAACTCTGATTTTCCTCTTTGTCTCATTTCCAAACTGATTTATAAAAGACAACTAAAATGAGATTTTTTTTTCAAACGCAACAAGAAAAGAAATATGTATTACCCAACACCCTTGATATGTTGTCAATAAAGAGGATATTGTTATTCAAGTAAGTCATTTAGAATTAATATTTTGAATTATATTAAAATCTATTATGCTGTAGGGAAGAGAACCTTTTCCATAAAGTAAATGACAGCTGAGAGAAAGAGAGTAATAAATGTGAGTTGACAATGAGACACAGACAAGCCAACAGGAATTTCATAATATAGACATCCCTTGAAATGTGAAGGGAAAAGATTATAATGTGTGGCATTTTCCTTTGTGCTTCCCCATTGAGTTGATTCTGTGCAAAACATGCAAATTTTTACCTGTGTCATTAATCTTCGCAAGATGTTTGCATGATAAGACCTGGGTAGTAATTATTATTAGTTCAGCACAGAAGCTTGTAATAATCAATGAAAATTCAAAAGGGAACATGTACATTTAAAGCAAGGTCTGACCTTTGCCCCTACTCTACTGTACAGCAGGGAGCAGAGCTGTGAAGTTACCTTGATTTAGACAAAGTCCAATTTCCAATGAATGTTCCAGCCAGCCATGCACTTGGGAGTAAGAGGGTGACTAGTCCTGAATTTTTAAATTTTTCATTGACATTGTGTCCAAAAAAAGGAAGTAAAAGTAGCTTTGTCATCAAAATTAGGCACTGTTGACAGGTGTTTTTATAATTTAAAACAATGCGGCAATGGGTAAAATTTTAAATGCAGGAGCAGTCTCGGAACTGATAGACATTCAGCAGGACTAAACCAATTCTGAAGTGAGCTGACTTACAAGAACCCCTCGCACTAGGTTTTAAGTTGCTAGATCACCTTATTCAGATCTTTAGCTCATGTTGGTGGTTTTCTCTAGTGCCCCAAATAGTGCTGAAAAGGTGTTGAGAAGACTTGTTTCTAAGATGTGGCACACAAGGAAAGGGACATAGCGCAGAGGGACAGTGGACACAGCTCAGGGAAGCATCAAACAGGAAGAGACAGACAGGAGTCGAGTACCCTGAGCTTATTCCACAGCAATATTCTCCCACTGCCATGTTACACCAGAGATGATGGCATCAAGAAGGGAGAAATAGATGGATTAGACTGAGATATCTGATGCCCTAATAAGAAGTGGTCTGAAGGAGAAATGTCCATCACAGGCTCGGATGTTTAAACACTTGGCCACCAGAAGGTAGTGCTATTTGAGGAAAAGTGATGCTATTTGAGGAAGTGATGAAACCTTTAGGAGGCGGAGCCTTGTAACAGGAAATACATCACTGGAAATAGACAGTGAGTGTTTCTAGTCTAACCCCACTTCTTATTCTTCCTTCATGCTTCCTGTATGTGAATGAAATGTGAGTAGCAAGCCTCCAACTCTTTTCAGCTTGCCTTCTCTACTGTTACATATTACAGGCCAAAACACATTCTTCCTCGATTTACTCTTGGTTGTGGTATTTTAACATGGCAACAGAAAAATAATTATTTCTCCATGGCAACGATGATGAACTAAGGATTTATTAAGTATATTAATTTTCATTCATTGTATTTGTTATTATATATTTTATGTATTTATAATATATAATATATATTTACATATTTTGTATATTTTACATTTTATATATAATTATTTTATGAAATGTGAAAAATATAATTATTTTTATAGAACATAAAAATAAATAAAATTAATAAATTTATTAATTTTAAAATGCATTTCTTAAAAATGTGAATCTAGAAATTAAACCCTGAGTTTTGTGTGTGCTAGGCCAGGGCTTTCCTTCTGAGTTATATCCCAGCCCTCACACTCTGTGCTTGTAACTGTGGGCTGCTATGTGAGTCAGCGTGTCTTCAGGCTAGTTTAAATCAAGTACCTTTAAAAGCTTTCTCTTTGGGAGAAGTATTTTGTTTGTCATAGCATCTCCATGTGATGAAGACACTTTGCAAATAAATGACCTGAAGAACTTCTGGTAACCGGTCTCTCCTGGGAAGTGGCAACTGTCTATGTTGTCTTCAACATCTGTACCCACAAAGTAAGGTTGCGAAATTCCCAACTTTCCTTTTTTCTAGAGCTAGCATTCACCATGGTGCCTCAACCAGTAAATGTATGGCAACCCCAAGCCCCAAGTCTTTATGCTTCTACTGCTAGGTAAGCAGTCAGTCTGTGGTTTTATGTGTATTGAGAACATGAATGGGACATGTAAAGAAAAATGGGTCCATGAGTTATATCCATAACTCATGTCCATACAGCTATGAATCTAAGCATCTTTCTCAACCCTCCTTCCAGTCAGCCAGTGCCTTACGAGTGGAATCCAGTAAGTATTAGAGTGCAACATGACATCCTGTAAAACTACCCCCAGGTTTGATCCATGCAGCTTTCTCACTCGGTCATTTCTTCAAGGATCAAATACAGTGTCTCTCAGTAGCAGTGTGCATTAAGTCTTTTCCCACACAAAAGGTGACCAAGTTACGACTGGGTTTATCATACTTCAGCTGTTAGCTTGACACAAACACAGACACAAATCACCTGGAAATAGGGAAACTCAAGTGACAAATTACCCAGATCAGATTGGCCTGTGCATATGTCTTTGGGGCATTAATGTAGTTGGATTGATGGAGAATGGTCCAGCCTGCTGTGGGTGGTACCTCCCCTGAATATCTGGTCCTGGGATGTTTAGGATAGCAGACCAAGCAAATCATGGGTGAGCAAGTTAGTAAGAAGCACTCCTCTGTGGTCTTTGCATGAGTTCCTGATAGGAGTTTGAGTTTGAGTTTCTGCCCTATCTTTCCTCAGGGATGGACTCAGATAAATAAACTCACTACTCCCCAAGTTTGTTTGTTTGTTTTTTTTTTTTTTTTTGTCACTATTTTATCACAACACTGAAAAGCCAATTAGAATATGGCTCTTGCTTAATTGATAGCAGAATTTTTGTTTTAACAGGAAGCCATTATCTAGAGTTGGCATCTCTCAACTACAGGACACAAATATCAGGGACCAATGTTCTCCACAAGTCTGCTTATAAAATGAAAGCAATTGTTTTTTTGAATGTACCTGAAGGTTTTCTGGCATTTGTCCCAAGGCTAATTATGGTCTGCCCATGCCAACGCCACTGCTCAATGTTCTATTTATGTTACAATAGTAGCTAATAATCAGAAAATAAAATATTTCTTCCTGATATAAGAAAAAAAGCACAAGAGACTCAAGAATGTTAATTAGAAGTTTGTACACAAAAACTCACTTCAGGAGCTCTTGGGAAGAGAAAGGAAGAGGTATTCATATTAATGTAAATAAATAATCTAGCAAAAAAGGCTTCTATTATTTATTATCTCTACCGTGACACTGTGGATTTACGAGCTGTAATTAATTATAAGCCATGACAAATCACCAAGGGAAAGCCAATGGTAGTGGCCCTGGTGGTTGACAAGCTGCCGTGGTTTGAGCAGCCTGTCACCTCCAGGCTGGCTAATTTATTAGGCATCCATTCTTACCCAATCGATCCTCCAAAGATAAATGACTATAAATACAGAATGACTTCAGGGAAATATATCCCAGTGATGTGGAGAGCCACTAATAATCACAAATGGTGTGGATTTTGCAAGTTTGAGGTTCTATGTGGCTGTCTCTTCTATAGCACAGATGGGATAAGGCTGAGCTTAGCTGTCCCCTAAAGCCAAACATAAAACCAGGTATGTAGCATGATGATTTAAAATAATTTTTAATTGAACAAAGCAAAATATGCTCTAATAAAGTATGGGGGCTGATGTCTCTAAATCTTATTCAGAAAAAGAAAAAGTCTACACATTGTTTATCCTGGACATCTCTATAAAGACGGGGAATCAGGCTCTTCTGTTCATGCTCACAGTGGACTCTGGGGAACCTCTTAGGAAGTCTCTTCTTCAGCTCGTCCTCCTCTGATTTTGAAGCAGAGGGTAAAAAGTCTACCTGAAGGGGTGTTATTGCCAACTTAAAGCTCAGAGTGGCTTTTGACAAAATCTCTCATTTATCATCATTTGTACCAAGGGGAGATAAGGAAAATGTTTGGTTTGCCCATTCTCCAGGATCTGCCCAGACTCCAGGGAGTTCTTCCAATTAATCCCCAAACTGCATATTCATTTGTCTCCTGTGAGGTCTTGGGTTGAAAGAACTCATTCCTAATCCTACTCTCCAGAGTCTGGTTATTTATAATGAGACTATAACATTCTAAGTGTCGAATAAACCTTGTTGACAAAAAAAAAATGGATAAAGGAAATGTGGTATCTATTCATAATGAAGTATTACTTGGTCGTGGAGAACAAAACAAAAGAGCATCATTTGCATAACAATATGTAAGAAAAATATACTATATTCTGAAAGATAAGAGTGTGTGTTTTCTCTTATATAGAACTCACAATGGAGGGATGAAGGGACAGAAGAAAGGGGATAAGGAGGGGTAAGTGCAGGTGGTAGTAGTAAGGGAGAGACTATGCCAGCATGTTTAAAATGCAATGGAGTAAATGATTTTGCACAAATTATATATGCTAATGAAGTGACCCATTAAAATATCGTATAAAGAAATGAAAATTTACATGCAAATATCAGTTACAGTAGTTATAAAGCTGGAAGATGATCATATTTATTCCATGAGTAATGGACCCATGCCTTCACTATAGGGTAACAAGAGCCCAAGCTACTGTGGAAAGAGAAGTCTTGGGAACCAGTGGTCAATGGGGGATTCAAGACATCAGTCAGCTGAGATGGATCTGTTCCCAAGAGGACCCTCTTGATTTCCGTCCTACTCTAGAGAGGTTCACTCCTCATGTATCATAGTTGGCGACAATAGCTTTCTCCAGAAAAGACAGAGCTGGCAAACACTGATGGAGAACACCAGCATTGATTAGCTCTATCATTAATTTTCTCATCAGTGAGACAAACAGCTGCCCCCAGACTGCAGATGCACAGAATCCATTATAGTAAAAGGGTATAATAGTAGTAGAATCTGGATGCTATGGCAAAAGAAGCCAGAAGATGCTTGCTAACATCTAGGCAAAGCAGGAAGCAGAGATGAGGTGGGAAGTGAAGGTAGGTGTGTTACTTATCTTTTGTTGCTGTGATAAAGCATCATGACCAAAAGTAACTTACAGAAGGAAGATTATATCACAGCTTATGGTTTCAGAGGGAAGGTCTGTAATGGTGGAGAGACATGACAGAAGATGGCCAGAGCATGTAGCCAAAAGATCACATCTCCAGCCATTCACAGAACACAGATAGAGTAAATGGGTTATAAACCTTCAAAGCCCACCCCTAGAAATACATTTCTTCCAGCAAAACCCCACCTCCTAAGGTCCCAGAACCTACCCCCAAACAGTGTCACTTGCTACATCTGAACCTGTGGGAGACGCTTTTCTTTTAAACTATCACACTAGGTTATATAAGGTTCATCTTCAGGTAACCCACTTCTTTAAGCCAGGCCCCATCTTGTAGTGACTTCACTACCTCCCCAAACTCTCACCTACTGGGAAGCAAGTGTCCAAATAAATAGCCCTTTTCACATTCAAAGTACAAGAACCAGCTTCAATCCTGGTGCCACTTAACTTAGTGGATCACTATAGGGTAGATGATGTAGTCTAGATACCCCATAAAAACCAGCTCCAAAAGCTTCATATGGTGATATTCATGTGAGCTAATGCCAAAAAGTCAGAGATGTTTCCCACAGAACACCACCAGTGGTAACGACATTCTTAGGACAGAGAGTTAATTTTAAAGATAGGATTTTAAGCAGATTAATCAGACATTGAAACCTTAATTAATCTTAAATCATGTAGAAGCTTCTGATGGGATTAAACACCAATTTAAACAGATTTCATGATGATAATAGTAAGAACATAGTTACTTTTTACTAAACATTAATAGAATACAATCAACCCACTTATAAACTCACTTGTAAATGACCAACACATATATACATACATGTTTCACTTCAAATCAACAATAATCACTGGTTAATTTTTAAATTCTATAAGGCTACATTAACTCAGAATTTATTGCTTATGTGGGACATACAGGCAATTCCTCTAAAAAGAATCAACACAATTTCCAAGATATAGGCCATCCTATGTGTGGAACACAAGGACTGAGGGTATTTTCACTGAATTAACATGAAATCATGGTGTAATGTAGCCAGAGACTGTGTGTTCATGGCCACCATAAAGGAAAAGCAAATAGCTTTGCTAATATTTATTTTTTAAGACTGTGTGTGTGTGTGTGTGTGTGTGTGTGTGTGTGTGTGTGTGTGTGTGAGTGTCATACCTGTGGAAGTCTGGAGAGTCAGATTCCTTGGAGTAGAAATTACAGATGGTTATAAGGCTCCTGACATGATGCTAGAAATTGAACTCTGGTCCTTTAGCAGAGCAACCAGTGCTTTTAACCATTGAACCATCTCTCCAGCCAACAACCCTGTCACATTCAAAGTACAAGAACCAGCTCCAGTCCTGGTGCCAGCTGACTTGCTAGAGAGCAGAAGTGTAGACAGTGTAGTCTCAACACTATTTGGATCATGGGACAGAGTACCATGAAGTTTTTTTTTGCTTGGGTGTCATTAGTAGCATCTTAAGGTAGATTCAGCATAAACCCTTCCATATTCCCTGTGTGCAAGAGGCAGTTTAGTTCAGGTTGATGGGTAAAGCAAGAGAATCCATGGCATGAATATCTATATGCATATGCCTTTCCCTGCTTCGCTTGTTCTGTGGCCCTGAGCCACATGCTCTGGATCTCTGGGCCCCTGGACCATTTTTGGCCAAGTGCAATGATAATAGTAACAGCAGGTTAGGGGAAATACCCAATAAACTGATGTTCAGAGAGCACACCTGTCTGTATGGGAAGCTGAGGTCCAGCTAGTGTTGTGCTATTATCCACTTCATTAAATTAATATCAGTGGGTCTGTAGTGGGTTGGCTTAATGCTGCTTGTATCCTAATGCTAAATGGTTGCCCCAGAGACAGAAAGTACACACATAGATGATAGCTAAGTGACCCTGCCCCTAGTTAATTATGATTTGTTAAAAAAAAAGATGCCAACAGCTAATAGCTGGGCAGAAGAGACAGATGAGATTTAGGTTTTTCTGGGCTTGGTTTCAGAGGAAAGAAGCAGAAGAATGTGCAAGAGGGAGAAAAGAAGTTGCCATGGGTTAGGAGTTGAGAAAGCAGGACCCAGAGGTCTGGCCAATTGGAGTTAAGAGCAGCCCAGATGGAACATAATAAATAGTAAGTAATAAATCAGAGTTATCAATGGGAAAGTAGATTTTAACAACATGGAGGGTATGCAGCTGCCCAGCTATTGTGCTGTTTAAGACTTATTGTAAATATTAAGGCTATAAGTGTCTTTCTTCTGGGAACTCAATAACTAAAGATGGGGCAGAAGCTCCAGGCCTGGATTTTAAAATATTTCTACAGCAAGGTCCAGCAAGATGGCTCAGCTTGTGAAGTTGCTTGTCATTGAACTTTGCAACCTGAGTTTGGCTTCTGGAACCCCACATGGATGAAGGAGAGAACTGATTCCTACGACTTGTCATCTGACCTCGACATGAAATGAGTTGCTCCTTATCTGCTGGTTGATCCATTCGCCAATCTTCATGTTGATTTTGGCCCAGAATTCAGGGAGAAACACAGAGCACCCTCATTTGCTATTGTTATGGTAACAGGTCTCCTCTAAGGTTGAAGGTTACATAGATTTGTAACCTTTCAAGGCTCTGAAGGTCAGAAGTCCTGAGGTCCTGGTGAAGGATGAGATATTCCCTTCTGGGGACTTCAAAGTAGAACTTACTCCCTTTCCTCTTCCAGGTTGAGACAAGGGAGTGGTTCGATGCACAACTAGAGAAGTGTTTCAACCTCTGATTTTGCCTTCCCAGTCTCCTCTGGCCCATCCTTCTGGCCCTCTCTCATTCTAAACTTATGATTATTATGGCCCCACCCTAGCACTCCAGCTGGTCTCCTCTTCCCAAGGTCCTTGGATTAAGGACATCTATGAATCTCAGTTCCCCCACGAAAAATAACACCATCACATGCTTTGGAGTTAGGTTTTGGACATCTTTAGGGCACATACCTTTCTAAGTCCTTTTCTCTCAAACCTGTGCCTCCTTCCAGCTCCCTTCCAAGTGAGCAGCAGTGACTTCACCCAGGGCATCTTTAATTATAGAAAACAGCTCCAATTCTGATAAGTCCCTCAAGTCATGGCAGTCTTGATTGGCATTTTTTAAAAAAAACTTGCCTATTAAGCAAATGCACAGTTTTTTAAAAAAAGAGAAATAAACAGATGTCTCTCATTAGCAAAATAAGGGATTTTATTTTTCTTCAACTTTTTCCCCCTCAATGCTCATCCATAAATGAGATAAAATGCAGGCTTGAGCTAAATAATGAGTTCTTTAAATTTCTAGACATGGTTAAGTATGGAGTTGAAATAAAGGACACAGCAGTGTGACTAGACTCAAGGAGAGAACCCAGCTGTCACTTGTCACTTGTTCTGGGATCATGTGACCTTCCAGCACCTTGTTCCAATGACAGGACTTTCCCAAGGAAGACAAGGGTAATGTGACAAGGCACAATGTGGCCTTGATTTAATTTCCTTGCATCTACACCTGACTTTCCAGTCTTGGGAAAACATATAGTGACTCTCCCTCATCTTCCTAGCTGAAGACTTTCTAGGTCTTTGCAGAGAGTTTGGTAATGTGATAGAAAGGGGCTTAGAGGCATGCTGGGTAATTTTTATGGACCCATCCCTTTATTTGCATTTGTATTACATCCCAAAACAAATGTGAAGTTTCCCATTTCTGGGTCCCCCAGAGGTCATTCCCACAGGTTCTCTGGCCATCTCCATCTCACTGCCCAGCTAGGGTATATCATGGACTGGGATCATCCCATCATTTTCAGAAAAACATCCTCTTTATGTTTTTCAGCTACTGTCATGGACATAACTTTCCCTAGGAAGCTTAAATAATAAACTGGCTACTCAGAAATCTCTTCTGAATCCAAGGTTATATAGGCTTCTGCTTGTAGTGACCACAATAACACAGGATCTAACATAAAACTAGCCTGCTTCAGAGTGGGATGTGGGTGGTATTTTAACCAACAGCACGGTTGTCAGCTGGTGATGGAGTCACTGTGAAGGAGGCTGGATGTCACTGGGTAATACTCAACGATGCACAAGAAAGCTGTTGGAGGATTGATTCTGAGGGGTGCCACCAAAACT
Source organism: Micromys minutus (assembly GCF_963924665.1). Classification (NCBI taxonomy): domain Eukaryota; kingdom Metazoa; phylum Chordata; class Mammalia; order Rodentia; family Muridae; genus Micromys; species Micromys minutus. The sequence goes on from NC_137964.1 coordinate 21,990,763, forward strand.
CCCACTTCCTCTCTGTTTTAAGGGATAAATTGTCCCTGAGTGGGAGGAATTGCTGGTATTATGAGGATTCCTTCCCCAAAGAGACAGAAACAGCATCAATACCTCCTCCTTAGATCCCAACTACAGCTCAAAGTATGATTCAAGCAATGTTCACCACGGAGAACCAACGAGTTTTCTGGGATTGCTTTAGGGAGCATTGGTAATGAGGTATGAACAGAGCATGGCATTCTCCAAGGCAACTGCAGTGGAAAGTCTCTTCCCAGTATGGATATGGCTCCACATATCAACATAAACAGACACCCCAGTTAACCTTCCCTAGCCTGTATACTCAAGAACCCAAAGCCATTCATAGTTATGGCAGAAGCCCATGCAAATGGATGGGGGTAGAGCTGAAACCTGAGGCTATGGTCCAGTGACCCTTCCCATCCTTGTAGAAAGGAACAAAAACAGTTCAGAGGTCACATCATCATGACATCTTGCAAACAGGCCCAGCAGATCTGATGAAGATGGCAGCCATTTTGGCTGTTAGAAAACCTCATTTCACAACTGTTTAAGAGGATAGCTGTACACTTGCTCTGTGTCAGAGCCAGAGTACAAAGAGTGAGCAGAGGCAGGTGAGGACACCCACTCTCCCAGAACTTGTGTGATAGACAGGACATGTAACAGAATTATTGCTGGGTAGAGAAGTGAGAAAGAGGATCGGTGAGTGATGGGGTGTGGCTTGAGAGGAAACAATTGGGGATTCCCCACCTGAGACAGTGAATCTATCCATCCATGGGTGCAAGATCATTTGATAGCCAGATGACAAAAGAGTCAAAGTTGTATAACAACAGCTTAGGAGGCTCTCATCTACTCCAGGGACCATCTTACAGTTTCTCTTGTTGGTTCTTCACTTTACAGATGAGGACAGCAAGAGAAAAATGCTTAGTACCTTGGCCAGTATCCCAGAATAATCCATGGTCAGATGCCAATGTCACAGCACACTCCAAAACCAGGGACTCTCTGTCTTCCATACCACCCACAGACACTCCATTCACAGTGAAGGGGTAGAAGTGCTCCATGGCTTCATCTACATTAGTTGAGTTTCCTAGTTATGCAACTGTGTAACAGGCTCAAGAGTCTTGCACTCTTGCCCATTGGTCAAATGCTGGGGACACACCACCCCTCTCTACTTCCTTACTAATGTACTGGGGTTCTGGGGAAACATTTACCATCCCCCTCTACTTCCTTGCTAATATATTGGGGATATATATATATATATATATATATATATATATATATATATATATATATATATATATATATATATATATATATATAATTTAATAGCAACACCGCCTCTCCATGTGCTTGTAGAGTTGAAATGGGTTACTCAATGCAAGACTCTACAATGTGTAAAAAAGAAAGCCTTGTGATTCTTGCTAATATAAGTACCGTGATTAATATTTATTAAACTGAAAATATGATATAAGAAAATTATGAACACAACCTCATAGGAGTGGTAAGAGAAACTGAGTCTCTGCTGTGCCTGTTGACTTCCTATACTCTCTGCATATATGCCTCTCTTGGCAGTAAGGAATAAACAGATGGCACTCCATCACGACTGGCAAGTAAGAACAGTAGATGTGTAGAGTGTGAGAAATGGAGGGGGGTCAATATGGCTGCACCAGCAAAGCAGGAGCAAGTGACCCTTTGTTAAAAGCACCATCCAGGGCCTAGTAAGATGGCTCAGTGAGTAAAGGTGTTTGCAGCATAGTTCGGGGGAGCTGAGATTAATTCTCAGAACTGTATAAATGTTGAAAGACATAACAGACTCCACAAGTTGCATCTTCTCTGTCTACATCCACTTTGAAGCTCAAATATTCATCTCTCTCTCTCTCTCTCTCTCTCTCTCTCTCTCTCTCTCTCTCTCTCTCTCACACACACACACACACACACACACACACACACACACACACGCACATACACACACATGAACACACACAGGCATGCACTCACATATGTATATACATAAATTAAATAAAAACTTTTAAAATAGTTCATGTGCCCCTCTTATTATGTTGCTATTTATTGAGGCTTCATTCACAATGCAGGGTTGGGAGGGACCCAGGGCCTCAGCTATGTTACCCCTAAGTTATATCCCTGCTCTTTATTATGTATTTTAGTTTACCCGTCTCCATCTCTGAATTCTCTGTAACACCTAGATTCACAGTCTGAGACTTGCTTCAATAATGTCCATGTGTTTTCCTCCTCATTTCTCTCTTAGGTAAAATACTGATTTAAATTCAATCCATAGTTACACAATCAAGCTGAAGCCCATCGCATTGAGAGAATGTGGTCAGACAGATGTGAGGTAGCTCTCTGTCCCGGATGCCTATATTTTAATGCTACTGTGAATGTCGAAAGAGGCATTACCAGAAGCATTTGTAATTCTCAACAAATGCCCCCTAGGAACATGTATGGATTCACTAACTAGCTTTCCAAGCACACACAATAAGTGCTCAAATTTTTATCTCCAGTTATAAATTAACTCGGGGAATTTGAAAATATCCCACAGTATCCGTGAGCTGCAGAGATCTACAAATTTCAATCTGTCAATATTCACAGATAATTCTGAGACTTTTAAGATGCACAGATGGGGGAATTCGGGACATCTGGTTTACCTCTGTCTAGCTCGGCTTTGGCACGTGCCTTGTGTTTACTGGGGGAAGCCATACTGTTCTCACATGGGGAGTGTGTCTCCCTGCTTGAGTCAAACTCATTTAACTCAATCAATGGAGTTATTGTTCTGGGGCTGAAATGCCTCCATCTCATTCCCTGTTCTGGCTTCTCATACCATACAAGTGTGATATTAGTTCCCAGCTTCAAGTGGAAGATTCCTCCCAGCACTATAAAGAAATGGAAGAGATGAGAGGAAGTCTTCCCAGTTCTCCCCTGACATCCATTCTCATTCAACCCATCATGCCTAAGCATAATAAACCCCACAGGCTGTGTACAGGCCTATAACCAACACAGTAGACATTATGTGCCTCCACTGCAGGCATTTCTCATTCAGCACCAGTGGTATGTTGACTCCTGAAGTCTTTGTTTCATGGTTCAACCAAAATAAAACTGTTGGGGAATTTGACACTTTTAGGGCACAATCTCCATCTACAGACAGGAATCACGGGTTCTGTTCATGTTCCTCATTTCTACTTAATCAAACAAACAAATTCACAGTTTATTGCAGGGACTGTTAATGTAAAACTGTAAAACATTCAGACTCCGAGCCATGAAGAAGAGGGCTCAGTGGCATGTACAGATAGGTATCTGTTACTGATTTTCTTCCTGAAGGCAGAGGAGTGTCAACGACTGAAGCAAGTTGACACAGACTCAGCTGTCAGGGCACTTACTCTTCACTGACAAGTAGGTCAGCTGGCAACATGGCTACCTCAGCAAAGAGATGAACCATGCAACAGAAAAAAAATCTACAAATGTTAGGTATTCAAATCCTACCACCCTGACCGCTAAACATGAAAGCCATCTCTGACTGTCATGCTCTGTTTATTGTCTTGGTGATAAAGCCAGAGTGACCAATGGCACAAGAATATAACCCCAGAGAGGAAAGAAATAAGGAGGAGAGAATGGTAAACAATGTATTTGTCTTCTCTCAAACATCTATTTTATACAGAGATAGAACCTCAACTCTTCTAAGTAGGTGTTCTGAACCATGGCCATTATGTAAAAGGAATCATGTAACTTATATTCCAAGGAAGCAAAATATAATAAAGACTTTACTTGTAAGCAGGAGGGGGCATCCTCCTCTTCACTGTGACCATCACCACTACCACCACCTGTCACTACCATCAACAGCATAAGCAGTACCAACATCACATTCACCCCAGTCTTCACCATCATTGTGAACATCACCATCATCACAGTTATTACCACCATCACTATCAATATTTATACTCCCTATCACAACATTATTACATAATCACCATTATCACTACCACCAATGGCATCAATATCATCACCATTACAATCAACATCCCCCAAATTATCATCATCATTATCATCCTGTCAACACCTCAGGTTTTTATGCTTGCGTGGTAAGGATTTTACCAGGTCAAGTCAATTCTCAGACCCTGGGAAAACAGCATTCATAGCATGTACTTACAAAGAGGCATGTGTTGGGCATGAGAGAGAAGATGCTCCTTTCCCTAAAGACAATAAACTTATCATGAAATCCCGACTTCAACGGTTCTGTAATTATTTCCAAGAATGCCATCTCTGAACCCATTCAGGGAGCATGTCTGAGTATAGCTAGGTTCAAAGGCCAGGATTCAGTCAATAGCTACTCTGAGGACTGGTGTGTGGCTGCCGATTGGGCTCCCTGTTTCAACAATGAATAAATAGCAGATCCCAAGTCGACTTTCTTCACTTCCTATAGGATAAGTCGATCCTCATCAAGCCCTGTTTTGCTAGATTAGAGCCACTGAGTCTTGTCAACTCTTCCCATAAATCCCTTCCAATAAGAGGAAACCAGTAAGTTCTATAAAACAGCATGAACTGAAAATCCCTGTTCCTGGAAGTCACTCGAGGGGAGTGGCAGCTGGTTTGTCACCACACACTTACTTCACAAGCTTACAGAAGTCAGTAAGATTTCCCAGGAGCCCCAGTTCCCACCGCCACCTAATGAAGATATGGATAATGTTCCTGCTCAGCCTCCACCCGAGCCTATTCCAGAGCTTTGTCCAGTATTCTAGCTACAATATTAAACCCTCTAAACTTTCTTCCCAAAGTGTGCTTTGTTGTTTGATGACTTCACATGTCTATTTGTTCTGAGGAAATTCACTGTCCCTCTCTTTCCCTTCACCTCTTTCTACCACCCCAACCCTCTTCTCTAGCTCAGTTTTATGAGCTTTTGGGGCAGGGGAGGTTGAGAAGGCAAAATCTGTTTTTGCCATGTAACAAGAATGCCCGTTAACTCTGGTCTTCTTACTCTGCCTCCTAAGTGTTGTGACGGAAGTGTGCTCCATCACACCCAGCTTTCAAACCTTTTAAACATCTTCTGCCTGTAACAATTTTAAACTTTTTTTTTTACTTTGGTTATATAGGCACATTTCTTCAATTCATTCCTGTCCTCATTCAAGTAATCCAGCCCACACAAGGCTACTTTAACTGTCTTTTTTTGGAATTTAAATATTAGCAGGGATTAGTGCCAATTAACAAGAGGATTGTAGGATCAAGAGATTAAACATTGGGGATACCCGTGTCTTAAACAGTCATCAACAGAGATTTGATTGCAAAAGTGTTCAGATTCGAGGCACAGACAATTTACCCAACAGGCCTTTAAAAGAAAGAATGTGTTTTTGCTTAATTAACATCTGGGAATGACGCTCAATAAGTAAAACGGTTACTTAGTAAACATGAGGTCCTGAGTTTTATCACCAGAGCCATGGAAACTGGGTGTGACGGTGCAATCCTGTAATCTTATCACTTGGTAAGTGGAGGCAGGGGGATGAGAAAACCAAGGTCATCCTTGGCTTTGAGTTTGAAGCCAGCCTGGAAACACGAGACCATGCTTAAAATAAATAAATAAATAAATAAACGAATGAATGAATGAATGAATGAATAAATGAAGGCAGGAAGGAAGGGAGGGAGGAGGGAGGAAGAGGGGAGGAGGGAGAGGAAGAAGGAAGGGAGGGCATCTGGAACTACTCTGACTTGGTTTTAGCATCAACAGTGTGTACACCTGCCACCTTTCTGCTCTTCTTTTGCAGAACAACCAGTAAGAAAGGAAGACAGGGCTAAATAAGGGCTTTCTTATATGGAAAATACAATCTCACCTGTATTAGTTACTTGATGAAATAAATACCATGAGCAAAAGAAAAGAAAGGGTTCTGTTTTTTGTTTTGTCTTGTTTTGTTTTTTCTCTTGCCTGTCAGGAGGAGTAGAGCCCAATGAAGCAGGGAGGCATGGCAACCCTCAGGGAAAGTACGGAGGCAGGAATCAGAAGGGTGGCTGATCACCTTTGAAATTGTACACAGGAAGCAGAGAGAGAGAGTGGTAATTATGGCACAGCTATAATCCCTCAAAGCCCACCCCACCTCCCCAACCCCCAGTGATGGATAACACCCTCCATAAAGGGTCAGCCTCCAAAAGGTCCATAACATCCCCAAATAGTGCCGTCCACTGGGACCAAGTGTTCAAACACCTGATCCAGTGGGTGTTGTTTCTAATTCAAACCACCACCTTACCTAATTAATGTTTGGCACCTGCTGAATCACATGTTTTATCTCTAGACTCACAAGCAAAGGGGATTTTCTCCTTTGGGTTGACCCAGTGCCCGACAGTGAAGGCAGGCCTGTGTCATCCATCACTGTAGCTTTCCAATCCAATCAGCCACAGCCAAGAGGGTAATTACCGAGGAGTATGAGGCTGTAGGTGGCAAGAATGCTGAGCTTGATTATCACTAGAACACATGGGGACAACGCTATTAGCCTTCCACCACCCTTTTGTTTGTTGGTTGGTTGGTTGATTATTTCTAATTTTTCTTTCTGGCTACATCAGAAATAGTTTGGTTGACAAATTTATATCTATAAGGCTCTTGATATGTTGGAATCTCCCTTTGAGAGCATTTAACAGGGATCAGGCTCAAAGCTGAAGCAGGCAGCCACAGCTAGGTAATGCTATTTTGTGCTTACACATTGTACTTCTTTCTGTAGTCATCTCATTTCGGCAAGGGATGGCAGCATCCCAGGCAAAGCATTGCCATAGTGTCGAGTCTTTTTCAAATAAAAATAATTAAGAAGAGACTTTTATGTTTAAAGTTTTAATTAATTAATTAATTATTAATTTGAGACAGGGTTTCTTTGTGTAGCCTGACTGTTCTGGAACTAGATATCTAGATCAGGCTGGCCTTGAACTTTCATGCCTCTGCCTCCCGAGTTTAAAGGCCTGTGCCTCCACAGCCCAGATCAGCTTTTTAAAGTAAATAATTAGCTTGTGTTACAGTTACTGCGGCATGGGCAGAGAAAACTACAAGGTTGTTCAAATAAAGGTAGGAATTGGGAAAATGGCACACAACTATCAGCAGACGAGAGAAGATATAGACATGACATTCTACAGTGCAGAAGGACCAAAGAAAACCAAGAGATGCCCAAGATTGGCTTCTAAACGTGTTGTGTAAAAATGGCCAGCCTGCAGCTAGAGAGGTGGCTCAGTAGTTAAGAGTTCTGGTGTTTTTTGCAGGGGGCCCAAGTTCCATTCCCAGCATGCATTTGGTAGTTCATTATCTTCCATTAATTCTATTTCTAGAGGTATCTGTCACCTTCTTCTAGCCTCCACAGGCATTGCACAGACATGAAGGCAAATGTTTATATACATAAAATAAACCTTAAAAATAAATTAAAATAAATAATGAACACCAGCCTGTCCGGGTCTTTCTTCCTTTACGAAACTTGTTACACTAATGAAACTCCTAAAACACATGCTGCTGTGGTTTTTAACCATCAAAATATCCAGTTGTGGGCCTGGGAAGATAGTTAATTCAGCAAATATACATACTGCTCTTGCAAAGGGCCTGAGTTAAGTTCCCAGCACTCACAGCCCACAACAGACTGTAACTCCGAACAAAGGCATCCAACATCTTCCTCTGGGTTCCTTGGATACCTGCATAATATGCATATATACATACACATAGTTAAGAAAGAAAAAACTGCATCTTAAAAAAATATTGAGTTCAGGCAGATGGCACACCCCTTTGACCACAAGGCAGGAGTATGCAAGTCTGGTCTACATATCAAGTTTCAAGCCACACAAAGCTACACAGTGAGACCCTGTCTCAAAATCTCAAAAATAACACACACACACACACACACACACACACACACACACACACATCTGACCCAACAGTGACTTTTTTTAGTTAGCTGCTATTATGATTCTCTTATTTCTGAAAACAGCCTCATATACTATAATTTATATGAATCATCTGTTGATTTCATATTTAGAGTGAAAACAAAGGAATAAGTTATGGGCTGAATGAGTGTGTGTGTGTGTGTGTGTGTGTGTGTGTGTGTGTGTGTGTATTATATGCTCCAACCTGCAAATACACACGTACACAGAGAGAGAGAGGTGGGGGGGGGGGACGGAGATTATTAGAACCTTAATATTTTCAACTAAAAGGTTTAAGATCAGTGGTATATATACCATTAACATTTTTCTGCCCAGAATATTATTTTGCTTCACCTTGTAAAATTAAAATAGACTCAAGCCTAAGGCATAAAGTTTGACTTTGGGAAATGCTTGTGTGAGTGGTGTCCTTCCCTGGATATGTGTGACAGACTTCAGGCCTGTCTACAAAAATCTCTTTGGAGGGATAATTTCTTTAAGACCAACCACCTTTATCGATTGTCTTTCTAGTCAAAGGTCTGTGTCTTTAAAAGGCACCAGGATCCAGGGAGAAGTGGATGCTGCTTGGTTCTGTTAAACTGTTTTATAAAATGAACGAAAGAAGGGGAAGAGCGTGGACTGGTTCGCACAGCCAGAGGCAACCTGTAGGACTGACTGTATTTCCTATGTTTATGCAATTTGTTCAGTCTTTCTTATGGTAAACATGGCTTCCAGGCCTTAGAACATCAAATCTATTAATTTCCCAAGCAGGAAGAAAGCAACAAAGGAAAAGAGAAAACCTTACATGGATGCTTACTTAGTCTTTCCTGGCTAGTAAACTTTTCTATCCTACAGTTGCTCATTTTGACTCCTCCACTTTTTTTCTCTTTGTTTATTTTTGTTCGTTTCCCCAAAGAAGCTATTTCTTCTTTTGCCTCATTGGCCAACACGGAGTTATGTGCCTAGCTCTTGCCCAATCAGAGTCAGTGAAGAACTGAATCTGATTTCTGGGTCCAGCCAATGAGGCTTCAGGCTTTGGAAGCACAGTGAGTAGCCAGGCAATGATCACTCATATTCCATATTCCATTACATTACACTATGGCAGTCAGAGAAAATGGATCATGGAAAGGAGAAGCGGCCATTTCAGGAAGCTGGTTCCCAGTGACAAAATGCTTTGGATGAGATATTTAATACTCACTCCTGATCCAAAGCATTTCATGACTAATTTGTTTTTGTTTTTTATTTATTATATTTTTGTTTTAAAAGTAGCATACAGTATAACCAGTTTCTTTATGACATTTTCATATGTATAGTTTTGATTGTTTCTGCCTTCTCAAGGGTCTCTACCCATGTCCCCAGTGTACCAGCCTCCCCGCTTCCCTTTCAGATCACATTTGTTCTGTTACCCTCTCCACCTCCTCGTGCAAAGCTTCTCTTTCGCGTTCTCCTGGTCCTGTTGTTTCATAAAGTACACTGACAGTCCTGCCTCCCCCCATACGTAGAAATCTGAAGACTATAGAGCTCCCCGTTGGGGGAGAACATGCAGTTTTTAATTTCTAAGCCTGGGTTACCTTTCTTCAAATAATATTTTGCAGGCTCATCCGTTTCCCCGTAAATCTTTTAATTCCATTTCATAGTGGCTGGGTGTAATTATCGCATCGTCATTACTGCTGCTCAGTCTGTTGATAGGCGTCTACTCTGACTCCATCTCATTGCTGGGAGGGATAGAGCCGCCGTGATTGTGGACGTGCACGGATCTTTGTGTCTGGTTTCTGCTAGAAGCCTAGGGCCTGGGAGAGCAGAGAGAAACACTTAGTTTGTTCTCCTTACACTTTCTCCAGCCTACACTAGAACACCAGGCCATCCAGGCCAGATGCAAAGGAGCCTCTCACCTAGACACTGGCTCTGGCCTGGCCGTTCCTTAGTAAGCAGAACAGGTTACTCTGTTCCCATGGTAACTCATGTAGAAAAAGGTGTTACAAAAACGACTTCTTTACTCTTCTCATTAGGGGATCTGAGGGATGATGTCAGAAGCTCCGAATCCGTATCTTTGTAAAAAATAAATGACCTTTTGGGATGGCGGAGTGATCTATTACTAGTTATACAAGATTAACAGAGGTAAAATTCCATACATGGTCGCGCACAGTGGGCAAACATCTGTTGAGTCACCATGCAGTTTTCCTAGACACCCTAAGATAGAAAGCAAATAGCAATGGAAACTAGACCCAGTCTCAGGGTTTTAGCAATAAATTCACCTCAATTCCTGTTTTAATTAGTGCTAAGTGTACGGCTACAGGGCATCAAAAGCTGCCCATAGTAAAGTTAAGTACGCGTGCTTACCTCATTATTCAAATACAACCCTCATCAGTGTTGATTTATGTCGCACAGTGAACTCAACCACCTACACAGACATTTCTACAGCCTTTATCCCACACTTCAGAGCTCTCTGTTCTAGACACGTGAGGCAGGAAGCTTCAATAAAGAAATACTGATAAAGGAAGTCAAAACCGTGGGGATCCGGAATTGAGTTATGGTATGTGTGTATTGAGGAATGAGATCTGGTTTCTTTCTTTCTATTCCTACTGAAAAGCAACCCTCTCTAATGTCACAGTATTTTAGAATAGCTCATAAGAGGTATATATATATATATATGTATAATTTTGTTTTGTCACCTTGGCGAGTGGCCTTCCTTGTTTTTTTTTTTAAATCCCCCCAAACTCCTCTAGGAAACTGAAAATGTGAGATGATTTTCTAGTTCTAATATATCATATTTTTTCCACAAGAAAACAAAAGGTTTAAAAAAGCAAAAATAAGCCGAAACTAAACTCCCTCGATATTTCCCATAATTTCACTGAGCTTCTAAAAAAACAGAGACTTTATTAAAACCATGGCAGATGGACAAAGTATAATTTAGGGAGATTAAATGAGCTGGATGTGATGTGCCTCCAGTATTTAAGGCATCACAAAATATAAAAATAATTGGAAAAATGAAGCATCGTAGACACTGGGCTATTTTTTTTTCAGCCGAACAGTTGATAACCAGCTTTCTGAGTGTTCCAGATGTGAGTTTCCTTTAATAATGGAGTTAAAAATAGCACTTTTAATTCTCCTTGTAACGATAATGGGCAGGCTCATTGCCAGCAGACACTCTGCAGGAGGAGGTGGCGAACATCTATCTTCCAAGCCTGTCTACAGGGAGGTAAACATGCACGGTCACCAATATCTTCAAATCCTTTGAGCCCTTCCAACTCAACTCATGCCCATGACCTCCTGGGCTTTCATCTTCCAGTTCACATTGACAGTGATTAAATACACAGCCACTGGACAAGTTGCCACAGTGAAGACTCCACAAAGAACTATGGTTGTTTGAGCCAGGGTCTCAGGACTTCCTGGGGGAGAATTCAAATGTCTTCCTACAAACCACTTCTTCACTTTTCCTTCATGTGGGGGAGACTCTAGCCCCTTATTCTAGGTGAGAGTGGCGTGGAGAAAGGGCTGACTGGTCTCCAAGACATCTAGTAACATCAGTAGCTCATTTGATGTTGTTCTATTTGTGGCCACTGTGGTGATTTACGGGGCGAGAAGAAATCATGGGTCCTCAGTATAGTGCTTCAGACTCACTTTCTGGGCAGGTCCGGAGACACTAAGGGCTTCCGCCTACAGAATGAAGCTCTGAATATCTGACCTCCCCACTCCAAGTCACCAAAAGAGAGAGAAAAAGGCATCCAGAATACATTTTCACAAGTTCAGAACCACCGATACGCTTAAAGCAACATCTGCCAATCTTCACTAATGGTGGTGTCACATCTGGAAAGATGAAGTCCCAAGCCATCACCAAACTTTAACTTCTCCTGAAACACAGGGGCAAGAGAAAAAATCATGCCAAGAACCTAACTGCAGCTTTGTCTATTATGAGGTTATCTCTCCTGTCGGCTTTGCGTCCCATGGGTAAGTGACAAGAAACACACTTGGGGTGGCATAAGATGGTGACACAGATTTACATGTCTCCCATAACCCTACTCCCATTTACTCCTCTTGCATGTATGGGAAGTAACTTTTCTTCTCCTGTTTAAATAGATATGAAGTAATTTTATCCTAAGTGTTGTCAACTGTCTGTAGCTAGGACTCGTGACTGGCACACAAAGTGTGGGTACGCAAGCATGCTGTTTAGAGACATGGGATGTGCGCACAATGGTGTCAACATCAATGCTACATGAGTGTGGTGCCAATGTCTTTTCCCTCCAAGAGTGCAGTTCATTGGTACAATATTAAGCAATGAGAAGTCATAAGTTTCTATAGCTGTTTTTAAGTAACTACTTATTTTCTCACCATTATTTTGATGTCTCTTTGTTATTGAATACTCTGTACTTTTAAGTATGTGCAATGCCTGCGCACCACCTATGGTAAGTTTTAGGACTTTACTGTGCTTCGGGCATTCAGTTAAAATGAAGGAATTGGAAGTTAGGCTTCTCATGGAGGCTATTACGTCAATGTGCTTACAGCACAAAAAGCACATACATGCTGCTCTGTGACTGTGTGACTTATGTTGTTGGCATCTGTCTTAGTCAGGGTTTATAGTCCTGCACAAACATCATGACCAAGAAGCAAGTTGGGGAGGGAAGGGTTTACTCAGCTTACACCGCCATATTGCTGTTCATCACCAAAGGAAGTCAGGACTGGAATTCGAGCAGGTGAAGAAGCAGGAGCTGATGCAGAGGCCATGGAGGGATGTCACTTACTGGCTTGCTTCCCCTGGCTTGCTCAGCTTGCTTTCTTATAGAACCAGGTCTACCAGCCCAGGGATGGCACCACCCACAATGGGCTGGGTCCTCTCCCCTTGATCACTAGTTGAGAAAATGCTTTACAGGTAGATCTCATGGAGACATTTCCACAACTGAGGCTCCTTTCTCTGTGATTAACTACAGCTTGTGTCAAGTTGACACAAAAACAGCCAGTACAGGGTTTTAATCTTTGCATTTGTTAAGACCACCATCTTTTTTGAAAGATTTATTTTGTTCTGTTTTTATTTACATGCATCCCTGCTCCCTGTCTCTGTGAGTACATGCATAAGGATGCAATACCAGTGGAGTCCAGAGGTGGCATTTATTTCCCTGGAATTGGAGTCAGGGTGGTTGTGGGTTACCCAGCATGGGAGCCCGGAACTGAACTCTTTTTAAGAGCAGTAAGGTCTTTCAACATTGAACCGTCTCTCCAGACTTACCAGTATCTTTTCATTAAATAAGTAAACTGGCACACACAACATTAGGCTTCACTATAGCAACTTCAAACAAATGTGTTGTTGTTTTCTTTTTCCCCAACTTCTCCCCCCCACCAGTCCTCATGGTGCCCCCATAGCCTCCTTTCCACCTTTGAGTCGCACGTGTCCTGTTGTCCCCATCTCCCACCGAACACCATGTATCATACACAGTATTAGGCTTTAAACTACAGCTTGTTGCAAATGTGGTCAGAGGTCATTTTGCTGGAGTTACTTTTGCCCTTACACCATGTGGGTTCCTGGGATCAACCTTGGGTCAGCAGGCTTGGTGACAAGCACCTTTACCTGCTGAATAGCTTCACTGTCCCTCTGCCAGGGTCTTTAAATGTATCCCTTATGCTGATTCATCATTTTGAGTTTTAAATTGAGGTCTTTGATCTCTTTTAATCATTTATTTTTTAAAATGCAAGCTTAAAAAGATGGCTCCAACTTTATTTCTCTATTAGTAGATGGAGCTGTTTATTAAACATGTGTGCACGCATGTATATGTTTAACAACTTCATCCAAAATTAGGTGGAAGACCTCTTTCAGTCTATCACTGGGTTGAGAGCCTTTTCACAGGAAATACTATGTGTAGCTAGGGATGGGAGGTGGGTGTAGGTGGGGGTGGGTCTCAATGAATTCACCAACAAAACCTTCACAAACCACAGTACAGGAAAAAGGATTATGGGTGGATGCCTACAGTCTATACTTGCCCTGTGCCCACTTGAAATGCTGCTCTCACTGGGACTGCTGACCTTGAACAGGAACATGCTAAGAACCAAGGCTGCACAGGGCCTTCCAAGTGAAACTGAAGAGGAAAATAAACACCTGGGCTGAAGAAGCAAGAGAGGCATAGATTAAGCACATCACATCGGCAGCGTGTGAGGATTAAACTCATACACCAGCACCGTGCATGCCCTCGTGGGATCCAAGGGCAACATGAATGTGGTGGTGGTTTTTTAAATTCTAAATGTGAACCATCAACATTGTGATGCTCCTGATTTCATTCCCCCAGAAAAATCTCAGACCCAAGAAATGAAAGCGACAGTGTCAGAGCCACTGCAATGACAGGGACCTTGGACTGAAACCTTATAAGAAGGAACACCCCCAGCTGTACACACACACCCCTTACACTTCAAAATGTTTACTCACCAGAAAAGTACATTTTTCCCCAGTGAGTCACAACATTATCTCTGCTTTCATGTTTTCTGTAGAAAACCCTCAATCCCAAATAAATAAAAATGTTTCATCTAAACAAAGGTCTCAGACCAACAATTAGGGCTCAAGTTATTTAAAGCTTTCTGAAGCACTGGTTTGCTTTGTCTATAGATAGCATCCTAGACCTCTCAGAGCTGAGGGCGCTCTCCCCAGGGTGTGTTAAAACTCTCAACTTATTATTTTCCATCTCGACAATAACAGTATCCTGCTTGTCTCCAGTTGGGGAGAATTTATATGAAACTTTCTCCACTTTCCTATATATCGTTTAGTGAAAAGAAAAAATAAACCTGCCGCAGTCCACACATAAATAGAATATATTCAGGAAGAATTCTTCAATTCTTCAGTGGATCCTAGAACTTCAATAGCAGAATGTTTTAAATTCAGCATTTGCACCTTGCAAACAAACTCCTAAATAAACCTTTTTTTTTTTTTTTTCTGAGTCTTGTCCCAAACTTTTTGTGTTCCTTCTATGTTTGACTCCAATTATTCTAATAGCTTTATATTCATGCTGAGGTCTGGAAAGAATTCCAGAAATGGGCAGCTCAGATTTCCTGTTTTCCACTTGAAATTGGACTGGATGAAGCTATTACATAAAAGTGTGTGTGTGTATGTGTGCGTGAGCATGTGTGTGTGTGTGTGTGTGTGTGTGTGTGTGTGTGTGTGTAGGGGATCCACAATTATGTTGGGGGACAATGGACTTATGAATGTGAAGACATATTTCCACCAAGCGAGGACAACTGTGAGGTACAGTTGTGCACTTCAATGCTGGGGGGTGGCTTCATGGGCTACATACCTCAGTCTTCTTAACTCAGGTAGCCTATGAGGCTTAGAGAAAGAAGAAGGAAGTTTGGGTTATTATTAATAAACAACAATCAAAATATATTCCTAAGTTTAGATCCTTGCTTCCAGAATTCCTATGCATACCCCAGCACCTGTCAAAATGACAGCCATGATAACCAGAAGTTTTGCAAAATATGCAGCTATCTAACTACTAAGTGTCTGTGGCCCTTGGCCAAGACACCCACATGTTCTGTTGAAATACCTCCAGACATTTTCTGAGAGGAAAACAGAACTCCATGCCCCTGTGGTTTTCTTTTAAAATCTCTGCAGCTGCCCAATGCCTGGAATGCAGACCTGTGCAATTCCCACTGTCAACATGTGAAGACACGCCACACGAACACATATCGACACACACACACACATATGCATAAACATTTATGAATGTACTCATGAATGATAAGCACAAACACACACACACACACACACACACACACACACACACACACACACCAGCATCTGTTTTTGAAACCACTAACCTAAGCTGTGGAGAAAGAAGAGGTTCTGCCCCATTGGGGTGGTGATAAGCTTATGGGGAGCTACAGCTGAAATGGCCTTTTGAGTACATAAAATCATGAGCTCACACTGGAGCCGGCTTCTTGTGGTTTGTTTCTGTACTTAAACACGAAAACATCTCAGGGTTGTATTGTAAGGTATCCTGATCTGAGGAAGTGAAACCACATTATTGCTGAAGTGATCTGAGGTGTATCAGATTCACCGGGAATAAAGAGAGAGAACAGAGCTTCTGGTGAGACCACCATCCACTCCAAAGGCCAGCCTTTTAGAGGTTCGACCTCTTGTCCTGTCAAAATCCTTCCTCCTGTTTAGTTTCAGTATTTCAGCTTGGCAACTTTAAAGACATATGCTCCTCACGTTTTTAAAATACAGTTACTTTAACTTCATTTTACTTTAAAATTCCCTAACACTACCCAGCAAAAATGTTTGCCATTGGTATGGGCAGTACGTCATTTTTTTTCTCCTTTTTTTTTTTTAAATGACCCTCCACCCAAAACACAAGCAACACAATCAAAAATAGTCAAACAGCTACATCAGATGAAAGAGCTATGCAGCGAAAGGAGCAATCAGCAGAGGAAGAGGCAATCTACAGACTGAAAGTTTTTAAAGCAGTCTGCTGGAGGACGCCCACCCCCAACACCTGACATTGGGGTCACCTTCCTGATCATAGGCACAAAGACTCCCAAATCTGATACTGTCAAAACACAAATGGCCTCCAATGCTACAATCTGAATTGATTACATCTTCTTATCAGCTTTGGTGCTATTTCACTTTTTTTTTTCTGGATAGATTTAAAGATGATCCCAAGCCAGGGGTTTCATTTGGGTTGTTGGCTAAATAAAGGCTAAAAGATTGAGTCTTCTCTATCTACTCATGGTGTTTCCTGCGAGTTCATAGGTCCTGTTTATTCCTGTGATGGTTTGAATGTGAAATGTTTGGATACTTGGCCCCAAGCAGGCGGTGCTGTTCAGGGAAGATTGTGGAACCTTTAGGAGGCGAAGGCTTAATGGAGGAAATCTGTCACTGGGGCGAGCTTTAAGGCCTTATAGACTTGTCTTACTTCTGGCCTGCTGTCTCTGGTTTCCTTGTATGAATAAAATCATGAATAGCTAGCTCCTTACTCCTGAACCAGACTTTACCCTCCATTATAAACTCTACCCTTCTGAAACCATAATCCAAAGTAAACAATTTTTTTCCTTAAGCTGCATTTGTTCACAATGTTTTATCATAACAACGAGACGTAACTAATACAATTCCCGGAGAAAACCTCCATGACCATCTCCCCACATTCTCTCCGTTCTGTGCAAGCCAGGCCGTTCCTTGGGCTGTCTCATCCACACTCCTGCTGGCTGACACCTGAAAGAGAACGCTAGACCACAAAACCTGACATCTCACACCCTTGGCTATCCCAGACAGCACGCCTTACTGAAACACCCCAACTTCTAAGCCTCATTACAGTGCAGAGATGCTCCCAGGGGAGGCTTGACCATTGCTGGGAAAGAAGAGGCAGAAAGTCTTGGAGGACTATAAAGAAATGTTTTCCAGACTCAGCAGGGCAGTTGCACATATGAACTCACAGCAGTTGTGACTGCAAATCGAAGACCTGAATAAGCTCAAGTCAGACAAAATTCTAGCATGGAAAGGGAAGGAAGGCAGGGATTCCTGCCTATAGCTGAGGAGCTATTGGCAACTGAGAGCCACTAGTGGGGCAGGGGCAGGGGGTGGGGAGGGAGGTCAGTTTTCTTTAAAGATGTGTCCCAAGGTGGGTAAGCCACAACTCAGCAAAGGACACATATCCAAGTATATGGATGTATATGGCAGTTTGAAAAAATATAAAAAGAATGGCTCATAAAAGAAGGAACGGGATGGATCTGGAAGGAGTTGGGGGAAGAAACAAATATGATCAATATTCATTGCATGAAATTCTATTTTTTCCTTGTCTTCTTTTAAAGATTTACCACTAATCTACAGTCCCAGCTCAGTTTTTTTTAATAATGTATACAACTTTATCCTAGCTAATCTCCTGCTTTAGCTTTTGACCAAGAGCGGCTTGTCTTTTTCAAGTTTAAATTCTATTATGCAAACCCTTCTTTATTTACAATTTTTAAAAAATTATATGTGCTTCAGTGTTTTTGCATATATGTATGTCTGCATACCGTGTTTGTGCCTTATGCCCACAGAGTCCAGAAGAGGGCCTCAAATCCCAAGGAACTAGAGTTACAGGTGAGTGCTGGGAATTAAACCCAGATCCTCCGGAAGTAGAGCTAGTGCTCTTAACTCCTGAGCCATCTCTCCAGGTCCTGGATAAAATTCTTAAAGAACCAATTAAAAAAACAATAAGAAAAAAAGGGGGGAAAGTCCAAGAAACCCCAGTTCCTTGCTGGTTTTAGAGGTGGGAAAGATGGCTTCAGTATCTGGAAAAATGGAAAGATGGGAAAGACAGCACCAAGTTAGCCATGCTAGATGTGCCCAGAGTCTCCCTTTGCAAAACCTTCAGGGGACATGACACAGTTTAGGGTCTAGAGAGACTAACTCCTACTTTCTCTAAGTCTGAATACAGTGTTGCAAAGAACCTGACCAAAGGGCTTCCATATTTCGCTTACGTGCATCTAAACCCTCCATCACTAAGATGCTTTCCTGACCCCGACCCTTCAAACAGTACAAGGTATCCTTTTACAGAACAAGCTGCCCTAACTCCTTGTGTATGTCTTACCCTGAAACTTAGACACTCTAAATTTAGAAATAAATTTCCACTCTTTTTTCTTGAGCCAAACGTTAAGCATCAAAATGTTTGGATAATTATGTTTGAATTAGTAAGCGCTTCCCTTTGGGGGGCCACTAGGGGCTGCATCTCCTCTGAACACTTTAGAGAGCCATGGAGTTTTGTTCTGGCTACCAAGGGAGGACTGAAGACACGTGCTAGCCATATTTAAGAGTTGTTTTTATAGTACAGAACCATGGTCCCTTGGCTTTGTTCTTCAGTTAAATTGAGAGGGGAAAGTGAACAGAGTACCCTTGGGCTCAACAGTATTTATAAATAACATTTACAAGCCTCTACCAGTTTCTCAGGACAGACCAAAGCTCTGGTGACTCTTTTGCTGTCTACAATACAAGACATGGGAAGAGCTTTCTGGCTATTTATGTGATGAACGCATAGATAAGATCATGGACAATCTGCAATAAGAGGCTGGCTCTGCTCTATTTTGGGGTAGTCTGAGTCACCAGTTATGACTCCTGCAGATTGTTCACAGCTAATCTTTGGCATTTTATTTCTTAGAGAAGAAACAACTCAGCAGAGAACATCCATTGTGGAGCATTCTGGACCAATGTCCACTGAAGTGATGCTAGTCAATTTTATCAATAAAAGACCTTAATAGTTCTTCCACTGAATTCTTACTTTGACTTAAGAGCATTCCTGTGTTTCATTTGAAATTTGGCAACATCTCATTTTAGTAATTTTCTGTCTCTGTCTCTGTCTCTCTCCCCCCCTCTCTCCGACCCATGCAGGAGCACATACATACATACACACACACACACACACACACACACACACACACACACACACACACCTCCTCTTTTATCCTCTTCCTCTCTTTCTCCTTCTCATTTTTCTCTCTCTTCTACTAGAATCTGTCCATCCCATCAAAAACAATGTACAAATTCAGTGTAATCTTAATCCCAATGTCAACTCAGTTCTTTACAGAAATACAAAAAAAAAAAAAAAAAAAAAAACAACAAAAACAAAAAAACAAAAACAAAAAAAAACCAAAGAACAAAAACAAAAAAACACCTTAAAATTCATATGGATGACCAAAGCATCTCAGATATCCAGAGTAAGCCTGAATAATAGGAAGACTCCCGAAGGTCTCACCATACCAGATTTCGAATTATAGTGCAGAGACATAATAATCAAAATAGCATAGTACCAGCATAAAAGAGACACACAGATCAATGAAAGAGAATAGATAAGCCAAATATAAATCCACACAACTACAGTCAGCTGACTTTTGACAAAGAAGCCCAAACACACATTAAAGAGAAAAGTAACAAAAACAAAGACTAGTTCCTTCAACAAATGATGCTGCTTTTCATGACCTTTTTGACATGCCTATTTTTGTGACCCTCCGTGAACATCCATTGAATGCTGTGTCTCCAACAGAAAATTGTTTGTGGCTATTTCCTGGATATTCGCTGCTGCCAAAGTACTTGTTCTTTTATTTCGTTGTATCATCACTCAGGCAAATGGGAAGTGTCATCTTCCAGTGTCCCCATCAAGTTTGCTCTTGTGTGCACATCTGTTAGATTTTTTTGCAGATATTTTTGGACAGGATACTGAAGAGTGTTCACAATAGCTGTGCACATATATTGCTGCAGGTCATCTAATGAGAGTTTTTTTTTTTTTTTTTTTTTACTTTGAGAATTTGACACTGCAGCGTCACATCGCAGGGAAGCAATGTCACATTTTTGCAGTAATCGTGAGAGGGGAGGCTCAGGAAATCTGCAACTTCATACGAGAGAGAGAGCGGAATGTTGCAAGATGCAACAAAGGCTGCTGAAAGAAAGATGCCAAGCAGTCAAGCCACAGGACCGACTTCCCCAGTCTGACTGAATACCTTGGAGGAGCAGGCTTACACTAAGCCTGTGTCATAGACAGTTTCTCTAGGTGTGGGGCTGTGAGAGGGTCATAAGCCACACTCCTTTACAGGTGAGGAAAATGAGGACTGGAATGCTGATGCTTCAGACCAGGGTGGAGGGGGGCAGGGTAATGAGTTAGGTTGCTTCCACGAAAAGCTCAGAACAATGGTGTCCCAGTCAGTGTTTCATTCCCTCAACAAAACACTCAAGGGCACAGCTTAAAGGTAGAGATATTTATTTTGCTCACAGGTTCTGGGGTTTCAGTCCATTGTCAGCTGACTCCATCTCTTCTGAGCCTGAGGAGGTGGGACGTCACATCTGTTCTGTGACTCGGGACAGGGCTGCTTACCCTGTGACAGCCAGGAAACAGAAAGAAGACAGGGGACAGGGGTAGTATTCCAAAAATACTCTTCAAGGCCAATCCCTTAATTTTCTGTTTGCTCAACTCAGCCACTTGCTTCTAGATATCCCATTAATAAAACTGGTGCCCTCCATAATCCAATCACCTCACATCAGTGATAACTAATTACTTAATACAGTTTAAGAGCCATTGAGAGGACAGTTTGCATTCAAACCACAAGTAATTTCTAAACTTTCCTTCAAATTGGTAACACCAGGGATCTTTATGCCCTATCAGTTCCTAACTCCAACATTCATATCGTTGTTTGGGGTGGGGGGGGTTCTTCAGAGCATACAAAAGTTTGGCAAAGTTCAGGAAGTGTGGAGTCTGATTGCACAACTACCTGTCTAGGCCTGACTCTTTCCCTTGAGTGAAACAGACTGAAAGGTCCATGGCAGGACTGCCTTTGATGTCCTTCTCAAGAAACAGCAGCTAAGCAAGTGGTGAACATCACCTAGTGTGTGGGAAATTGGTAGACTAAAAGACAAATCTGTGATGGGTACATCTGGCTGGAGCTAGTGATGTCCATTTTTCTCTAGACCACCATGCCACAGAATCTGAAAATTGGGACACAAAAAAGAAATTAAGACAACAAGAACAAACCCCAAAACAACAACAAAACCCACACTTATTGTAAACTACTCATGCATCTATGTGTGACCATGTAAGTGCCATGAAGGCCAACAGGAGGTGTTGGAACCCTTGTCTCTGAATTACAGGTGTTTGTGAATTGCCCAGTGTGGAGGCCAGGAACTGAATTCTGATCCTTTGCAAGTGCCCTCAACCCCTGAGCCATCTCTCTAGCTATTCTGTTAGATATTTTAAAACAAAATTCAGAGATGGCTTTGAAAGTGCAGAAGGGTATGAGTTAAATGCGGACACAAAACTGTTATCAAGTAGGGACCTGAGCAGACAGAGACCTTGGTAAACAGGGAGGTCCTGGATAGGGAGGAAAGAATCTGGCCAATAAGCTGTCATTAACAAAAATGTTACCTCCGCATTACGTTTTAATGTTCCAGCTTACCTGGAAAAGTACAGAGGCAGAAAAGGAGGAAGTATATGAAGTGGGGATGAGGGGGAAGAAGGAAAAGGGGAAGATGTGGGGGAAGAAAAGGAGGAAGAGAAAGAGGAGGGGAAGAGGAGGAAATGAAGGGTTCAGAGCTCCCTATAGCACCAATACAATTGTGCATGGTCTCACACCGTCTAGCTAACTACATGCTTAGCTCCAGTTGGCTGATTGCTATCATTAAAGCATCACATGATAATTGGGATCTGAGTGATACATGGGCAGTGCTGTTAATTATGGCATCTCATTCACTTTCGCTGAGATGAATCGCAAGCCTAAATCAGTTTCGGTTCAGATAACTTGCTACAGTCATTTCCATGACATGGCTGTCTATGCATCACCAACATCTGTCTCCAGGAAAATTATGGTGACATTCACAGAGGTGGACATGGCAGATGATTGACCGGGAGAAGGACAGAACCATCCTGGTGGAGGCATAGCCACTCTGCTGTAATAGTTAACTTCTCTGACACTTCGTAGACGTCAAAGCTCTTGTGTGTTCAGACCGTCCAAGGCAATGGGAGTAAGTCTGCATATATGCACAGTCGTGTGCAAGATAGCATAATAAGTATCCTGGTTCCCGGTCGAGAGAGGTCAAAGCCCCATTGACCCTAAGAGAAGGTAGGCACTTCCCTCTGATGTAGCTACAGAACCGGCTCCCCCAGTCCCCTGTAGAGAGGTTTGTGGCCATCAGTACATAGGGCAACACTCCAAGCCCTTCTTCCACAGGTGAGGAAGTGAGCACAAATCCCATTATAATGAGATACCTAAAGGCCTGGAGGCTTAGCCAATTAGCTTTCTTCCCATGACGCTCCTCCCAACAAAAGGTATTTAATCTCAGGCCCATCCTGAGAAGTTGGGGTACGGTTTTACTCATCACTTTCCACCATGACAATAAAAGCCTTGAAACCATGGACTATCTCTTTTCATCGGGACCGGTGGTCAAGAGCTGTGGAGGGGGCCTTCGCCTACAGAGCCACCATCTTCTGGTCTCCTGTGTGGAAGGCCTCCATGTCAGCCCACTGCTGTCAGGCCAAGGTACTCCTGCCACGGAACCAGCAGAGCCAGCAGGAGCTCCCCTCTCCCTCTCAGCCCAAGGGGGATTGCACCCTTGGGCCCCCACTCTGTTATCAGTGTCTGAGGGCCTGGGAACATGACAACTCTGACCTCCTGGCAGGCCTGGGGACCCATGAGCCAGCTCTGGCTGTCCGTCCCTGCACCCCAGACTGTGCTTTCCTACCCCTGGAGTGTTGTCCCTGCATCTTCACATAGCCTGACACCTTCCCAGTGATGGGGTGGGGTAAGAGCAGTCCAACTTCCTGCATCTTCCCTCCCCCAGCAGCCTGAGCCCTGTGGCAGAGCAGCCGACACCCCCCCACACACACACACCATTATATCCAGTAACAACGCACTGGTCTTTGTTGCCCATAATGAGAAATTTGCTTTTGACAAAGGAATTATTAATATTCTTTTGAAATCAATGAAATGACCAAGATGAAATACATAATACAAAACATATTAGATGAAGATTGGAGATATAGCTTAATGGGAAATTCCTTGCTTAGTGTTCAAGAGGCCCTGGGCCCAATCCAGACCAATATAGAAGAAGACATATGGAAAGCAGTCTTGTTTTCCCTGAGATGAACATTTTGCAGTGTCTACACATTTTTTTAAGAGGTACAGAAGAAAGAACCCAGAACCTGTCTGGGAAGGCACTGGTCCTTGTACCTAGAGGGTTCAGTGAGGATGATAGTCACCCTAAAATACATGCCCTCTCAGAGAGGGAAACAAGCAGAGCTCAGATGTCCCCAAACTGTAACATCACCAGTGAAGACTGTCTGACCCTGTGCTTGGGAAGCAGCAGAACCATTAACAGCTATTACCTGACCCTCTAACTGAAATCTGTTTAATGTGGGTTTGGGATCATATGAAACGTGAGGGATGAACAGTATTCTAACACTTGAAAAAAATACACTCTTTTGTCAGAGCAGTGGGAGAGCCCTTGTGTGATGCCTTTGGTTCAGAGTCATGAGCTTCTTCTCCCTCATTTCTCTGGCCCTCTCACCTCTCTCTGACTCCATCCTGGCTGTGAAGACAGTGGCGATCCTGAATAACTATGTTGCCACTGCAGGTCTCTGTAACTGGTGTCTGTCTTATCCATTTTGCTGGGCAGACAAGAAGACCACCATCTCCACAGTCACCCAGAAGATTCTCCAAGCCCCAGGGCAAGCAATTTCCAGGATCCCCCCCCCACCCCTCTGCATGCATGAAGTCAGCTCTACTCTCAGTTATGGCACCCCACATAGTCCAGTAGAGTACTACAGCCAGGCCTGAGGGATGCTGAATCTCCGTTCTGCTCAATACCCAGCCCCCTTCCAAATATTTTAATTTTAGAATTTAATATGTGTGTCTCATATACATTTATATCAGTTTTGGCCTTCTCTTCCCCTCTGACTCTTGCTGTGTTTCTCTGATTTCAAATTCATTACCTCTTCTTATTTAATAACATTATATATATACATATATGTATACATATATACACATACATATACATGATAGTATAAGCATATATGTAACAATAATGTCATACATACCCACATTCTTTTGAATCCATTCATTTTTGCTCATATATACATGTGTTTTTAGGGAAGACCTCTTGATATAAAATAGTCTATCAGGAGACTCATCTATGGAGCAGCCATTGGTTGTCTATATCTCTTCATCTAGGGGTGGGGCCTTGTGATATTCACAAATCCAAGTTGGTGTGTCAGCTAATCTTGTCCCTGGGTGAGTCTTGTTTAGGTGACCATATGGATAGATCCCATGGGCGCAGGTTCCTCTCATGCCTAGAAGATATTGTCTAGCAGCAGGAATCCTGGTCCTCTGGTCCCTATGGTCTTTCTGTTTCCTCTTCAATGATTTTCTGAGCCTTGGGTGTAAGGGTTAAATCGCAGATGTATCAGTAAGGGTTGGGTACACCCCGGTCACTTTTTAAGGAAACATCTGAGGCTGACACATGGTTTCCTTGGGCACTGTTTTATTAAGTCATACATGTGCATGTGTCACTTACTTCCCATCAAGTCTGTGTGTGCTCTACAACATGATCATGTATTATTCCTCATCTGAAGCATGATAGGCTTCAGACAAGAAGTTGTTACTTAGACATTCTTCATTAGCTATTAAACAGGAACGACTATTGAGCATACTTTAATTTATGTTCATGTTTGTCCTAAACCTCTGCTCTGTTGTGAAGCTTGTAGCAAAGTCCCCTAAATTACATCCAAGTTGGTGCGCTTTTAAGACTGCTGACTCCCTGTAAGGTTCCTTTATTCAGATACTCCAAGCGGAGCCCATCTTCCTAATGAAGAATGCTCGACATGGCATCGTATCAAACAAGAGCCCGATTAGCTGCACCTGAAATTAATTCAGAAACATCATGTGATGTTTCAAACTCCTTTCAGAAAC
Organism: Micromys minutus; assembly: GCF_963924665.1. Lineage (NCBI taxonomy): Eukaryota > Metazoa > Chordata > Mammalia > Rodentia > Muridae > Micromys > Micromys minutus. Next base: position 22,016,035 of record NC_137964.1, read on the forward strand.
ATCAAAGTCTAATTCTGTTATATGAAACTCAATCAGCTAATATACACACACGGCTGTACTCATTAAAGGGCCTCGGTCCTTCCACACACCAGTGGGGTCACGGTGCATTAATGATACAATTTGAACATAGGACAGATCTTGTTACAAAATTTAGAACCCAGGAGGGGAGGCATTTTCCACAGTTTGAACCTTAGAGGCATATTTTATAGGAAAAGACATTTGTGTCCGCATTTATAAATATGAAGGGGGCCAGTTGTTCTTCATGCTCTGGTTTTAGTTTCCTTAGGAAGCAAGTTCTTAATTAAAATGATGGCAACCCATTTTAATTGTTAAAAATTGCATTTGTTATTTACTTACATGTATACACAGGCACCCATTTCCATACACTCATGGGATCTGTGGAGGTCAGAGAAAATCTGTGGAAATCAATTATTTCCTTCTACCAGGTATCCAGAGATGAAACCCAGGTTGTTGGGCTTGGCCACCTTCTCAGTCCATTTCTCTGATGTTGTTCACTTTCTTCTGTGACATATGGTGGTTTCCTCCTCTCCTATGCTCTTAAACTTAGAGGAAGAATATTTGCCATGTGCTCGTCATGAGTCTGTATATTCAAAGAGTTCAACAGGGCTGGGGATAAATATAGCTCAGTGGATAGTGCCTAGTATACCCAAAGTCCTGGATTTGATCTTTGTGGTCTGTAATCCCAGACCTCAGGTGGTGGAGGCTGGAGAATCTGAAGTTGAAGGTCATCCACAGGTAATAGGGAGTTCGTGGGCAAAGACCTAGAGAAAGAGTAAATAGAATTTGCACGTAGGGCTGGAGAGATGGCAGCTCACAACCATCTGCAATGAGATCTAAGACAGATACAGTGTAATTATATATAATGAATAAGTCTTTAAAAATAAGATTTACACAAAAATGTTATTAGTAGTGTGAGGAGGGCTTTCAGATTAGATTCTTTCAGCATAGAATTTTTTTTGCTGTTATTTTTAAAATTAATTTATATGAGTACAGTGTAGCTGTCTTCAGACACACGAGAAGAGGGCACCAGATCCCATGACAGATGGTTGTAAGCCACTATGTGGTTGCTGGGAATTGAACTCAGGACCTCTGGAAGGGCAAGGAGTGCTCTTTACTGCTAAGCCATCTCTCCAGCCCCCAAGCATAAATTCTATAGACAACAGGTACCTTCCTTTCTACTTGACCTTGGGGGAGCAGAGAAGCTGGAGTTCAAAAGTTGGCATCAACTAAAACCTTCTCACACTTATATCTATACCAGGTGTCACCTGATGGGCACAGTTTTGTTCAGTCATGTACATAGTAAGAAGACTGGAGACAGATGTGCAGAGTAAAATCTTGCTCAGCTCAAGGCCATTGTCTTGTTTTTCTTACTTTTTTTGGTGTGTATGTGCATGTGTGCTTGTATGTATATGCATGCATACATGTGGAAGTCAGAGGACAACATTAGGTATCATCCTCCTCAGGAGACATGCGTAGTTTTGAAGCAGTCTCTCATTGGCCCATAGCTCACCAATTGGGCTAAACTGCTTAGATCATTAGCCCCAAGTATCCATCTATTTCCAACTGCCCAGAGCTGGGATCACCACCGTATACCTCCATGTCCATATTGTTGTTATCTTGAATCTGGGAATCAAACCCAAGGCCTCAGCAAGTACTTTGCCAAGGGGCTACCTCCTCAAACTGGGGCCGCCTTTGGTATAATATCGTGACAGAGTTAATACATTATTCCTTTCTTGTGATTTTTCTTTGGAAGCTGACTGCTGTATTCTTTATGGCTGTGACCTAAATACCTAGCATATTAGGGCTCTTGTTGGGAAAGGTATGGGAGGGTTCCTGAGGTTAAGTGTCATATGCTGTGAACCATGGAATGGAGGGTGTAGGACCAGAACCACAGTGTGGCTATCACTATTAAAGCTCCTTCACTTGATGTATTTCTGACAGTGGGGCTCTACCTCCTTAAGGTTCCATAGCCTCCCCAAATACCAGCAGGCTTGAGGAATAAACAGGCATTCAAAGCATGGGGAGAATTTTAGATTTAAATCAGCTACAACATTCACTTTTACCAAATCGTTAAGGCATTTAAATTTCTCATGCTGAACATTGGCTAGAACATGAGGTGTTTGTTAGTTTTTTTTTTTTTTTTTTTTCAATTAGGAAATAAGCTTCTCCAAGGGTGTAGAAAGCAATGGGGAAGGAAAACACAGTCTGTCTAAATGCACTGTCTTCCAAGAATTTAGGTGAACTCTCACTCAAAACCCTAAAGAGCAAATGGCTCGAAAACCAGTGTGCCTGTGGTTTGTCAAGAGCAAAGTCAAGGACAAAGACACTAGACATGCAGTCAGTACATTCCTATAACAGGCTCCTTAAGGCTAAGGAACCTGATGGCAGCTTCCATCTTGGTGGGTATATCTTAACAGCAGAGGATGAGGGTGAGTTCATAAAGGGTGGTGGAAGAAAAGAGGCACATGTCACATTCAGACCCCACCGACCTAATAACGCTTTACTGGACCATATCTGTGCCCATTCTAAGGCATACTATTCAAGGGTTTATTTCTTTATCTAGGATAAAATCTGATGTGACCCAGGCTGACCTCCAACTATACATGTAGTTGAGGATGACCTTGAACCTCTGATCCTCCTGCCTACATCTCCAGGTGCTTAGATTATGGACATGAATCACACCCTGGTCTTATTCAGTGCTGGGGGTAAAGCTCAGGGCTTCCTGAATCCAAAGCAAGCACTATGGGCTCTGAGCTGTACCTGCAAGAAGAGTGTGATGACGGAGTGTTGCAAATCTACAACAGTCTTCAGGCAGGTCCAAATTACAGCTCAAAGTCCTTCCCAGGAGAGCTGTGGCTCAGTGCATTTGTAGATGACAAGGCATGTTGCAGAGTTCAGAGGTTGGGTATCCCAGAGACTCTTTACTGCTCCTTCTCAAGCCAAAGTAATGTGAAGCATCTAAATATTCATAACACACTGCTTGGTCCCAAAATCTTTTACTTTTCAGGAACAAATGATTGAACCATTGAGATGGCTCAGCATGTAATGGAGCTTGTTGCCAACCAAGGCTTGGCACTGAAACATCAATGCCAGCTGGTAAGCTGAGTTTGTTCCCTAGGACCAACAGTATGAAAGAAGAGAATGAAGTAAGACAGGTTGACTTCTGACTTCCATGTAAGCACCATAGCACATGCACATGCATGAACACACACAAATGCAGAAAAAGAGAGAGAGAGATGAGAGAGAGAGAGAGAGAGAGAGAGAGAGAGAGAGAGAGAGAGAATACATATATATTTTTTAAAGAATAAACCTGTGATGGGTAGAAAGAATGCTCAATGGTTATGAGCACTTGCTACTCTTGCAGAGGACCCAAGCTTGAATCCTAGAATGAGGGCTCCCAACCAACCATTTCTAGGGGACTTGACATTCTCTTTTGGGATGGACACAGCATGCATGTACTGCAGACAAAATAACCATATGCTTAATGTATTGTTTTTTCTTAATTTAAAGAATAGATTCTTGATGGTTTGGAGTTCGCTATTTAGAAGATTGGACCATAGCTGAACCCATCTTTTGAAGTTGGAAGAATTAAATTAGTTGATTCACACAAATCGCTATATTTTAGGAAAACCCTCAGCTTCCAGCCATGATTCCATTTTCCTCATGTTCCCTCAGTGCCCACTGACTCCCCAAAGCACCCCATTTACCCGGCCTCTCAGCACATCCACCCTTGGGGATGTCTGCCCACATAGGAGACCTGTTCAATTCCTACATTTTAACATCTAAGCAGCTCCTAGGCAGAGGGATGAGCACATGGCCATTAGGAAAGCTGTCTTCTCAAATACTGCCATCCACTTAAGTAGCTGTTAGGCTTTATAGAACAGAAAGCCTTTCCTTTCTAATTCACTTTCTGTTTACACAATAGGATAGACACTTCATCCTCTCATTTCAGCTTTGATTCCGCCTCAGAAGTCAGATATCCAGTCACAGGCAGATATGGTGTCTCTCATTAGGGCCCCATGCTGGGGAATTCATTGCCACAAATATGCTTGATTTCCTGAGCTGGTAAGTCTTTCTAACATCAGCACAAAACACTGTCAACAACAACAAAAGCACTTATTTATGATGGTATCTGGGACGCTTTCTGCCTTTCTTCTCTTATTTTCCTCTCTCCGGGTGTTTACACTCCGGCTCTTTATAGACCAGGCAATGAAGTTAGTAGGTACACTCATAAAAATATCTCTGCTGTTGTAATTTGCTTTACAGCAAGGCTAGCATCTGAGATGCTGCACACTAACTGCTCTAATCTGGGCTACCTTGTTTCTTGATGAGTGTTTGGCTAAAAGAAACGTGAGCTCAGTTTCTAAAGCTGCATCCTGGGAGACAATCTCAGAAGCAAGGAATCAACTGTCTGCCGAATCCTCTGCAAGTATTATAGCACATAGGAAAGCTGCATGTCACAATGTCATCCTGGGAATACTGCCTTGCATATGAAATCTCCTTTCTATGTACACCTGGCTTTAATTAAAAGAAAAAAAAAATGTCAAGAGACTGGGTGGAGTAGCTCGGCAGTTAATTAATTCACAGCATACACATTGGGCGGCTCACATCCAGTTTCAGGGGAATCTAGCACCCTCTTCTGGCCTCTGCAGACACTTCACTCACATGCACACACCCATTCAGAGACACATACACATAAATAAATAAGAATAAATATTAAACACAAAATCAAAACTCCAGGTCAAATCAAACATATCTAAGAGCTATTTTTTCTTTACTTTGATTCTGATGCACACAAATACAACTTGTTATTTTTCAAAACAAAAAAAACAAACACAACATTTTCTTCTGGCCAGCACCAGTAACTTCTAGCTTCCCTACTGCCAGACATAGATAAGGGAATGTGCTATGATCCAGCCTTTTAATAGCAGATGTTCTGGGTGTAGGGAGGGAGACAAGCATGTTCCTGCTCTGCAAAAAACATATTTAAATGGCCAATGCAAAATTTTAACATCTCTTATTTCTGTAATCAGCACTGAAGTGGAAACTTAAGGGTTCTTTGGAAAGTCAGTTGTGTTGGATGGTGTTTTGTTTATGCAAACACATGAAGAAGTGTTCTCCTGAAGCCGACACTAGTGAAAGGATATTTTGCAAAAGCAAGCACATGAAATGACATATGATGAAGGATTCTTCACTAACAACGTGCATGTATTGGTCTTCATAACATTGTGTAGTTGAGCTCCATTTGTCATGACTCCATAGAGAGAAATGCACAAAAGAACTTCTGGTGCTGTACTGGTGGCTTCTCGGTGCTCTTGTGGACTCAGGCCAATTGGTAGAGTGATGTCAGCTGATACAGTGTTTTGCTAAGACAGACTTACATGCTAAGGCAAGACAGGTGGAGGACATGTGATATTTGGGGGAAGTATAAATAGGAATCAATGGTCCATAAGAGAGCCTTGTGTGTAGAGCTAGCTCTGCAAAGCTTCTATGTCTTGTGTCTTTGCTAATCTACTGTTTGCCAAGAAAGGCACAGATGAGAACTGCTCCTGAGGTTCCTGGTGGTCCTAATCCCTTTTGCTGACTCATGCTGCTGACTCAGCTATGGTCTTGCTGTTTCTGCTAGGTCAGACCACCACTTCTGCTATCCCAACACTATGGAACTGGACTGCTGGCATATTCATGAAGTGTATGCTAGTAGATCAAGCTGCCATTGTGAATAGAACTGTTGATCTTCTGACAATGTAGATAGGTTTTGCTCCAAAGAACCATTTCTAAACAGGTACACTTCCTCCATATTGTAATAGCCTTTCTTTTTTACTACCTATGGTAGGTGGTGGGCCAGAAGGGAGGTTAAAGCATTTAAGAACTGTCCTTAAAAATAGGGACTGAGAAATTAAAAGCCACATAGCACTTCTGTGATGGAAACCTTGCTATTTGAGCAGCTGACTTAGTTAGCTTTTTATTGCTGTGATAAGCAGCATGTTGAAAAACAATGTGAAAAAGAAAGGGTTTACTGGCTTACATATCCACATCATAGCACAGAAATAAAGGGAAGCTAAAGCAGAGGCCATGGAGGGATGCTCCTTACTCTGCCCTTCATGACCCACTCAACCTGCTTTCTTATAGCACCCAGGACCACCTTCCCAGGGATGACATCATTTACCATAGGCTGGGCACATCCACATTAACCGTCATTCATGAAACTGTCCTAAAGATTTAACCACAAGGCCAATTTGTTGAAAGCATTCCCCCCCCAATGGCGGTTCCCTCTTTCCAAAGGACTCTATCTTGTGTCCAGTTAACAAAAAAAGCCAACCACCTAAACAGTCCTCGTATTTAAAACCTGGTCCACATGGATTTCCCTTGTCTAAATAATCATTTTATTATTGTATTTATGAGACACACTTTTGAGTCAGAAAATTAACTTATTTATGAGCACTGGTCTACTTGTCTAAATTTGAAAAACAATCAAAGTTTGGCCTTTGCTGCTGCTGTAGACCTGGTGTCCTGATAAGGTACAGATTCTAAGATTTTGCTTCCTTGTAAAAGATTTATGTCTACATGCATGAGACTCATATACAGAGCTGATGTCAATTGTCTCTATTTTGTATTCTGAAAGAGTATATGTTCCCCAAGTGTCACACTTAGGACAATGCTTTACCAAGTGGTGTCCTCCAAACCAGAATTGTCAATAATGCTATTGACAAAAATATTGGCTAATATTTTTGGCCAGCCTGTGTTCATATGTTCTGAATTGTATCCTGACTATCATATTTAATCAGAGTTGCCCTAATCCAACATGCTAGTTAAACAGTGACTCTTTCAGCTTACCAGTTACCTAAGTCACACATTTATAAACCTATTTATTAGGGGAAAAAAACTGTCTTTTGTCTGTTTGGATTCAAATGTAGCCTACTGTTGATAAATTTGCTGTCTCTTGCTCTGGAATAAACTCCAATATATTTATAAAGAGAAAATTAGGGAAGCCCAGTGGCCTTAGCACATTGCTACCTATCACAACTCTTACCTTAAAATGTTGTGTATAAGGCTGGAGAGATGGTTCAGCAGTTAAGAGCACTGACTCCTCTTCCAGAGGTCCTGAGTTCAATTCTCAGCAACCACATCTTTAATGGGATCTGTTGCCCTCTTCTGGTGTGTCTGAAGTCAGCTACAGTGTACTCATACACATAAATAAAAAATAAATAATTTAAAAAAGAGTCAACTTGATAGTTGGGGGTTGGGATGTGACAGAATACATTTTTTAAAATGCTGTGTATTATGATAGTACCTTATCACTTGCTGAGCACCCACAAAATCCTAATATGGTTGTTCTACAGTGTTCTAAGCCTTCAGTCATCTACAGTTTTTTTTTTTTTAAGAATTTGTAATTAAATGTGAGGAAAATGGCTCTAATAAAGACTTATTTTCAACCTAGAATGTCTGTAAATATTTTCCTTCATTGGACATGTTCTGTATTTTTTGTATTTGTGGGTAAGTTTTGTAAGTATAACTTCTATCAAAACGACCTGAGCAATATTTGTTTGTTTGTTTGTTTGAGATGAGTTTTCACTGTGTAGCTGTTTTGGAACTCACTCTGTAAAGCAGGATATCCTGAAACTCACAGAGATACACCTTCTACCTCCAAATGCTGGGATCAAAGGCATGCGCCACCACTACCTAGGCCTGAGCAGTATTTTTAAGATGCTGTGATACCCTCAGGGCAGACCAAATTAAATTTGGGAATGAACTCCAGATAAAGCTGGTTTAGTATTCCTAACTTCTACGTCTTAATTACATAACATTGTCAAGAAGGGGTTTTATTAACACTGGTTCTTTGTCTTCTGCAAATTCTCCCCTGGTGCAGAATCAGATGAAACCAACCAGGACAAATGTCATCTCCACGAAGAGGGATGGTCAATATCAAATCATTAGGTGGTCAATCAAAGAAAACTGTTGAGAGAGACAAGGGTGTGGGTGAATTGTCAGAATCAAAGGGGAGTCATACCAGACATGGTGGTGCACTCTTGTAATCCCAGCACACAGGAAACTGAGACAGGAGGGTTACAGTGAAAGTGGAGCCAGCCAGACTATGTAGCCAAAGCACCTTCATGGCAACAACTGACAGATACTACAGTAGATCCTGAATCTCGACTGATATCAGTGATGTTACAATAACCATGGGAACTGTCAAGCACGTCTTTAACATCTAGATTCTGTTTCCTTTGAATAAATACACAGCCATGGAACTGGATCAAATGGAAAGAATCTTTTCAGTTTTCTGAGGAGCCTTCGTACTGGTGCCATAAAGCCAATACTAAAAGACAATACTAGCTCATCTCCCTATTAGCAGTAAGAGAGGGGTCTCCTCTTTCCACGTCCTTGCCACCTTTTTTTATAATATCCATTCTAATACACATGTGAGGTTTTTGTTTACATTTATCTAACAATGAATGACGCCCAACATTTTTTAATATATCTCTGGCTAGTTGTATGCCCCACTCTGAAATAAAAAAGAAAAAAACATCTAATCGAATCCCCTGTTCATTTTTTTAATTGGCTTATATGTTTTTTTTACTGTTTTGAGTTCTTTGCATGTTGAGACAGCAATGATGAAATGAAAAATTTATGCAGTTCCTAGTAGAGAGAACTGAGAATACAAAGTAAATAAAGATATATTTGTGCCTTCAGAAGATCCAGTCTCACAGAGGGAACATATATAAACAAAATACGCAGTCATTAGCAGACAGTTGGAGATCCATACGGCCAGGTAAAAATTAAAAACAAGAGAAATACATTTTTGTTATCCTTTGTATAAAAGGACAGAAACTCTCTTTATATGTGTGTGTTGTTGGACTGATCACTTTAGAAAACCTAACTGTGATGTTTTTTATCTTTGAGTTGCAGGTAAATCATTGAAAAGTTAACAAGCCTTTTCCCAGATTTACAAACAAACAATGTTTTCATCCAGAACCTGGGAGCCACCTCTGGAGTGTAAGCATCAAAGAAGTGAGCCACTGTGTCTTCCAGATATCTGCCTGGCTTCTGCTGGCATCCAACTCCAGAATGCATCTTGTAAAGAGAGAACGTAAGTCATGCTTGCCTTCAGATAAAGGCAATTAGAAATCACAGATACTCCAAATATCCAGAGACTTTATCCCATGTATAAGAGAGGTGCATCAAGTTTTCTATCTTCGAGACTGAGAGTTGCCTTATTTTCATATTGATTAATTGATTGACACATTGTGAGCTGGACCTAGAACCTCATGTCATGCCCCTGACCTACACCTCCATTACTTTCATTTTAACACTTTCTTGCTAAGTTGTCCAAGGTTTTTTGGACAAATTTAGAATTTGGAGGCAAGCCTGGAACTATAGGCTGAGATGGCTGAGGCAACCCTTCTGCCTCAGGCTTCCATGGAATGACAGACCTGTGTCACCAAGCCCTATTATCTTGAGCAAACGCATGAGCCAGGTTGTACCCACTGTGCTGTACAAAGACCACGATGTCTTCTCTCCCGAATATTTCCTACAGTGAGCACCACACTCAATGGTTCTATTTCTCCTGTCTCTATGGAAGGGTTTTCTCAATTACCCGACTTGAGTTGTATTTAATTGTATCCCTTCAGCAGTTCTTATGAGTTCTGGGAGACAGACACTCAGTGGTGATTCTCTACTAAGAACTCCAGGATGAAAAAATGACCTGGGAAGATAACAACTTCCCAGCAATGCCTCAACGTCCCCTCCCATCTACCCTCCAGTGCTCTCAGAGTGGCAAGAATTCAGAGCTTGTTACTTTTGGATCCTCTGCAGTGGCTCCATTGTCCCCCGCTCACACACACAATATATTCAGTGTATTTCTATGCCATTATTACAGACAAGTGTCTTCTCCGATTCCATGTCAGTATTTGAGGGCATCTAGGCTCAAATCTCAGAATGCAATTTTCCACATGATTACCTGTAAGAAGACTAAGCTTGCCCATTTTATCCCTTTATTTGGGAGATAGCAAAAGTACCAATGCTTATAAACTTGGGGAATATCCAAGCCTTTGTATTCACCAAATGGTGTCAAGAAGGGACAAAGAGGTATCTGCTTGGTGAGGTCTCAACTTCCTTTATAAGTCAAACCTTATAGAAGCTAGAGTGAGAGAGACTACAAGCTCAGGAGTCATGGTTGGTGCATATATCAGTCATATAAAACATGAAGCCTGACAGGATGAGGAGGTTCTCAAAGGGGAAAATAGGATCAGGTCAGTAGAGTTTTTAGACTCTTAGTAAGTTTTTTGTAGAATAGAGGAATGGACAGGTGGCTCAGAGGTTAAGAACATATGTCGCTTTTACAGATGAGCCAACTTTGGTTCTCAGCTTCCACATCAGGAAGCTCACAACCACCCGTAACTCTGGTGACAAGGAATATGACTACCTCTTCTGGTCTTTTGGGGCACTGTACTCACACACATGGCATACACACACGCACACACACACACACACACACACACACACACACACACGTATATAAAGATAAAATTTTTAAAAATCAAGATTGCTTAGTAAACTCCCTAGAAGGAAAAAAAGAAACAAAGGAAAGAGAGAGAAGGAGAAAGGGGGGGAGAGAGAGAGAGAAAACAATTGCATCATGTTCACTTTTTGCAGTTTTTAATGTGGTCTAGCTGAGAAAGATTATTTTTTTATCCTGAAGGCAGTCTCTATTTACCCCGCTGGCCATGTGGTTGACTGTGCAGAAGCTTTTTAATTTCATGTAATCACATTTGTCAATTCAAACATAAAGCTGTAAACACCAGCAGTTTATCTCTGTGGTTTCAGCTAAAGGATGACGAGGGGACAGAAATGGTGGCTTTCAGTCCACCTGTCTCACAAACAGAAAGTAGAAAAGAGGGCTTTTGAAAGACAGAAAATGAGGACACCTGGTAAATGCCCAATGTGCCCCCTTACCAAGAGAATGTGTGCCTGAGACCTTTTTTTTTTTTTTTTTTTTCTTTCTACAAGTAGTTCCCAAGATATAAGAGTTGTTGGGCCACAGATACACCTGAATGTCTATGGTAAGTATTAATGGCACTTAGTGTCCCAGAGGATTTATGTATGCACTGTGACTCCTAATCACCATGGTTAGGACCAGGTAAAATCTGTGGCAGTACCGGCCTTTTCCTGAGCCTACCAGTAGAAGAAAAGTTGAATGAGGCTTGTTACAGATGGAAACTTCACCTGTAAACCCTGCTCCTTGGCATGCAGACCACCATGACAAAATTATTAATTTCATCTCTGCTCTCTTTGTTTCTGCCTTTCATTGCCTCTTTCTGTGTGTCTCTTTCTTATCCTTTGCTGTCTTTTTCACAATCTCTTTCTTTCTCCTTTTCTATATCACATACAAACACAGAGATAGGTAGATACATAGATTCACAGATAGATATGTATAGATAGGTGATAGAGAGCTAGGTGATAGGTAAATGGACGATAGACACATAGATAGCTAGGTGATAGATAGATAGATAGATAGATAGATAGATAGATAGATAGATAAATTAACCTTAATGCTACTGGTTAACTAAAGAATCATCTCAGCTGTTGTGTAAGGAGAGAGTAAAATCACCGAGGACATGGCCTCTGAACTTGCCTATGATAGAGTTTCTTATTTGTATTAATAGAGGTAAAAGGATCCTAACTGTGGGCAGCACCATCACAGGTCCCATTCTGGGCTGAGTGTAGAGGACAGAGAAAACTGGGTAGCAAGCATGCATTCATCTTACATTCTCTGATTCTTTCCTTGGATATAGTGTGACTCACTGCCTCAAAGTCTTAATGTCCTGCTAACTCCATAGCCTAGCATGCAGCTTGGGAACAAAGCATGGTTCAGATTCCTAGAGGTAACTGGCCTTATTGTAGCAAGCTTACTTTAACCATGGTAACCATGTTGCTTGTTTTATCTTTTGAAAATATATTTAAAACTTTAAGTGTGTAGAGATGTATGTGAACATAAGTACAGTGTCTGCAAAATTCAGAAAAGGGCATCATATCTCCTGGAGCTGGAGTTACAATACAGGTGGTTGTAAGCTTCTCAACATGGGATGCTTGGACTAGAACTTGCCACTTCTACAGGAGCGGTATTTTTAACCTCTGAGTCAGTCCTCAAAACCACCCCCCTTTTTGTCTCTCATGCATTGAAATGGTTATTGATTATGTTCTCTCAGAACAGAAGAGAATGCAAAATTGCAATAATCCCTTTTAATATAGACACACTCATTTCTACCATTCCCCATGTGTGCTTATCAAAACACACAGTGAACTGGACCTACAAGAGGCCCGAGTTCCACTGAATGCCTCCCAAGCAGGTGGTTTGGCTGCTATTCAAGAGTTCAGAATAGCCTTCAGAATGAAAGTAGAGATTTCTGTGGAAACTGGATTTCACTCCTTTGTTTGCGTTTCTGGACCCAGGGAACCTGCCTGTCAACCTGCTTACCCAGCATGGTGGCATTCACAGCTTTTGCACGAATCCCAGAACTGTCTGTGGCTCTCTGCTTGCTTCTTGGTGCTGTGTGGTTTCTGCATAGTTGCAAGATGTCAAATAGATAACAAACAACTGAGTAAAATAGGATCATCAACATTAGTAGAATTTACCTTTTTAAGTATTTCATATCCATAATTAATAGTTCCTGGATTTTACACATGGCATGACATCACCAGTATTTTTGCTATATTAATATGTGGTCACTAAGAATACTTGTGTGTATTTCATCAAAGAACAAAATCCTAACTTGCTTTCAAAGATTTTTGTGTGTGAGAACATGCACTGACACCTCTCTGAAGACATACTCAATTTCTGTGGGCTGTTTTGTGGGCACTTAGCCTGCAGTTGTTCTGTAGAGGTCATATGTCCAGCACTGTCTAAGACTTCTGCTCTCCCAATATCCAGCTGAGTAAATCCTCTATGAATGTCATATCAAATGGACTTTTGAAGAGAACCATCACATCTGGCCAAAACAACCTCTCCCTCTTCCTGCCAACTGGTCCAAGAACAATCAGGGTAGCTAATTTTGGTCCTTGGGATTTAAGGAGAGAATCTCCCTCTTTTCTTTTCCCTGCCAGTACTTGGAGAAACCTTCAGACCTCTAGGATCCCTAGGGATGCAGTTTGCAGAGTCATGGGGAGTTGCTTAGGAAAAAGGCAGAATGAAGCCAAGAAGCCTTAAGTTGAAAGGGAATTTGTTTATGTCCGTGCGATCTTCTTTTAACACCATGTATTAATAATATGAAGTAAATGAGTTTCATCATGACATCCTTGTAACGTGTCACGTGAGTCTTTTCCTGGGGAGATACAACTGTTCATCCCAGTTGGAGAATTACAAGAGATCAAAGTAATGAGTGCACAGAAGTCCAACTTGGTGAGCCGGTGAGCTTATTGAATTTTCATACAGGATTGTGGCTGTGAGGGGAATTGCTGATGATGCCAGAAAAGTTTGAAAAGCAGCTAGACTACCGAATAGCCCACCCAACACGGATGAGGACTCACAGAAGCTGCACCCAGGATGTTCTCTGTATCACTTATAGGCTGCTCCATGGGTCTCAGAATCTCCTCTTGGTAGCTATGCTGGTCAGTGTCTCCTCAGCTGTTATTCATGGCTTCTATAACTCTGGGGAGATGACCTCGTGAATCTTGCAAGTTCCCTAGACATGAGACATTTGTTTATTCCTCTGAGTCTCTCGAGTACCCTCACTTTATTCATGGGGGCAGTGTTTCAGTGGGAGGGGCTACTACACAAAACATTTAAATTATATTTACCTTCTCTGTGCTCCTATCCTTCTCCATCCTCCTTCCAAACAAACAGTGCCCCCTCCTACTGTCATGTCAGATTTTTTTTTAAATCTCAATTCCAAAGTCGAGGGGGAGGGAAATGTGGTATTTGTGCTCTGAGTCTGGCCCGTTTCACCTAACGCACCATCCCTAGTTCCAGATTCATTATCTCAGTCTGACAAGACCTCAAGGCTGATGCCACTCTGGATGCTCTGGTGCTGTTATCCAAATATTTTCTATTGTTCCATCAAATAAGAGTTAATTGTTTTAAAACCTACAGTTAGAAGCATTCTAACAGTTTACCTGAGCTGTGTCCATTACAGGTCTTTAAAAAAAAAAAAACAGGGATGGATAAAGCTGATCAGTTATTCTAACATGCTAAGGGATTTGTGTCCACACATGTCATCTCTATATCAACTCTTACTAGCTTGAAAAATCCTTACGAATTTGACTAAATGACAGCTATGATGTAGCTAAATAAGGACTCATATGATATCTCACTTAAACTTTAGTCTGGAACCCAAAATAATCAGAGAATGCATACATAGGTGTCCATGGGTTAAACCAATAGTTACTAAATATATAGTATTTTCCTTGACTTATGATGACTTCTTAATAAGGATATAGTAAGGAAAAAATGAAAGTCGTGTGTGTGTGTGTGTGTGTGTGTGTGTGTGTGTGTGTGTGTGTGTGTGTGTTTAAATGTTTCTAACCTACCCAAAGGACAACTAGCAACACTGCACTGCCAAATGTTGGTTGTTTATTTTCCTTATGGTATGGTTGCCTGCAATAGGTTTCATAGTTACACAACTTCATAAAAAGAATATAGTTTCTGGGTGTGGTAAGGGCTGTAATCCCATCTGTTGGGGTCTGAAGGTAGAAGAAGCAGGAGTTTAAATCCAGCCTTGGCTGCATAGGGAGCTTGGAGCCACCTTAGGCTATATGAGACTTCCTCAAAAACTGTTATGTAGATGATAGATAGATAGATAGATAGATAGATAGATAGATAGATAGATAGATAGATAGATAGATAGATGGGAAGATGATAACACCATCAGGAACAGATTAAATCCAGAATTGAAAGTATGGCACCTACTGAATGCAGATCCATTTCCTACCTCCACAAAGTTTAAAACTATCTGATTACTGTGAGGAAAATCATCTACAAAGCAACATCATCTGTGGTAAACACTTCAAGGTGCCTTTGTCAGGGAACTCAGCCCTCTTTCTCACATCATTTTTTATGAAGCCATTTGTAAGTTCTCTAGACACACAGTGTGCTTAATGGAATGAGGAAAACTACCAAGATACCTTTAAGTTTTAAACCTTATTTCTCCTAATTCACCTTTTTTTTTTTTAAAAAATCAAACAAACCCTCTGTGCTGGAGCCAGTGTTTCTGCACCCTGTCTCCCCAGCTCTCTCAGACAACTCTGGCTGCTTGTTGTTTGGGGGACTCATTCACTGGCCCACATAATGGATAGTTCACTCAGATCTGGCCATTCATCATACCCAATTTCTTTGTCCAGAGCTGATAGGATCCTGAACAAAGCTCCTCCAGCAGGGGCCAGTCAAAACCTACAGATCCAAACAAGGGTGCATGGGGAAAGGATGCACTCTGTTCTGCATGACAGATGCCCGGTGTTCCAGGTAGCTGTAGTCATGGAACCAAGGAGAAAACAACAGCAGTGGAGGCAGCTCATGGCCAAAGCAAGAGATAAAGATGGGGACGTCATAGAAATGAATTCTTAAACTGTGTAAGCTTAATGGTGTTGGTGCATTTAACAACAGAGATCAGTCCATTGAATCTTGTGAATTCATTTTAGGAATGACTCTGTGTCCCAAGTTTGTATCAATAAAGAAAGAACTGGTGTTCATGTCCCTGGGTCCAGTCTTGCCTGGCAACAGGTCTACACATGGATAGAAAGACAGGCAGGCAGGCACTCGTGTGTGCTCACACTCACGCCCACATGCACGTGCATGCTCACACACACACACACACACACACACACACACACACACACACACCACAAGACTTTAAGTTTCTCTCTTAGCATAAATGGCCCTTTCCTTTCCCTCTTCTTGTTTTATTTGTTTGTTTGAAGACAGTAATTTTATTTGTTATCATAAGACATCTTTTCCTCTAAATTTTTCTTTGGTCCCTGAGAAGGAGATCGTTTAAAGGGCAAAAGAGATTGGAGGGTCTGATTAAATTGGAACTAGATTTTCAGTTTTGTTTTGTTTTAAGCAGGGTTTCTCTGTGTAGCACTGGCTATCCTGAAAGAAACTCTGTTGGCCCTACAACTCAGAGATGTGCCTGCCTCTGCTTCCTAAATTCTGGGGTTAAAAGCTTGTGCCACCATGCTTGGCAAATTGAGGCTCTTAAATGGAAAAAATAAATGAGCTTAGATTATCTGGTACAACCAATGCAGTCTTGGGTTCCTGATTTTGAGAGAGAGAGAGAGAGAGAGAGAGAGAGAGAGAGAGAGAGAGAGAGAGAGAGAGGTCGACTGAAAGCTTAAATAACTATGGCCTCTTACCTACATTTTAAATGTCCAAAGGATTCATTTTTAAAAAATGATTTATTATGTAAAGAGCATTCTGCCTGCATGTATGCCTGTAGGCCAGAAGAGGCCTAGGTCTAATTATATGGTTATAAGGCACCATGTGGTTGCTGAGTATCAAACTCAGGACCTCTGGAATTGCAGTCAGTGAGTATTCTTAACCTCAGAGCCATCTCTCCAGCCTCCCAAAATAATTTTTGAGTTCCTCTTCCTCCTCCTCCTCCTCCTCCTCCTCCTCCTCCTCCTCCTCTTCCTCCTCCTCCTCCTCCTCCTCCTGTTCTTTTTTTCTTTATTTGGTTTCTCTCTCCATTCTTTTTTTTTCTCCCTTTTTCTTTTTGTTGTTTGTTCCCCATGTGACACAGTCTAGACACAAAATCCTAAAATGACTGAGTAGTCCAGTCTGGCTTCAGCTTGCCATTTGCTGTATATAAGGATGGCATGTGCTCCTCCTCATCCTCTCGCTGTCACCTCCTAGGTTCTGGGATTCCAGTCTTTTGGAAGCTGTACACACCTGTGCTCTCTGTGCATGTTCCTCTGTATGAGAGCACTGAAGAGGCTGAGGCAGAGTTCGTTCCAAGGCCAGCCTGAGCTACAACATCAATCTGAGTTCAACCAGGGTTGAAAGGAGACTCTGCTTCAAAAACCAAAGGAAGATGCTAGGCTGGGGTTATAGCTCAATATATCGAGTGCTCAAGTAGCATACAGAAAACCTTAAGAACAGTTCATAAAAGTGGAAATGTTGGTACCTATCCATGCCAGCACTCAGTAGTGGAACGGCGATCAGACATTCAAAGTTATCCTCCTCTGCAAGGAAAGTTTGAAGCCACCCAGAGCTATGGAGGACTCGGTTTAAGGCTAGCAATACATCCCTGTTACATGGCTGCAATCCGGGTGCAGTGGTACACCTTTAAATCTGGCAAGATGAGAAGCAGAGGCAAGACCAAGAACTCGGCATCAACCCAGTTTATACAGGGAGGTCCTGAAGACAAGCCAGAGTGCACAAGACACAGGTACCTAGGTGCAAGACTGCTTGCGAATTTGAGGGATCAGCCTGGGCTCTGCAGCGAGTCTCTATCCCAACCATACACTTACAGCTGGGAATGTGGCTCAGTACAACATGTGAGTTGCTAGTATGCACACAGCCCTGGGCTGAATGTCCAGCTCTGTGGTGTGCCTCAGCACTTGGGAAATGAAGGCCTAAGGATCAGTCAAACCCATTAACATCCAACCGAGGAGAGGTGAGGAGTCCGTGGGAGCCATGTTCTCCCTGGGGAGATACAGGCAGTCGACAAGCATGGAGAGCCATCAGCAGTTAGTTTAGCTGCTGGTGAGCTGCCTCTGCACAGGTAAGTAGCTCTGTATTCATGACCCATGTGAGTATCCCTGGAGGTGGGATTGATGGAGCTACACCTGCAATAGGAGAAGACAGGGATAATGAGTGTGCTCAGAGTAGGAAACGTCAAGAAATACATTTCAAAAAAAATATTCAAGGCCAGCCTGTGCTGCAAGAGAACCTGTCTTGAATATATAAAAACAACTAGAAATCTACCAGTAGAGCATCGATTCATAAGGCACATCTTAGACAACGGAATCTCAGCATTAAAAAGACAAATCAATCGAGAACATGGATATTTCTCATATGCCTATTGCTAGATAAAAGCCAATCTGAAAGGTGGCATACTATATAATTTCAAATATAAGGTGCTCTAGACACTTGTCAACACCCACAGATTGTTTAGCACATGCAATGAACTCTATACTATAGTCAATGATATATCAGTACTGGCTAGGCAGTGTGGTACAGGCATTTCAATCCCAACACTTAGGAAGACCAACACGGGTTTCTGGTCTACCTAGCTTCATCCTCATAACCTCGTGTCTGATGTGTGTGAATTGGCCCATGTTTCCTGGCATCTGTCTCCAACACTCTGGTGTCTCAGGTGCCACCCAGAGGGCTCAATAGCTCCATAGCCATGAGACATTAGCTATCTGTATCCCAGTTTCCTCCCTCTGGACACATTGGTCTGTATGTCATTCGAGCTCTGATTTCTCTGCTGCTCTTCCTCCCAAAAGTTCAAATTATATCATCCCTTTCAGCAAAATTTTACTACCATTTATCTCATGAATATTTTACTGCTGACATTTGCAAACCCAATACAGCTCCCTTCTCTATTCTGTATATATCAGTTCTCCTCTTGAGCTCAACTTCTTCAGACTGATAACGCTAATAGTGATAACACTATTAGCTACCACTGTCTCTCAGGAGAGTCTTGTCTCTGAAGGTTAGCCACACCCTCCTTCATTCAGTTGACCCACTGTGCCCCAGGCATTTTCCCACAGTCAGCTCACAACCTGCTTCAGGAAGCCCACTCTCCCCTGCTTCCCCCAAGAGCTCATTAGTTAGTAGACAAGAGTTCAATTTGGGAAGAACAACTTATTCTAGTGTCTTCCTAGCCCAGTGGTTTTTAACCGTCCTAATGCTGCGACCCTCATTCTATGGTGACCTCCAACCACTACATTATTTCTATTACTGTTTCATAACTGTGATTTTTGTTACTGTTAGGGATTGTGGTGTGTTTTCTGATGGCCTTAGGCCAACCCTGTGAAGAGCTCATCTGCCCCCCCCCAGAGGGTGGTGGCCACAGGTTGAGAACCTCTACTCTAGAAAGAGGCTAGCTTCTTTCCATTCCCTTTGGTATCCATCTCAGCTCTTCCGAATAGTTATTACAAGCCCTGCTGAGCTGACCCTGTCCATCACATCTCTATTTCTGTTAGCAGCAAAATTAAAGTTGGGGTTTTTATTTACCTTTCTGGAGGTGTAGAGGGCATATGCAGGTGCATGTGTGAGGAGCAGCGCATGCACATGGGTTTGTATAGGTATAGGATCTAAAAGACTGCCTTATGTACCATCCTCAGGAGCACTATCATCATCAGCATCCTTTGTGATGAGGTCTCTCAACAGTCGGGAGCTCATGGGTTCATCTAGTCTGGCTGACCATCAAGCATCAGAGACCCCCATCTCCTCCACTTCAACACTGAGATTCCAAGTGTGCACCACTCTGCCTGGTAATTTTTATGTAGGTTCTGGGAACCAAATTCACTTTTTCATTCTTGTGTGGCAAATATTTTTACCTATTGAGCCATCTCAAAAACAGACCATTGATCCTTATTGATCCTCATATCTTTGAGACTCAGTAGAAAGTAGCACACAGTGTACCCTTGGCTGGTAGCTGTAAAAGAAACTTTTATTTTCCTGAATTAAGTCTTAGAGGCTTGCTGACTCAGTTGGCTGACCTAGGCCTAGTTCTGGATCTTATCTAGGCCTAGAAGGTTTTCAGTCTCTGAGACTTACTACTGCATGAGCTCACTCTTTCTAGTTCTTTCTGTGCTCTGGCTGGCTGCTTCAACTCAGCTTTTTGGCTCAAAACTCCTCCCCAAGCTGACTGTTTTAATCTGCCCCCACCCCTGTCTATTTGTCTCCGTCTGTGTCTCTGTGTCTCTATCTCTAACTCCCTGTCTCTCACTGTCTCCCTGTCTCTGTGTCTCTCTGTGTGTGTCTCTCTGTAACTCTGCCTCTCTCTCTCTCTCTCTCTCTCTCTCTCTCTCTCTCTCTCTCTCTCTGTACTGGCTGATTTTGTGTCAACTTGACACATGCTGGAGTTATCACAGAGAAAGGAGCCTCAGTTGAGGAATTTTCTCCATGAGATTCAGCTGTAAGGCATTTTTTCAACTAGTGATCAAAGGGGGAGGGCCCAGCCCATTGTGGGTGATGCCATCCCTGGGATAGTAGACCTGGGTTCTATAAGAAAGCAGGCTGGGCAAGCCAAGGGAAGCAAGCCAGTAAGCATCATCCCTCCATGGCCTCTGCATCAGCTCCTGCTTCCTGCCCTGCTTGAGTTTCAGTCCTGACTTCCTTTGGTGATGAGCATTAATGTGGAAGTGTAAGCTAAATAAACCCTTTGCTCCCCAACTCCCTTAAATAGCCTTTTTCCCTCTCTTCTCTGGAGAACTGAGCATATCATACTCAGCCAAATCTTTCTCTGATCACTCACTTTGTCTGCCATTCATTTATATACCCCATTCAAACTTGGGCTTTCTTCTACAAACTAACTTTACCTTCATTGTTTGGGATTAAAGGTGTGTACGAAGGTTGAGCCACATCACAACTAGATACAGACTTTCTCAGTAAATAACTCTCTCGGGGGTCCCAATGTGATCAAATAGCCTGCAACATATGGCTGAAAAAATGAAGGCAATAATGGTAGAGATAGCCTTTTTGTTTCTACCCAATCCAGGAAATGTCCACCCAAATGAAGATGCTGTCAGCCAATCGGCATTCCCCAGAGACCTCTCAAAATAAGCAGATGTAGAGATGAACTCTAGCCAGTGGTGGCGTATGCCTTTAACCCTAGAACTCAGGAGGCAGAGGCAGGTGAACCTTTAAGTCTGAGGACAGCCTGGTCTACAGAGAGAGTTCCAGTACAGCCAGAGCTACACAGAGAAGCCTTGCCTCATAACACCGGGGGCAGAGGATGGGGCACTAACTACACTATGTTCCTTCCTTGGGGATTTTGTTCTAAACCTAAGGAAGAATCCTGTCCTTAATGACTCTGATAAGAACATAAAGCTCACACATTGAGACAAGCAACAAGTCCAAGCTACTTTCTATGGGTGTTGCCTATCTATCATCTCCATCTATCTATCTATCTATCTATCTATCTATCTATCTATCTATCTATCTATCTAGTCTCATCTATCAGCTTGTGAAACACACTGCACCACTCCCCAGCCTTTATTCTGAATCAGAGTTCAGTGGTTTTTTTTCACCCTAGGACATTTTGCTTCCAGGGACATTTGTTAATGTCTGGAGATGGCTTTGGTTGTCACAACTCAGAAGACTATTTGACATCAACAGTCAAAGCACTGAGGTCTGAGATGCTGATAAACAACCCTGATACCACAGGCAATCATCACCTGTCATAGGTCAGGTTGAAAAGTTCTTAATTGCCTCACTGGCCACTAATAACCAAAAACCAACAGAAGGTTTGTACCATCGTGGGTTCAGACAGCCATGCTGTCTTACTGATGCCTCTCTGGTAGTCTGAGCTTGTTCTGGCTCCAACTCCTCCAAATCCCATTGCACTAATGTTAAAACTGATGCCCCACCATGATCCCTGCACCTGGTTATGAAAACCCCTGGGAGGAATTGGGGATTTAACTCAGTGGTAGAGTGCTTACCTAGCAAGCACAAGGCCCTGGGTTCAGTCGTTATCTCTAGAAAAAAAGGTGGGGGGATTCACACAGAGTCTCCTGAGTTTACAGAGAACAGAGATTCTATGGAACTATACTTTTATGAAAACATGGCCACAGCTGTAAGGGAGCTTTGAAATGCACCAATAACAACACAAATAGAAAGGTACTGATATTTTAATTCCATCATGAGATGAAAATGTGGTTTCAGAAATATAAGAGAAAGAGTCAGGCAGGAGACAGGCTCTTGGAGCTTCTGACTTTATGACTTAGTCCCAATTCCTGTCTCATAGCTCTGCTTCCAGTGTGTGGGTGATATTTGATCTCTCTACTTCCAGACAGTCATGTCATCCTCCATTGCCACGCCTTCCTTGCCACGATGTTCTCTATCCCTCAGGAACTGTGAGCCAAAACAAACCCTTATCATCTCTCTGTTGCTTTGGGTGATGGTAATCTATCAAGTGAGAGGAAAGTAACCAATGAGCTCAATGTTAGTTATTGATGTGAGGAAAGGAAAAAGAATAGACAGTAACTTCCAAATCACTTTGCAATTTATGGTTCATACTTTAAGCCAATGTTAAAAGAAGGACATAGAATGCATGCCCTGGAACTTAGGAGTTTTTCCAATGGCCAAGAATACAGCACTGAACCTTTTAAGAGTCTCCCCATACCTCACAGGAAGATCAAGTGTCAACTAACCTGGATCTCTGGAATCTCCTAGAGACTAAGCCATCAACCAAAGAACATACATGGGCTGGTTTGATGCTCCCTGGCACATATGTAGCAGAGGGCTACCATGTCTGATGTCAGTGGGAGAGGGTGTGCCTAATTCTGCAGAGACATGATGTATTAGGATTAGGGAAAACTGGATATGGAGGGGGGTTACCTTCTCAGAGGTGAAGGTCAGGAGAGAAAGGGAAAAACTCTGCAAGGGTGAATCCGAAAGGGGGAGGAGCTTTTGGGAAAGAAGGAAGGAAGGAAGGAAGGAAAAAAGGAAAGAAGGAAGGAAGGAGAAATAGTATCTCTTTATGTCTTCTTCCAAACTGCACTATCAATAATCAGGTTCTTCTTGGAACACTACTCTAAACCACAGAGGTCAGATGATCTCAAAGGGAAAATGATCATGAAAAAAGTGGCAGAAATTTTCCTCTTTAGTCTGCACACTCTCAGTTGCCTTCAGAAGGTCTTGAGGACCTTGGAGATCTCTTTTAGTATTATCACATCTGTAATTGAAGATCTGTCATTCACATCTTTATTTCTTTTATTTAAATTTCTGTCAGACATTGAGGTGGAGTCAAAATTCATTTGAAGCACTCTCTATGTGGACTGTGCTATGTTTTATTCTTATTTCGATGAATGACCAGCATTTAAAAATTCAACAGAAAAGAAAAATGCTCCCAGAAGGGCCAACATCTGTGAAAGCAATGGGAACCAGCAGATGACTGTCAAAAGCACTTTTATCAAGACTAAAAACTAATCATTTGTAGTATTCAAAAGAGGATTTATGAGGAAAAACTGCTAAGTCTCATAAATAGTGGGATTTGTGCCATTTTGAACTGGCCTATCTCCATGTTCTGGAATACAGTTGAAAACCATCAGCCTTAGAGGCACAGTAGGTGAGTGTATTCGCTAGTTTTCTGTGCCAATTTGACACAAACTAGAATTATCAGAGAAGAAGCTTCAGTTGAGGAAATGCTTCCATGAGATCCACCTGTAAGGCATTTTATCCATTAGTGATCAATGTGTGAGGGCCTAGCTCATTTTGTACAATGCCATCTCTAGGCTGGTGGTCCTGGGTTCTGTAAGAAAGCAGGCCCAGCAAGCCAGTAAGCACCTCCCCTTCCACAGCCTCTACATCAACTCCTGCCTCCAGGTTCTAGCCCTGCTTGAGTTCCTATCCTGACTTCCTTTATTGATGAACAGCAATGTGGAAGTGTAAGCTGAATAAATACTTTCTTCTTCCCCAACTTGCTTTTTGGTCCTGATGTTTTTTCACAGCAATAGAAACACTAAGTAATATTTTGGAACAGCCATCATTGGCCAGGGTGTGCATTCTCACTGGGTCCTGAGCTTTCTTTGATGCTCTGACGTTGACTTCTTAAGTTTTTAATGGCATGATCTTTAAGTGCTTCTTGGAAAGAGAAGCCTGGTGGGATAATGAGCCATAGGCATGTGCACAGGAGACATGTAGCTTGCTAAAATGCAAGACAAAGAGTCTGGTATTCCAGAAATATGTTCATGTGGGAAACCTCTAATATCTTATTCTTGGGGTTTTATTTCCCATGGATCTGCTCCAGGGACAAGGAGGGGAAGGAGAGGGAGGGCCATCCACAATTCTCTTTTCTATTGTCAGACATACAAAGGCACAGCCTTGGTTCAATGGGCCTGCTGGTAGAAATAAGAATGTTAGATTAGCTTTCAAAGATTTATTATGTATGAATATTTTTCTTTCATGTATGTCTATGCACTACATAAATGCCTGGTTCCTCTGAAGGTCATATGAGGGCACTGGGATTCCTGGAACTGGAGTTATGAATCACTGTGAGCAAAAATGTGGGTGTTGGGAGTAGAACCCAGGTCCTTTGCAAGAGCAGCAAAGGCTTTCAGCTGCTGAATGTCTCTCCAGCCCCTGTCAGATTGATCGTAATGTGGTATTTCCATTGTTCTGTTAAGAACATTTTTTGGCCTTTATAATTATAAGTGAAAATTGCTTAATTTTAGAGATTTCCATATGCATGTTGAACTCTGTTACATCTCTTTGAATATGCCATTGTACAAAATGAATATAAATGATAACATCCATAATAATTTAAATTGCAAATTTTCCTTAATTCCATTACATAACATATTAAAACATCATGCTAAGCAGGGTCTAGTGGCACACCTGCAATTCCAGCACTTGGGAGTCTGAGATGGAATGGTTGCAAGTTCAAGACCAGCCTGGGATACCCAGTGAGATCCTGTGTCAAGAGAAAAACAACCAGAGACACCATGTTAAAGCCAATGGAAGGCTATAAACCAAAGAACACTGTATAATTTAGAACTCGCTCACAATGGCAGTTTTTCTTACTGTGTGAAAGTGGCTTTCATTTTTGCTCACAGATTATGGGGGTATTTGATGACAGACTTACTATGTATCTCCATCTTGAGTAGGCAGGAGTATGTGTCTAAATGAAGCTCAAACCGTGCATATGCCTCATTCTTTGTGTGGATACCGCAGATGTCACTTGGATGCTGAATATCTCACTGTTTCTAGTTTATACTAGGTCATACGTACATATACTAGATCATATGTGCATTTCTGCAGACACACATATGAACCATCTCCCTTTGATTTCCAAAAAGATCAGGCTTGCTTTGTTGTTTTTTATTCTCCACCGTGAATGTAAAATGCCCACCCTGGTTATTATCCTTTACATCTTGCCTCCATGTCTGGTATGGCATGCATTGCAGAAGAGGGCATTGAGTCACTGTGATGTGTTCTATGTCCTCTGAAAACTCTGCAGAGTCCAGCCACTCAATTTTGATGGACAGTCCTTAGCTTTTCTCTGATGATTTGAGGCTTCCTTGGGGTCAACTTGGGGTAGGGATAACTAAGGGTCAAGGTTCACACTGATTAACCATTATGTTATGTAGTCCTAACAGGTGAAGTTGGGACCTGTGGCTGGCTAGTCCATATGGTCTCCTCTCATCCACAGAAGACAGAATAAAGAGAAAAGCATCAGGCTCAGTTGTTTCTTTCTGTCTTGTTGTTCTGATCCCATTCCATTGGACTTAAAGCTAGGATGCTGTAAATCACAGAAATGGGTGAATGACATAGAGGACAAAAATGAGGAGAAGCCATCCCCAAGTCCTGGGGCCCCAGCTTTCCCTACAGCTGTCTGCTGTTTGAGTTCCTCTGTGTAGACTGAATAGACTTCTGTTGCCTTCAGCCAGCATGCTTGATGTGTCTTGCATGACAGTTTTGCAAGACCCACTGCCAACCACCAGGCACTTCGTGGATGTCTCCCCTTCAGTCACTAAAGTTGGGCCTTACTTTCAATGAGTCTGCATTCCAGAAACACACCTCTCACCATGTTAGACTCAATGTACATTCCACTCCTTAAAGACACCTTGAGGTGATCACCCTGGAAAGAGAGATTATGTTCTAGAGAGACTGGTACCCTTTACTTGGCTACCAGACAACAAACCCCAAAGGGTTAAAATTTCTCTAGAACCCCATGCTGTGGGGAAAGGAGAGCTGAAGCCCCAGTGCCAGCCAGAGGAGAAACTTGCTTCCCAGGAAGATATTTCACAGCTGTGACAACACACCAGCCCACCTTCCAACCCCAGAAGAGGGCCCAGACATTGATAGGTCAGTGATATACAGGATCATACCATGGCCAGGACTGTTGAGTTATGCATTCATATCTCATGCCTTCTAGTCACCACTAAGTCTCTTATCAATGTCCCCAAACCAGTGAACCTTATTGTTTGTACCTCTTGCCTATGTGATCATTTTGAAGAGAGCTTCTTTCCCTTCTTCCCACTCTTTCTTGAGTTTTTATTGCCAAAGCAGCTCAGTCTTGCTAGCCAGGCTTGGACCCCACTGTCTCTGGAAACACCGAGGGCACTCTTTCTTCCCCTGTTCCACATTAAGCCATCATCAGCAACTGCTGAATTGAAGCTGCTGGCTTTCTCCAGAACACAGAGGGGGTAATTTAGGGACCAGCTCCCAGGATTCCTCTAGGCAAGGAGTTCTATCTCTCCTCAGACAGTACATTCATCTAAAGGCCTTCCTCCTTATGGTCCCATTGTGGACCAAGTTTGGAAAGAAGATGGTTCCCTGGGGCTAGCAGGGCTTTAAAATGTTAATGGTCCTTTATGAGCCTTTTAGTACCTCATTAACACTGGGTCTAGCTGGTGCTGGAAGCCTGAGAACTTAATTACTTCAGAGACAAGTTGGCCATCAGGATCTTCCAGAAGCAGCAACAGGGTTTTATTTCTCTCTCAGAGTGAGAAAAATCCAGTCCCGTACTAATGATGAGGCTTGATTGGCTTCAGGTGTTTCAGAGACTGAGTCTCCTTGGCAAACAATTCAAACTTCTAAACACATCAAAGCCCAACCTCATCCTATAGCCAAAGAGAGACCAAAATCACACCCAGGAAATTGCATTTTTTTTTTCTTTCTTGATTAAAAAAAAAATACCTTAGTGGTAAGAAGAAAATATGCTTTATATGTGCTGTGGTGGTGGAAGATACGGTGTTTTGAAAATTCAGGGAAAAACTTTTGTTAAGTAGGAGCACAGCTTCCTCTACAGGGACTGACCAATGAGTCCTGACATGGGACTCACTTTGACACTCTATAGTCAATGGTTTCAAATATATCTTTTATTTGTTTGTGTTTTCTTGTTATTATTGCTGCAATGGGGGGGGGGGGGTCCCTTTATGTGGCCCAAGCTGGCCTGGAACTTATCCTTTTACCCCAGCCTCTGGAATAACTAATAAAAGTCACCATACCTGCCTCTGTCTCTTAAGGTGTGGTTAATAAAAAGGCAGTGTTTCTCAGTAACCTGCTGATGGAAATGAGTTTCAAGTCTACAATTATCTCCAGGCCATTGCCTTACACACTTATCCTATTGGATCAATAAAGTAAAAATTTCATAGATCCAATAAGAAATTTTTCATGGTCAAAGGATGTTGTAGTAGTTTGAAGTGCCAGGGAGTGGCACTTTTAGGAGGTGTGGCCTTATTGGAATGCGTGAGCTACAGTGGGCATGGCCTTTAACACCTTTCATCCTAGCTTCCTGGAAGTCAGTCTTCTCCTAAAAGACTTTGGATAAAGATGTAGAACTCTCAGCTCCTCCTGCACCATACCTGCCTGCACTCTGCCATGCTCCTTCCTTGATGATAATGGACTGAACCTCTAAATCTGTAAGCCAGCCCCAATTAAATGTTGTCCTTATAAGAGTGACCTTGGTCATGGTGTCTGTTCACAGCAATAAAACTCTGCTATTCAGCATCATCTAGATGCCACAGGGAAGCTGTACCTAAGGAGTCTCAACAATAAGCTCATATAAACAAGAGAGGCACATTGGCAATACCAGTGATGTTTATTGCATGAGGGAAATCTTTCCAGGCTCCACCCTAAATAAGAGGTAAAGGCAGGCACTGGCTGCTGAGAGGGAGGACCCCTCCCCTTATAGGTTACCCATGATATGACAGTTGATCTTCACTGGCAGCTTGACTGTATTTAGAATCACCTAGGAGACCTCTGGGCACATCTAAGTAAGGGCCTTTCCTGAATGTGAGCAATGTCAGACCCTGGTATTGGCTCCAGAGCTGAATAAAAAGGAAAATTAGAGAAAGCCTGCTGAACACCAACTTCATTTCTTTGCTTTCTGGCCGCAGATGTGAATTGGTCAGCTGCCTCTCACTCTCCTTTAACTATACCTTCTTCTGTCAGGATGGACTGTGTCTTCATTAAGGTTTCCATTGCTGTGACAAAGCGCCATGATTCAAAAGCATGTTGGGGAGAAAAGGATTTATTTGACCTACACTGCCATATTGCTGTTCATTACTGAATGGAGTCAGGACAGGAATTCAAATAGGGCAGAATTCTGGAGGCAGGAGCTGATGCAGAAGCCATGGAGCAGTGCTGCTTACTGCTGTGCTTCATATGGCTTGCTTAGCCTGTTTTCCAGTAGAACCCAGGACCACCAGCCCAGGGATGGCACCACCCACAATGAGCTGGCCCCTCCTCCATTGATCACTAATTGAGCCCTACAGCTGGATCTCATGGAGGCATTTGCTCAACTGAGACTCCTTCCTCTCTGATGACTCTAGCTTGTAACAATTTAACACCTAAAACCAGTTAGAGACTGCAACAGTGAAATCTGAGTAAAAACAGACTCTTCCTTAAGTTGCTTAAGGGCAACAGGAAAAATAGTTAAGACAGTTGCTGAGGCAGGACTAATTCAAGTTCAAAGTACTCTCTACGCTCCATCCTACAGCCTTGGCAGGGATCACACCAGGGACAAAGTGATTGACTGGGTCGTCCACATCAGCGTAAATGTGCTTGGCAGTGCCTTGTGGGTACCTGAGCATACCTGTAGAACGTCACAGTGAAACTTGAATGGATGTAACCTTTGCTTTGTCTTCTGTGTGGATGGAGGACAAGAAACCGTGAAGGGACATCTTGTATTCCATCATCGCTCAAAACCCTGGTCCCCACCTGAGCAGGCAGACATTGAGGAGAGGGGAAGAGAAAGGGGGAGAGAGAGAGAGAGGAGGGAGAAAGGAAGATGGAGAGAGGGAGAAAATCCATTAGGTGATAATGCTTTCAAGGACATAGAAAACATGACGGAAAAACAGTTTGGTGAAGCTAAAGGTTTGGTGAAGCTCAGGACCTTTGGAAGAGGAGATTGGTGGACCATAGGAAAACAGGGGCATTCTAGGGGGGAGAGAAGGCAGACATTAGTAGCTCATTCTGTGTGTCTGCGCAAGTACAGGGAGGTGTCTGACCCCTTACTATAAACCACAGACAATATCTAGAGCAAAGAAAACTGTGAATTGCTCCCCTCTCCCAATAGAAATCAAAGTGAGCTCTAATGTAGTTAAACCTCAATCCTATATCTTTATTCCCTAAATTCAGATGTACTTTTGATAGCAAACAAACAACAAGACATAAAAAAACACACAGCCTGTTGCTGTCATGTGGTATGGATGATGACATTTTCTTGGATCTTCACCCTTTTTAATTCTTCCCTGTGAACTTCTTCTCCATTTGAGACTTATTGTAAAGAAATAGATGTGAGAAGAATGTCTTGTTATCCTCAGTATTAAAAATAATAACCGTGTGTGGCTTCTGCCAGCCAGAAATGTAATGCACCCAGGGACTCTTCCTTCTTGATTTTGACTGCTGTCATCTTTGCATTTTAACCCTTCAATCCTGCTAATTGTTTTGTCTGGTGTTGAAAAGAAACAGTTTTTACACTGAACCCATGTTATGATTTTAATAGTGTGAGACACCAGGCCTGCAGGGAGGCTTGACTGGCTCACATTTTTTAATGGACCAGTCACCACCAGTAAAGAAATGAGTACATTTGCTTTTGATTCATATATCTGGGCTGGAGGAGGGTCAGGTGTGGTGATCACAGAACAAGGACAATGCCTGTTTCAAGGCCCTACCTTTGCAATGGCTCCATTCCTACTGATACTTTCACACCAAAGACATAAAATCCTATTGGCTAGTCAACTGGTGTGCCCTTCCCTGGGGAACACCCACTCTGAAGCTCCCTTCATTCCTTAGCTGCCTGTAGTTCTTTGCAGAGGGGTGAGGTCTCATGAGCTTTTCTCCATCTACTTGCCGTGCCTTTTGATGTCCTCAGGTTTAGGCAGTAATGTTGGTGAGACCTTATGGGTAGAGCTTCTGAAATCACTAAGAGACACAATATCACAGCTAACTCCCTGATCCTTTGGCTGTTAACAATCTCCCCACCCCACCCATTTTCCCACAACAATCCCTAAGTCTTATATATGGGAGTGCTTTGTAGATTTGTAGATGTATCCATTGGAACAGGGCTCCACAACTCTGCATATGGATTGGTTGTGGTTTTCTACCACATACAAAGATAAGATGCTTTGATAAGAATGATGTACAGTAGTTAGCCCTGAAAACACACATATAAGTAATGAATGGGAAAGGGTATATATGTGTGTACATGTATGTATATGTACACATACACACACACACACACACACACACACACACACACACACACACACATATATATATGCCATGAATTTGAAGAGAGTTATATTGGAGCATTTTGAGGGAAGAAATAGTGCAAAATATGTAAAAACTATGTAATTATATTACAATCTCAAAAAGAAAAGGAAAATTTTACAATGATATAATTAAGTCATCCCAAGACCCTCCTCTTTAAAACAAAAGTGTACAGCTCTCAGTGGAATAGTCCCAAAGCAGCTGAGAACAACTGGATCTGTCATTCATGATGTGCAGTGAACACAGACAGGTGTTGGATTCTGAGTCTAAAGGAGACATGGGCCAATTGTCCACCACTACCGAGTACAATCACCCATGAGTTTCTATTAACTCAAGAAAAATTATGTTCTAATCTCAGAGGGCATAAGGAGCTATTTATTCCGAGCTGACCATCCAAGGTGTATCTGACAGTTTTGCATCTCCACAGCAAACTACCTGAGATACTCAACTTGAGTAGTGAAAATGTTTGACTGAAAATCTTTTCAGTGATTGAGAACTTCATGCAACCATAAAATGTATTTTGAGCAAACCCATCCCCTCATTCTCTCTCCCCTCCACGTATTCCTTATCACTCCACTCCTCCTCAACTTCATGATCCATCCCTCCCTCCTTCCCTCCCTCCCTCCCTCCCTCCCTCCCTCCCTCTCTCTCTCTCTCTCTCTCTCTAGCCCATGGAGTCCACTTAATGCTGCCTGCATATGCATGGGTGTAGGGCCATCTTCTGCACTGTGGACAGCCTCTCAAGGGTCCCAGTCCTGAAGGAAACTGACCCTCTTGCCCCAGCAGCCATCAATTGCCAGTAGCTCCTCAACTAGGAGTGGTACTGATGAACCAGCCTGACTCTATTTTAAGATTAAAAGATACCTTGTAACAAGGTCAAAATAAGTTCATTTCTGTTCTCTGTAAAACTTAAATTTGACCCTTTCTTGACCCATGTTCTAGAATTTGACAGGTTCCACACCCTATACCCTAACCTCCACCCTGGTAACTTACTATGTCCTGCCAAACAATTTTAAGATGTTCTGCCAAGTTCCTATGTAACAAACCTTTGAAAAATCCCTGGACTTGAGGTTTGGGGGTACTATATAAGCCCCACTTTTTCCTACTTTTAATGTTATTTTCTGAATCCCCACATGAGAGAGACAGCCATGTCTGATAAAAAATAAAGCTTGCATAATTTGACCTTACGAATTTGGGAAATGAACCAAAGACTACATATGGAGGGACCCATGGCTCCAGCCACATATGTATCAGAGAATGTCACTGTCTGACATCAATGGGAGAAAAATTCCTTGGTCCTGTGAAGGCTTGTTTCCCAAGGGTTGTGAGGTGGGAGTAGGTGGGTAGGTGGGAGTGAGAGCATCCTCATAGATGCAGGGGGAGAGGGGATGGTGGTGAGAGAGGGGGGAACATGGAAAAGGAATAACATTTGAAATTTAAACACATAAAATATCCAATAAAATGCAAAAAAAAAAAAAAAAAACCAAGAATTTGGGAAATGGTCTTTACTCTCATTTGGTGGGATTAGCAGGACCTCATGAGATTACTCTTCCCTGTTAGTGTGGTAACACTACACAATTTTGGAGTCAGGGGCACTGACACTTCTAGAGCCAAGGTGCCAGCCCAGGGCACACCACCTAAAGGTATTTGGGGCATCACCATCTGAAAGAGAAAAATCATAAGATGAGAAGAACACATGAGTGACTCCAGCTACCCTACAACTTCAAATCCTTCATGACTACAATTTTCCCAGGGACAGATGGCCTGTAGCATCACAGTTGAGAGCCTTGGTAGAGAATGACCCTGAACCATGCCTCCCAGTCTATAAATTTATCAAGAAGACAGCATCCCCCTCCACTCACTGAACATGAGAGTAAAGTCTCCACACAGCCCCCTCTGCTCTTTTCACAGACTCCCACTCCACCCAAGAGCATGGCAGTGCAACACAGTGACTATCTGCTCTTGTAATCACTACATTTTCTTCATTTCTAGCTGAAGAGAAAATTGTATGGGTTATTTTATCAGATGGTGTTTGAAAGGAGTTGGGGTGTTTGGATGTAATGGGATATGACGGAACTATCATTGAGAGGAAACAGAGAAAAACTAGAGAGCTCATTTGTACTCAAGAACCTAGGAGGCTAAGGAAAGGACTGAAAGGTTGCAGGTGTGCATATGTGTACATACTTTTGCATGTATATACATCTGTGTGTATGTGCGTACATGCATCTGATAGGTGTGCAAGAGTGTATGTGTCTGACCATCAAGTCCCAGAGATCTTCCTGTTCCTGCTTCACCACTACTGTGATTATGGGCATGTGCTACTGTGTCTGGTGTTACTTGGGAGCTGGGGATGAAACAAAAGTCCTCATTCTCTTTTGACAATTTACCCACTGAATCATCTTTCTAGGTTAAGACATGCATCTCTTAGCTAATCTGGAAAACTCTACCATCAAATCCAGAAGTCTGTGCTCTTTCTGGAACTCCAGCCCCAGGACCAATGCTGAGGTACTGACCAACACCCCTCCCTCCTACAAAAACAACTGCATTAGCTTTCTGTGATTTCATTTCTGCCACCTTTCAGAAGAGAGTTTCCTTACCTTGTCTAAATTGTAAGCCTTCTTTTAACCACTACGTATGGTGGAGAGGCAGAGGCAGGTGGATCTTTGTGAATTTGAGATCATCATGTTTTATGTAGTGAGCTCCAGACTAGCCAAAACTACACAGTTAGACACTCTCCCTAAAGCAACAACAAAAGCCCCACTATATGTACATATTTCCTTTTTTGTTTTTTTTCTTGTCCTTTGATTTTCCTCCTTGGTGATTCTCACATCCTAACATACTCTACCTACACTAGTTATATATTACATTAAAAACTAAACATACTAGTTTATTTTCTCTGAGTCCCACAAGGACTGAGATTAGGACTCATTTTAGTTCCGGATACATGTCTAGCATCTTCTCTGTAGATGGTCACTGAGTGAATTGTTGAAAAATAAACAAGAAAATTGTTCCTTTTGTTTATTTTACAAGTAGACAAGAGTTAAGAAGCTTAGAGTGATTATCAGTTGGATAGGGTGGCACACACCCTTGATCCTAGTATTTAGAAGACAGAGGCAGGTGGATCTCTGAGTTCCAGACCAGCTTGGTCTAAAGAGTGAAATTTAGAAGAGGCAAGGTTCCACAGAGAAGCTCTGTCTCAAAACAAAAGAAAATAACACATATACCTAGCTTGCCAAGAGAATAAATATCAGAAATACATTTTTGACACATGGTCTCACATAGCCCAGGCTGACACTAAACTTTGTGTGTAGCCAAAGGTGACCTTCAACTCTTTATTATCCTGCTTCCAGCCTCCAAGTGCTCTGATTACCAGTGCTTTCAATCCTGAGACCTCAAACACATGGATCATCTATGCTAATCAAGCATTTTGCCCCTGATTTTAACCCCAACCCTAGGAGTTCCCATATCACTCTCAGAATATCTGATGTTCTGATTGATACCCAATTAAACCTCAAAGCCAAACTCAGTTAGATCCCAATTTTCTACAGCTCCAACTAAAACAAAAATGGTTAGATATGTACTAGCAATATGTCCCATAATTGCCTTCAATTCCCTCTGTTCATGTTAGGTAGATACAACAGAATGGCTCCCTTTTATCACTGAATGACCCCAAAAGTCTTTGCTTTGTGCCCCACTAGGTAGATAGACCTAGAACCCAACTTCATGGAGGGTGGAGGGGTGGAATAGAGATGTTTGTATGTTTGCCCCTTTTTGTGCACAACAGAATAAGTACAGACACAATATGTTACTGTCTTTGATAATAGGGGAACCTTTGCAAGAGTTGTGGAGGCCACTAAGAGTCAAGATCCAACCCTACACATAGCAAGCTGATGTCTAGGAGAAGGCTTCAGAAGCATGTCTCTACTGATGGAGCATAGTTTTCCCTTAGGAATGAGATCAGCCTTGGTGCCCTGTGACAGCTGGGCAGATACACTGCTAACTTTACACCCATCACCATTATACACACATTCAGAGCAACCTGACCCTATGGGCTGCTGTAACAATCTCCCATAGTGGCATATCCACATGTAGTTCACTAAACATGATTTGTGATAGAGAATATCAAAGGGGCGGTTTTCTGTGGGGAAGGATCAAAAGGGATCTCTCTGATCATAAGTTAATTGTCTGTCAAAACTTTGGAACATTCCAGAAGCCTCAGTATGCATTCAGGTCAACAAAAACTATACAGATGTGAGGAGATAGGAGGCTCTTCAGGTGGCTCTTGGCTATGTCCCTGTCTGTCCAACTCACCATCCACCTCACTTGGATGGTGACACTGCCCCATTCAAGGAGTCCCCTCCTACCATTCTTGCTTTTGTTCTACAATGTAGCTCCACACCACCAGACTTCCCATGTCTTCCTTTAAATATACAGTGTGACAAGGTCACTCTCAGCTTAGAACCTTCCAGATTCTCTGACTGTTGCTACAAGTAAGTCTGAACTCTCTTCATAGTCTTGGGAAGTCCTAGACAATTATATTCATTCCATTTTGTACAAAACTTCCCATCAGTTTTTTTGCATATAAGCCCCATTGACCTCTTCTCCATTTCTGAAGTGTGACTGGCTCTGAGTTTGAGATCACATAGGCATAGGAACTGCAGCTCTTGGGAGTTTTTAATCTTGTAGCCTCTCTGATTTGCAAAATTTTGCCCAAAATCTATGTTTCAAAATTGTAGACTTTTGTCAGAGCATAAATTGGTATTATTATTATTATTATTATTGAGTCATAATGCCAACTTATTTAATGATATGAGCAATGCTTTCATAACATATAAGAAAATCTTGTAAAAATTTGTGTTCCAGAGCTCTATTTATCATTCTATCAAGCAATATTTCTGTCCTCCAAGGCATTTACTACCCCTAGAAAACTCCCTGGATTATGTGTTGACAGCAAGAAATCACCAGCTGGTCAACCCATCACTTGCACTTGTATACAGAGACTCCTGAAGTTTCAGACACAGAAAAGTCTAGAGAATCTCTCCATCTCATACATACACCAAATAGATTGAAGATGAGAGAAGTTGGACAAGAAAGAAGGTGCTGTTAGTCAATTGACTGTCATGTAAGCAATGAAGGCTAGAGTTTAATTCCCAGTACCCACCTAAAATGCCACCTGTAATGGTGCTTGCTTGCTTGCTTGCTATGCCCGTGCTGGGAAAATGAATACAGAAGAGTTCTCATGGAGACTTAAGGGCCATCTAGATGAGTCTATTTGGTGAGTTCTTGGCTAGTGAGAGACACTGTCTCAACGAGCAAGCTGGAGGGCCAGTGATGTGACTCAGTGGGATGAGGTGCCAATACTAGTGACCTGAGTTCAATTTCTGGAATTTATACAGTAGAAGGAGAGAATCATCTCTCACAAGTCATCCTTTGACCTCCACATGTATATCATGGAACATTTACATCAACCCATTCACCCACCAAATAATAAATGAATGTAAAAGGAATTTTAATGAAGAAATAGATACTCGTATGTATTTGTATCTACATATGTGTGAACAAATAAGTAAATAACACCCATGGGTTACTGTCAGTTCCAAAAAGATTGTCCTCCAGACCTTATGCTACTCAGGTGAGCACAATGATAACTTAAATATCTTGGACTATGCCCAAACAAAGGCACAATTTGTTTTCCCATTGGTCCCTCTAGGTATGCCAGTAGCCTGTGTGGTGTTTAGAATCAATGCTCTGCAAATTGGAAGTGCCTCCCTCATTACCCACCCTTCAGATTCAAGTCTCTGCTCTGTTCTCCTAGCCTGCTTAACTGAGAGAAGCCCCTATGGGCCCTGGGTCTCCTGGTGAACGAAATTGACTGTTTCCTGAGAGCTAAAGTCCTCTACTGCTCTCGAAGGCTATTCATCTTCATTTCAGTGTTCCTTTTCCACATAGTTGAAGCCTTAACAAGTCAGCAGTCTTTTAGTTCCAAGGGACCAGAATATAAAGCAGGGACTGAAGCCATAAAAGGAAAGAGGAAGATTCTCTCCCTACATCCATTCCTCTCTTCTCTGAACTCTATTCCTCCCCCTATCTCTCTATGCCTCTCTGTTTGCCATTCATGCCTCCTTCTATTCCTCCTACTTTTTCCCCTTTCACTTTTCCACCCTTACATTCATCTCTATATCTTTACATCTATCCATTTTCTCCCTTTGCCCCTTGTGTGCATAGCTGTCCTTCTGGGAAGCCCTTTTCATAATGGAGACAAGGTGATGTTTAAAGGCCTAACAACCCAGCAAAGTCCAGGGAAGCTAAATGAAACACATGGGCAGGTGGACACTGGTGCAGAGGTCTTGATGAACAGAGAAACGCCTACTGTGTGATGCCTACTCAAATTGGCCTGGTTCAATTCCAACCACAGTTCATGGTTTGAGAAAAAGTGATAGTTTCTTTTTAAACCAGTGTGTGTGTGTGTGTGTGTGTGTGTGTGTGTGTGTGTGTGTATGTGTGTGTGTGTGTGTGTGTGTGTGTGTGTCCATGCACATGCATACCATGGTATGCATTGGAAGCCAGAGGACAATTTCTAGAGTTAGTTCTCTCTTTCCATTATGTGGACTCTAAAGACCAAACTCAGATCATCAGGCTTGGTGGCAGGCAC
Organism: Micromys minutus; assembly: GCF_963924665.1. Lineage (NCBI taxonomy): Eukaryota > Metazoa > Chordata > Mammalia > Rodentia > Muridae > Micromys > Micromys minutus. Next base: position 22,053,093 of record NC_137964.1, read on the forward strand.
CTTTGCCCACAGATCCTTCTCAGCAGTCCAGGAATAACAACTTTTCAAAGAAAAAAATAGTCTGATGTGGAAAAAAACAGAGAATGAGTATTGATCAGTTTTTAGAAAAAAAAAACAACAAAAGTGTGCTATTTTAACAGGGGTGTGGTTGTACTTCAGTGCGGCTTTAATTTGCATTTAAATAAGGACATGACTGACAGTGGGCATCCACTTGCCCAAGATCAGTTTCACACTGTCAGATGTTTATGATCTGAGTTACAAATGATGCCCTTTGACCTGGAACTCAACATTGAAACCACAGGGCAATTCACCCTGGTGTGGCAGGTGAAAGATGAATAGATTTTCAGCAGGACAGAAATAAGTGTCTGTCTGAAAGTCCTCCTAATTGCCATTTCAAGATTAGCATTGGCTGGCTTCTGAGGATCTGAGGGTCCAACACCTGCTATGTGACAGTTGATGGGCACATTAATGACAATGAGGCTTAATTATAGAGGCTATTATTCTCCATGCTCAGACACAAACACTGCATCTTAGAGGGATGGACCACAGATAGGGAGGTCCCTGACTGTGTTGTGTCTGATTGGCTGGCCATGACCACTGTGTTCCTTCTAGACCCTAGGAAGAGGAAGAATGTGATAAGGAAAGGTCTCCCACTCCACAGAGTGTGGGGCGTTGCTATAGAAGGTCCTCAAGGATGCTATGAAAATCAGATGTCTAACATGGTTATGAGGGTAGATATATAAAGCAGGCTATGGTGAGCTATGGTGCCACTGAGAAGCATGGTACCCAAAGTTGGGTTCTGTGGATGGCCATGGCTCACTGTGTGATGTTAGCAAGCTCTGTCTATGTAATAAAGAGCAATCCCACCTATGTAAGAGGAGTTAAAAAAGTGTCAGCCAGGTAATGCATGTGTGTATAATTATTGTTGTAGCCACAGAGGGAACAGTTGTCTCAAATAGTACTAGAGAAAACCACCTACTACTTCCCTTCCTCTTCTTCCTCCTCTTCTTCTTTTTCCCCTCCAACTCTTTCTCCTACTCCTCCTTTTTCCTCTTTCTCCCTTCTTTCCTCTTTTCTCGATAATGGAATACTTGAGGACTAAGTACAAAACTACCAAACACCTTAGTAGGCACAGCTATGTTGTACACTCCTAGTACAGGTTTGAAAATGCCATTACACACAGGGAGGCACAAGCATTAATTTCACAGCCTCAGAGTCACCAAAACTGCTGTCCCTGTCCCTCTGTTACCCCTAGGGCTGGGTGCATGGAACTTTGAGTACCTTTGCTCTTCCACAGCAGTATCATCTCCACTGAGTAGATGTGGAAATATGGGTCCAGAAGAATCCAATAATTTGACCAAGATTATATAACCAGAGAATATAGAAGCCAGGCATTGCCCGAGGTCCAGCTATTCCATAGCAGAGACAGAATGTCAATCTTCTCATTATCTCTCTGGCTCACCCATCTCTTCCCCTCCCTGCATGTGGAGAGACAATGGCCAAATGAAAATGAGCCCAGATGTCTACATGCAAATCTGAACAGCCTGGCCAGAGGTTGACAGACATCACCTCAGGCAGGAACATCAGCTGCCTGCCTGACCTCCCTTTGCTTTGAGTATATGGATCAGCCAACAGTAAAACAGATGTGAACCAAGGCAGTTCATTCTGGCTACAATCATGATTAAGAAACATTAAGTCAAGACAGCAGTTTCCCCTACAGATGGTACAGTTCTGGCATGTGTGTCTCTATTAGTATACACTGAAATACCATTGAGCTAAATGTTGAAGACAGGATCCAAACATTCCCTACAACAGGATGGCTAGGATTCTCCCTCTTGTGCAGCCCTGTGGCAGATTCCAGGCTAGTGTGGACCACAAACAGTTTATCTCTTCTTCTTAGTGAGATTCTGGGTGTTCAGAGTAGGAAAGACTTAAGTTCAAACAATGTTTCAGCCATCATGCCATCTTGAGAAAGTTAATATTCTGTTGGGTATATCTTTGTTGTTGCTTTGAATGATTTATTCTGTTATAAGGTCAGCCATTCTTGATATTCTTTTTCAAAGATTAAATGTGTAATATAGTTAGAGGACAAGACAAAGCACCAAAGGAAGAGGCCATCCTACTCTGCCCATCCCTGAGTCCTCAGCTGTGCAGTAGTTACACGTATGCTCTATAGTGTTTTCTCACAGCATAGCTACTTATGCAAACACACTTGTTCTCATGAGGTGTATTTAATTATTTTGCATATTGTTAATGTTTGAGCCTCAGCATTGCTTTCCTTTTCTTGTTTTCTTGTTTATACCCCTCAAAGCTATTCAAATCTGAGCTCAAATGCTTGGGTGTGTGAGACAGTCACACGGAAAACTCTCTGTAACTTGTAATAGTAACCCATGACTCCAAGTGACATGTACTTGACTTTTATTTTTGAGAAAGATATTGTCTGGATGTTCCACATTGGCAAGAAGAAAACTCTCGGTGGCTCACAATAAGGAGATGGTTGCAGGGCAGAGGGAAATTAAGTCTGACCTGAGCTAGAAGGTTTTTCCACAGTAGCCATCATCTGTAGTGCTGGAAAGTCCAAGGTGGGTTGCTGCAGGAGAACGATCAACAGTTTTACCCAGAGAGCTGCAGTGATGGTTTTCCAGGAGTGATGTGCCTGCTGGTGTAGCAGTAGTGTTGTGACCATTATTGGGAAGTCTTATTTACTTCTTCTATCACTGGGATAAAATTTCCTGACAAAAGATGTGTAAAGGAGAAAGGGTTCTTATGGCTTAGAGTTTGGGAGGGGAGACCATAATGGTAGTGAATACCTGTTAGCAGAATCATGAAGCAGCTGGTCACACTGCATTGACAGTCAGGAAGAAGAGGGAGACGAATGCTGGTGCTCAGCTTGCTTTCTCCTTTCTACACACTGTAGAAAATGGCACCACCCAGATTTAGGATGGGTCTTTCCATTTCAATTAAAGCAACCAAGGTAATAACTCAGAGGCCTGGCCTGGGGGTATTCTAATATACATACATACACACACACACACACACACACACACACACACACACACACACATATCATCAGCTGCCTGCCCGACCTCCCTTTGTATATATATACAATTCTAGGGCATGTCAAGTTGACATTTTGTTTGGATTTGATGCTTGCATTACTGTAGAGATTTCACATCTGCTACTGTAAATCTGGCCTAACTATCATTCATATTGTAACTAGAACCTGGGTTGTTTGAATGGGCAACCAGTGTTCTTAACTACCAAACCATTTCTCCAGCATCTTTAGTGGGGTTTATAAACCACCAGTTTATAGTCCTCTGTGAAATGGCATCCCCGGGGAATCATCCTCATCCATTGGAACTCAGACTTATGTGAAACCTCTCTGGTCAAACCAGAAACCATTAGCTTAGTGATACATCATCTATAGTTATAAAATAGTAAGTATTTAAAACATCTGGGAATGAGTTTTGCAATATTAATGTCAGTGTTACCATGGGTACACGTGTGATGCAGTGACCATTGACTAAGTTCAAGGTGTTGGGGCAGGGAGAGAATTTAAAGACAAAACAGTAGGATAATATCTGGTGCTTCAAACCATCAATCCCTGGGGTGGGGGGTGATAGTCAATAGCAAGAGTGACATTTGTCTAATATTAAGCAACATTGTTGGACAGAAATCCCTGTAGAAGGAATTTTTGCATGAGGTGGCTGTCCTAGTTGGTTTCTGTTGCTGTGATAAACACCATGACTAAAAGCAAGCTGAGGAGAAAAGGGTTTCTTTAGCTAAAAGGGTTTCTTTGGCTCCATCACTGAAGGAAGTCAGAGCAGGAACTCAAGACAGGAACCTGGAGGCAGGAACTGAATCAGAACCATGGAAGACTATGGTTTACTGGTTTGTTCTTCCTGGTCTATGCAAGATGACATTTTATACACCCAGGACTACCTGCCTAGGTGTAGTACCACCCTCATTCATCAAGAAAGTGCCCCCAAAGACCTGCTTAAGGCCATTCTGAAGGAGGAAAATTGTCAACTGTGGTCCCTATCTATGTTTTTGTCGTGTTGAAAGGAACTATATGACAATAAAAGTGACCTGTGTAGTAAGCTGGTGACCCCAAGAATTCTTGGTGGGTATTATCAACAAGCAATTATACATGAGAATTCATTCCCAGTTAGTTCCTGTTTTTTTTTTTTTTTTAATTTGGTTTTGTTTTTTTACTTTGTTTTGGTTGGTTTGACAAACATGACTCCATTTTTATTCTGATAATAAAGTTCCCATCTCCTTCACAAAAGCGTAAAACCCACTGGCTCTGGCATAAAGAGGAGAAAAGGCAGCAAAGAAGATTAGGAGTCATGGGGCAGGCTACATGACTTCCACCTCAAGCTTCCTCTTGGCAAATGTAGGTTTCTGCTCTGCTTGCTTGTGTTGTCTTCTCTGCACAATTAGCCAGTTCACTTCACCTTTAACATTGGTATGGGTTAGAATTCTCTGGAGAGGGAAAAAGTCAATGGAATATATAGAATTACAATCATCAAAGGGTTCAGATTATTTTATACAATAGGAGGTTGGGTAGACCAAGAAGTGCAGTAGCCACTGAGCCCAGGAATTTGAAAGACTCACAGTGGATGACAGAATGGGACCAGGTTAAATAATACAGTCTTAGTCCAACACTGAAGGCACAGAAACTTCCTAGAGTCTCTGTTAAGAGTTGTTATGAGTCTATGCAGAAGTCTGAGGATGCTGAATTCTGATGTCCGCAGATGATAGTGTGTGTGATAGGTGGGTTTAACAGAGGAGAGAATCTGCACGAGTGCATCTCTGCATTTGTGCTGGCTTTTTTTCATTGCCTTCTTTTATTCTACCAATGCCTAGAATACAGAGGGTGCTGACAGCACTGAGGCTGCTGTTCCACAACCTGTCCTTGTCTTAGAGTTTCTATGGCTTTGATGAAATACCATGACCAAAAAGCAAGTTGGGGAGGAAAGGGCTTATCAGACTTATTCTTCCAGATTTCTGTTCATCACTGAAGGAAATCAGGATGGGAACTCAGACAGGGCAGGAACCTGGAGGCAGGAGCCGATGCAGAGGCCATGGAGAGTGCTACTTGGTGGATTACTGGTTATGGCTTGTTCAATCTGCCTTTTTATTCCAGGTCTACCAGCCTAGGGATGACACTGCCACAATGGGCTGGTCCCTCCCCACATGGATCACTAATTAAGAAAAATGCCTTTTAGCTGGGTCTTTTGGAGGCATTTTTTTTCAAGTGAGGCTCCTTCTTTGATGACTCTAGTTTGTGTACAGTTGACATACAAAACTAGCCAATACAGTCCTCTTTGGAACTGATATGTCCAGAGATTTACTAGGCATCTGTCAACCTAGTGACTTTGACCATCAAAATTAACTATAACACATCCAGGTAATGATCTTGTCATGTTGTGGTCATGTAGGACTATGCTAGAATACCCTACATCATTGTTTTCCCCACAGATTAGCAAAGCAATGTACTCCTGGTACTGCTTAGAATTAATCCCTTCCCCCCACAGATCCAAACCAGTCTCACAAAGCTGCCTTTTAAATAGGGGTTCTCAACAGTGCTCAAGGGAGCCCCAAGAGAGAACTCTCATCAGATATAAAAATCATGAGATGGTTTTGTCTCAGAAAATGAGACCATGTTCTGTCCCATTAGCTTTTCTAAAGCCCGGGCAGCTTGTCATGCTGAGTGACTGTCACCATCTGTGAGTTCCTGTCCCCTGGAGAGAAGGCAACCTCATAGTCATCAGTAAGAGTGAGCTGCCTCATCAGACAAAGATAAATATTTTACAGAGTTAGATGTTTCAGGGGATCAGGGGTCAGAAAAGAAGACCCTTGAGGTCCACAGTGGCTCTTCACATTGGCTTTCCAATTTCATCCTGGTCTTTTCTCCTACCCTATTAAAAGCTTTACAGCTTCCATTACCAATCTTGAATAAGCAACTTCCCTCCAGGGTATTACTGTTTTAAGATTGCTTTGCAATCACAGAGTAAATCCTAAAGTAGATTGCATTCACTGAAAGTGGGCTGAAGATGTCTTCTCTGTTATCTAAATGCTACATTAACACCCAACTTTCCAAAGCAGGTTCAAAATTCCCTTCTAATTTTGCAAAGAGAATACAGTGACTGCATTATGAATTTCTCCATGTAACCTATGAGGCAAAGTTACCAATGGAATCTGAAGACTTCATCTCTTGGGGTTGGAGTGAGGCAGCCCACCCCACACTGAGAGGCTACTTTGGATGCTCTGGATAATGTCACCAAGCAACCACCAAGATCAACCACCAGATCTGCGTGCAAATGAGCCTTCTGGTAACTGTAGCTACTGAGTCGCTATGTCAGTGAGGGTTCTCCAGAGGAACAGGATGGATAGTATCTACCATTGTAAGAAGGATTCAATAGACTAGCTCACAAGATTGTGGGGGCTGAAAATCCTCCACTGCAACAATCTTCTTCTTAAATAGACATAATGTTTAACTCAAGAATTTGAAAGCTTTGCATTGAGAGAAGGGATGACATCTTGAAACCACAGCCCGAGGAGAAAGCCACATTCAAAGGCTGAAGACCTTACTATCTTAATTCTGTGTTGGCTCTTTGCCTCTGGTGGACAAGTCCAGGTGAAGGGAGAGAAAAACCCGGTCCGGTTGGGTCTCAGGGGCTGAGAGGGATGGTGAGTGTCAAAACACACTGGGCCAGGGGTCTGGTCCAAGCAGGAACTCACTTTAATATGGCAGCAATTTGTTTATATAGACAGGGAAAAGGGGGTGGGAATGGATGTATGGGTGAGATGACAGGCCTATAAGAAATTTATACATCACCAGTAGCTAGCAAGAGGCATTCTCATTCAGGTTGACAGGTTGGGCTGAGCCATTCTCAAGCAGAAGTGAGTAACAGGTCTCGAAAATTGAGCCAGGCTTATGCTTCTCCCCAAGGCTGCAGGGACTTAGGCTAAGCACAGGGCCTCTTGCCCTCAAGCCCCAAGATAAGGCTAAAATGGGTCCCAACAATTCTGGAGGTGACAACAGCCTATGTCTACTCCAGAAAGGATGGAGCAGATATGACAACTATTGCACCTTGTGTTTTCCCCCGGCCTCTAGCCTCAGCTCAGAGCATGTAGGGCTCATGATTAGTTTCTCCCATTTAGTTTGCTGACATTCCCAAAAGCTTTCTTAGGAAGCACCTATAAACACACTGCAAACTCTCTAGTCACCCCTCAATCCAGTCAGATCGCCATCCCATAGTAGCCATCACTATGACTTTTACATTGCTTAATCTGTGGGTATTATTAGGGACCAACCCAGATTCCATAAAGCAGAAGCTGTCAACTCAGTTTTGTGCTTTTCAAATTGAGGATTCATGGGCTGTGTGAATAAGCACCATTTCTCTAAACTGTTAAATTTCGATCACATAGATAAGGCTATCCAGAGCAAAGGCTGTCACTCCCATTAAGGCAACAGCCTTAGAGAATTAGAGAAAGTCAGCCAGTGGGAAGAACACACTCCTTGGAGCTACACTGAGCTTGCAGTGGGGAACTCTGGGTACTTCTTCTTTTTCTTTTTGAAGTCCAGCCAGTGTCCCACCACCTGGTACATGGGTCACAGCCAGGGACTGAATATCAGTGTCTGGTTCTTCATAGCTGCATAACATGTTGTTGTTTACAAAAAACAAATAACCATAAAAGCAGAAACAGGAGAGAATAAAACCGAAGAGTCAGCTCAGTGATTAAAACCACTGGCTGCGTTTCCAGAGAATCGGGGCTGGATTCCCAGCACCCACATGGTGGCTTACAATTGTAGTCTGTAACTTTAATGTCAGGGAATACAATACCCTTTTGTGACCACCAAAAGTACTGCACACACATGGTGCCCACATTGCTCCCCCCCACACACACACACACAAACACAAACACATTTAAAGAAGAAATGGAAGGCATATTTTGGCTCACAGATAGTCCATCACACATAGAAGTGTGGTGACAAGAGTGGCCTGTCATGAGGGTTATTCAGAACAGGAAGTAGGGATTTCACTAGTCTTTCTCTTCTACTTTTGCTCTGCCAAGGTTTGGCCCATGTAAGGCCGCTGTATTTCTCCTTGCCCACCTGCTAATTAATCATCTCCGGGAAACACCCTCCCAGACTCACCCCAGGTGTGCCTCACTAATGCCCTGGATGTTTCTTAATCCAGCCAAGCTGACAATCCAAATCAGTCATCTTGGTGCCATGGGGGAAAGTAAACAGCAAAGAAATGATTTAGAGTCAAGAGCGTCCTGTCCTCCATATCTGCAGCCAGAGAAGTTCCGTGGAAGGCAGAGAGCAAGCTGCAACTTTGGCAAGCTAGAAGGTCAGACTTGTAGGAGGTAGTGATATGTGGATGTGGTCATGCCATGCTTTATATTTAGGACTCTGGGTCTCCTAACAGTGATGGTACTTTCCTGCAGGAGAAACACTGCCCTGAGAACCCAGCCCCTTTTTGAGGCCTTTAGTGCGGCACAATTGTTGAACCATCTTTGTATTTTCTTTGTCTCCACAGTCGCCACTTGTCACTTAACCAAGCAGCATATAGCTAATGTTGATGTGGCTACATTGGCTGTTTTTAAAGTCTATCCTAAATATTAATGTTTAGGTGGGTCTTGTCCTGTTCTTACCACAGAAACAACCCGAATTCTGCTAATGTTGAAGGACAACAATTTCTCTTGAAAATTTGTTTACCTGAGTTTGTTCCCAGGCTCTCTCAGGAGGCTGTGTGTCAGGACAGAGTTTCCTGAAACCAACGCAAGCAACATGTTACAGGTCTCAAATCTGACGGCTGGGATCAATTCTATTGTGTTTTATATTTCAGAGGAAATGGCACAGACTATTTGCCTTGTTTATTGATCACTGCAGGAATAAACTTGTGGAAGATGCTTATTGTTGGCACACACACAGCAATGATGCTTAGCTTTGGGAAGCTGACCCACATGAATACCTTAGATGGGTGGCCACTCACCTCACAGTGAGCATAAACAATGGCATTGACACAGCACCTGGTTTTAGTTCCATCCTATGAAGAAAACTATTTCTAGATCCCGGAACACTGTATTCACAGGGCACACCTTCTCTGTGAACCTTTCATTTTGGAAGAGAATGGGTCAATTAGTTACTTGAATAACTGATTTGAACATAGCTGAGCAGACCGCTCTGTGCAAAGCATCTTGCCCATTCTAGCCCACATAAAAGCACAGAATATCCATTTGTACCCAATTTATTCTGGAACCAGTAGCCATATGGCCAAGTCCCTCTGGCACACAGCCTCAAGCAAAGCCTGAAAATGATGATGCTTTGGAACATGACTCTGCAAAACTCATATGACATGAGAATTAATCAAACTTAACTTAGGAAGATACAGAAAATCATTTTTTTCCTGTTAGTGCTGATGCCTGTACCCAGTGGGAAACAATCACCTTTATTATGAAGAGATACTTAATCATATAAAATCAGAGATCTTATGTTTCAGGTTTCACTAGAAACTTGGAAGGTGTAGACATTTAAGCAAATCTCCTGAGATCTAGCACACACGAAATCTACCCTACTCCTGCATCCCGGACAGACATTACTAATCAATCACCGCATTCTAACAGAAGCCACCTTTATCATCAAGATCATTTCCAACTTGGAGCTTTGGGGATGAATTCAGCTCATGGCATGAAATCAATTTTATACTCAAACTAGACCAGATTTTTAAAGACTGTAGTGGAAACATTAATAACCAGAAAGTTCAACAGAAAAGGCAATTTAAATATTCTCAACATGGAATAATATTTAACACTGGTTTATGCTTTTAATACCAGCACTCTGGAGGCAGAGGCCAGTGAATCTCTGTAAGTTTAAGGCCAGCCTAGACTACATAGAGAATTCCAGGACAACTGCAAGTTTAGATAAATAGATAGATAGATAGATAGATAGATAGATAGATAGATAGATAGATAGATAGATAGATAGATAGATATAAATGAATGGATATATATATATATATATGTATGTATGTATATATATATATATTTAATTTTCAAGAATTTTATACATGTTTTAATCAATTCTATCTTCACATCATCAACTCCATTTACTCCTCTATCTTCCCATTGCTTTTCCCTCTCAACTTTCCTTTCTATTTTCAAAGCCCTTTATACACTTACTGCTGCCTGTAGTTATATGAGAACCATCTGCTGGGGCATAGGTAGCCTCTCAGGAGCAACATTCATGGAGAAAAATGATAGCCACTCAGCAGCCATCATTTTCCAACAGTTCCTGTAGTTAGGACATGAACCTCTTCCACACCCATGCAGGGATTTTGTCTGACTTGATCTTATACAGGTCTTGGATCTGCAGTGACAGATGCTGTGAGTTCATAGACAATAGCTGTTTTGTGTCTGGCAAATGCTGTTTCATTACCTCTTTCATTTTTTCTTGCCCATTTCTCGTGATGATCTCTGAATCTCTGTGGAGAGTATGATACTCACATTTTATTTAGACCTTGAACACTCCTTGGTTCCTTCACCTTTACAGGTTGACCAGTTGTATGTCTCTGTCAAAGGAAACTTTTTATTGAGGGTTTAGAGATGTGTTAATCTCTGGGAGGGCAGTTTGTTACAATGTGCACTTAGCAGAATAACCGGGTTAAGTTCTCCCTTAGGACCCATGACCTCTCAGTAAATTCCCCAAGGCACCAGTCTCAGGGGCCCAACATTGTCTACTCTAATGTATTAGCACAAGTACTTAATGCATAAGCACACTTGCATTCAAGACAACCCCATGCAAGTTTATGCAAGGTAAGAGTGCTACAGCTAAGAGCTCTCTGCAGAGAAATGTAACCTGTGTCACTGTAAATACATAAAGTATTTAGATAAGAATCCCCACAATTAAAGTACTGGCTAATTTTATGAGGTCATACTTGTTGCATACGATTCAGTAAAGATGGGAAATAGTCCATAAAGGAATTGTTTCCTGGCCATTCACTTATTTGTCCTTGCAATGAGAAGAGCTGCATAGCTGGCCTATTCTTCATAGCTCAATGGGTAAAGGAAAAAGAAGTGTTGAAAGAAACATAATTTTAAGGGGATTGGATGTGTGCTGTTTAACTTCGCTTAAATGAATTAATCTCCTTTCACAGACTTTCAGCAACACTGCACATTACATGTTGATCTTTTACAGAACCACATCCAACTTCATTAGTCTGAGTCCCTGAAAATAGCAGGATCTCATTTGAAAGAGCTTGACTGAAATGATAAGGGAATTATTTACCCATGAGAGCATTACAAGAAGAGGCAATACAGTGCCCAGGCGCTGTGATTGTCTGAGGTAAGCCAAGCAAGAGGGGAAACCCATTTAATCTCAACTCCATGATGGGCAGAACACTTGCAGGAGCTTCAACTGTCTGTGGATGCCAGGAGTGTGGCCAGAAACTAGTCAGCAGAAAGAAGGGACCTGTGTTCTCTCCTTCTACACTGAGCACTCCACAGGGCTGAGCCAATGCTGAACTAGTCAGCACGTGAAACCAGATGGACAGGCCATGGATGCAGTGCCATGAGGTTTTCAGGAGGTTCACATAGGGCATGGCTCTTTTTCAGGATGCCCTTTCTTCTTACTTTGAGTAAAATGAGCAAATGTACTCTCATAATTTTGGCAGGACTACAAATCAGAGCAAGCTTAATAGACAATACCATTGTGTAGCCCACATGTGTCCCTCTGCAAGACCATATGAGGCCTTGAAGACACCATGTTTTCAATGGTATTCATTGCATAATTATTTAGGGGGGGAAGGTTAATAGCTTATGCTCAAGTGTCTAATTGTGGAACAACTGTTTTGAATAAGAATATAGTGTGCCCACATAATATAATGCTATGCACACTCTCAAACTATGTGATGAGTTTGTTTGTATTGGCATAAAGTATTTTAAAAAGTAGTTTTAAGGGGAAAAGGGAGCAAAAATAAATAGAACATTTTAATGACAATTTAAGAATACATGAAACAGAATATTATTCAACCTACAAAAATCCTTTTTACATTTAATAAAAAATAAACCCAGGACCTCAGGGCTATTAGATGCCATAGGAAAATGGAGGGACAGTTTTCAAGTCTGCCAACTGTCCTGTATGCAGGATATTTGATCTTTAATTGCAGTGTGGGGGCAGAGAACAATGTGCATGTTAGACAGATTGATGGATGAGCAAAGATCTCTTTGTAGGTGAAGAATCAAGTTTGGAGAACAGATCTGACCCTTTCCTCCATAATGTGGGTTCTTCCCATGCATTTCCATGATTTCTTTCAGATGTTGACCAAACCCACAATACCACAGGCTGATAGCTCAACCTCAGGGACCTATGTCTTCCTACTAAGGTGCTGGACACTACAGACCCCAGGGAAAGCACTCTTCTTGGCTTCTAGGCAGCAGGCTTTTTGCTCTGTCCTCATGGTGGGGGGGGCTAGAGAAAGAAAGATTGTTCTAGGCTCTTTTTATAAAAACAACTTCATCAAAATAAAACTTCATCTTTTCTTCCCTGTGGAACCTTAATTACCTCCTTACTGCCTCTGTTTTCAAATATGGTCACAATGAGAATAAGATTATCAGCTGAAGGAGTTCTCTAGTAGGACTTTTGGGGCCACTTATATATATATATATACTATCATATCATCTGTGAATATATATACTAATTTGCATCTCCTTGATCTTCTTTGGTTGTTTTATTGCTCTAGCTAAAACTTCAAGTACTATATTGAATGGATATGAAGAGAGTAGGCAGCCTATCTTGTCCCTGATTTTAATGGGATTGCTTTAAGTTTCTCTCCATTTAATTTGATGTTGGATATTGGCTTGTTCTATGTTGCTTATATTGTATTTAGGTATGGGCTTTGTATCACTGATCTTTCTAAGACTTTTAACATGAAGGGGTGTTGGATTTTGTCAAAGGCTTTTCATCATCTAATGAGATAATCACATGGGTTTTGTCTTTCAGCTTGTTTATATGGTGGATTGTATTGATGAATTTTTGTATATTGAACCACCCCTGCATACCTGGAATGAGCTTACTTAATCATAGCATATGATGTTTTTTGATGTGTTCTTGGATTCAGTTCGCAACTATTTTATTGGGTATTTTTGCATCAAATTTCATAAGGGAAATTGGTCTGAGATTTTTCTTTCTTTGTTTAATTTAGGTATCAGGATGGCTGTGGCCTCATAGAATGAGTTTAGCAATGTAGTTGGATGAGTGAGAAACCAAGAACAACAGAAACTTATAGGAATCTATGAAGGTGATCCTAGCTAAGGCTACTAGCAGTAGAGTATATATGGAACCTGAAACGGCCATCTTCTGTAATCAGGAAAGACTACCAATGAAGAAATGGGGACACCAACCCAACCAAAAAACCTTCAACACACAATTTACCCTGCCAAAAGATGTGCAGGGATAAAGAGGGAGCAGAAATGGAGGAAATGGCCTACCAGCGACTGGAACAACTTGAAACCAATGCCACAAGAGATCCCACCCATAGACACTATTAACAATATTGTGCTATACCTGCAGACAGGAGCCTAGCATAACGGTTCTCTGAGAGGCTTTTCCCAGTCCCTTATGGAAACAGACCCATAGCCAAACATTAGGCAGAGCTTAGAAAATCTTGTGGAAGTAGGGGTAGGGGAGAAAGGATTAAAGGAGTCAGAGTCCAAGGACACCACAAGAAAACCTACAGAGTCAATTAACCTGGATGCCCATGGAGTCATAGAGACTGAACCACCAGAGACTATGCCTTGGACAGACCTAGCCCCCCTACACATATGTAACTAATGTGTAGCTTTGTCTCCATGTGGGTTCCCTAACAACAGATGCAGGGGGTGTCTCTGATTTTTCTGTCTGCCTTTTGATTCCTGACCCCTAACTAGGCTGCCTTGTCTAACCTCAATAGAAGATGCATCTAGTATTCCTGCAACTTGATATGCCAAAGCAGTCTGATACCCACTGGAGTCCTCCCCTGCTCTGAGGAGAAAGAGAGCAGGGATGGGAGATGGGACTGGAAGGAGAGGAGGGAAGGGAAGCTATGATCAGTATATAAAGTAAATAAATACACTTTAACCAATGAAAAAAGAAGTAAGACTATTAACATGTGAATTGTGGGGCAATCTTGTCCCTGGGAAATGAGCTGTGGTTGCAGGGTCCATCAACTTGAACAGAATCAGAAGCTAAGTCATTTCTATTGCCCTTCATCTCTCTCAATCTGAGACGACTGAGCATCAGAGGACCTCCCAGGCCATCTTGTCAAATAAGGCTCCACACACTACTTAGCCACACATTGGACATTTATGCCACTACTTCCCACAAGGCTGAGGGAACAGAGTGAAAAGGGAGCAGAGAGATGGCAAGAGTCAGAGACCTGGGAAGACTCGTACAAAACAGTGCAAAGAGTGCCCTCTGATCATGACAGGACCACTGCTCTCATGCACTCACAGCCTCGGTGTCTGCCTGCGCAGAATCATACTGATCAGCCTTCCAACATGGAAGAGGGAGAAACTCACGGGCCCTACCCTTGGCTGAGGGCGATTGACAGTTGATGGCTCCTGGGTGAGGGAGAATCATTTTTCCTCAGGTTTGTGGCCTCTCTAGCGTTCTCCATTCTCCAGAGAATGGTGCTCACACTCATGATTATATGAAAAGCTGTCATTTGACTAACTATGTGGCCATTTGGCTAAGTGCATGTTGTTTTTTGGAAGAGGGTGTGAAGTTAGGAGGGGGTTGCAGAGAGTGGGATAGATACCGTATCAGTGTAAGAATAGGTAAATGATATTAAAAATATTAAAGAATAATGTTAAAATTAAAAGGCATGCATATTGGTTAAAATAAAACCATACCCATCACAAATGAGACTTTACCCTGCATGCTGGGTGGAGGATGGTCTTGGTCAATGTCTAGATGGGAGGGAGCTTCAAGGAGTGTTCTAGCATAGATTTCAGGAGCATCTTTTCAGAAAGATGTCTGCAGACACCTGAGAGATGAGCTACTGTCGTTCCACTTTAATTGGCAGGTCAAAGATCTGACAAATGGTCTGTAGAGAATCATTCTGCACCCCAGTCCTGCAGGGGAATGTGTCGAGGCATGAAAGGGCTCTCATAAAACACAAGTTCCTAAATACTGCAGCTAATGCCACTTTTAGACCGAAGAATCATCGCTCCTTCCTGGCTGTAATCTCGCCATCTTTGTAATTCTGCCCACTCCAGTTGCTTTTAACTTGGCTCAGGGGCCATTTCAGCAGTGTTGTTAAAGCTTCCCCTTTTCATCTTGATCATGACTCAGGAGTAAATAAATTACTCTTCCCCTTTCAGCCCCTTTAAGTGCTCTACTTGACATATTATGTTGCTTCTCCTCCTAGGGTAGGCTAGGAGGTTGGGGAGAAATATATCACTGAAGATCCTTATGCTATGATGTTGTGCTGGTTTGTATATGGTTGGACCAAGGAGTGGCACTATTAGGAGGTGTGGCCTTGTTGAAGAAAATGCATCACTGTGGGGGTAGGGCTTTGAGACTCTCCTCCTAGCTACATGGGGATACAGTCTGTTCCTGACTTCCTTTGAATGAAGATGTAGAACTCTCAGCTCCACCAGCACCATGCCTGCCTGGCAACTGCTGTGCTTCCTACAATGATAATGGAGTAGAATCTCAGACCCTGTAGGCCAGCCCCAATCAAATGTTGTCCTTTATAAGAGTTGCCTTGGTCATGAGGTATCTTCACAACAATGGACACCCTAAGGAAGACAGATGTATCCCTAGAAATACTAGAAGGCAGTGTTCAGACAAGCAGGCTGCTGTTGCCTCTTCACATCAGTCAAATAAAACAGACAGTTTGTCAGAACAATATACTCAGAAAGCTTCTCTCCAACACGGGACTGAAAGTAAAGGCCTATTCTTTGGTTGTCTCTTTATGGCCAGTGTCATGACGAAGGAAGCTGTTTGGTAAAGATGCTCATCTTTTTGAGGATTTGGGATGTGTGAATGGATATTGCAGAGGTGTCACCTTTCCATTGCTGACACCATATGCAGGAATGATGCTGGTCAGACAAAAGCAAGCCAGGCTGGTTCTTGTCTTGTTTATACCATACACTTATATGATATCCACCCCACTCTCTACAACCTCCTCCCAACTTCACACCCTCTTCAAAAAACCAAATTCGCACTTAGCCAAATGACAGCTTTTCAGCTGCTCATAGGTGTGAGCACTGTTTTCTGTAGAATGGAGAATGCAAGAGAGGCCACAACCCTAAAGAAAACTGCCCCTCTCTCACCCAACAGCCATCAGTTTTCAATAGCTCTCAGCCAAGGGTAGGGTTCATGAGTTCCTCTTTCATGTTGCAAGAACATGGAACATTTACTAGTGAAGCATCTTCCTACCACATCTAGCTGGGATGTGTTGCTTTTATCATCAAAGTGATGAAAATATGAGACTAAAAACAATGCAGGGGAGGGATGGTTGATTAGGCTCACAGATTAAGGGGGATGGGGAGGGCATGATGGCTATAGTATGAGGCACCTTGCTATCCATGGTAAGGAAAGAGATAAATGAATGCCTGGACTCAGCTCACTTTGTCTTTTTTTTTATTCATTCCTAGACCTCTGCTGATAGGATTGGGTCACCGATATTCAGAGTGGATCTTCTAAGTAGGTAAAGTTTGAAGTGGAAATTTCTGGTTGTATCATGTGATACAGACTCATATGATGTTTTGCTGAGGCTAGACCCTTGCATAGCTAGTTGGGTAGTTCTCCATTGGTCTTGAGCCTTTGGTGATCTTCACTTCCTTGAGAGAGGCACGGCAGAGAATTCCTGGCCTTCTATCTGGTCCTGGTTGCTCCTGTTAGCCGACTCATGCAGATTCTGTGGAAGCCTGGTGGTTTCTGCTGAATTATGCTGCCATTGCTGATTCATTTTTGGTGATACTACTGAACTGGACTGCTAGTAGCCTAAGAAACAGAGATGGAATCCCCCAAAGAACTATTTCTAAACAGGTCCACATTCCCTTTTTCCCCACATTTACCATCTCTTCTCCCCTATCTCTGGAAGGTGGGCTAGAAGGGGATTTGAAGTATTTGAGAATCCTCATTAAAGTGGCCTTTGAAAACCCTAAGCCTACCGAAGTTCTCTGGAAAATCCCTCATGGACACTCCCAGAAGTGGGTTTCCATGATGACTCTAAATTTCAAGCTGACAGTGAAGACACACCATCATGTTTGCCCAATGGTTGTGGGTGTTTGAACTGAATTTTCAAGATCATTGTTTTCCTGTGGAAGCAAAATTACAAAACTCACTCAAGAACACAGGGCTGCAGGCAAGCTTGTTTTTATTTAAACTCTACCTCTGCCACATATTTGCTCTTTTACCACTTATAACCTCAGTCTTTCCATCTGTTAATTGGGGTTCATAAAACCCATGTAACCCATACACAAAAGACTAAATTAGGAAGGAGGTTTGCAAACCTGACTATTCATTAGTGTTTCTTGATGTGACACAAAGGTACTGAAAGCAAAAGCCTGAACCTTGGGGATTTAACATTCTGTCCCAGTGACTCGAGTAAAATTGAGTCTGAAAGCCTGAGGATGGTGTAAATCTTGGGAAGCTATGCTCTTACACCATCGGCTTTGAGAAGACTGGGACAGGCAACTTGTTAAGAGAGTCACCAGACTCATCTAAGAGCCTCGGGTTCAGTAAGATCCTCTTCTGTATATAACAGTTCCTAGGACTGCTGCTGACCTATGGACCTTCCTTGGAGGAAGTCTGAAAAGACACAATAGAAGAGAAGACTTCTTCTTGACTTGTCATCAGAATCCACAGTTTTCAAAAGCAAGCCTCCTGGGGTGAAATGTAAAATATGGATCTACCATTTCTGACTTAAGTCATTAAGCAATACTACCAGCCTGCTGATTAACTAGCAAGAGGCCACTTAGGAACCTTGGTAGAAGGACTTCCTCACAGGCCACTGGAGTTACACCTGTCTTTTCAATCTGATGCCTGTACCTCAGTAACTTTTGATTTTATGAGTTTGCTCAAAACTCTATCTCTTTGTCTCTGTTTCTCTGTGTCTGTCTCTCTCTCTCTCTGTGTCTCTGTCTCACTCTGTGTCTCTGTCTATCTCTGTTTGGTATGCACACACATGTATGTGTAAACCAGTTATGCCCAATCTGCTCAAGAATTGCAGCCAAGTTTTTACCAGAGTAAATATTTAAACAGAACTTCAATCAACACAGACCAATCATCAAATATTGAAGTTTGTATTTTTAAAACAGGAAAATTAAAAGTCTAGAGTGTCCCTGTGGTTATATTTAAACTTCCTCCCAATGTTCAAAATGTCCCTCCAATAAGGAAAACTAAATCTGGGTCCTAGAACACAGCATATATGATATAAACACTTGCACACTGTACTAGCTGGGTTTGTGTTAACTTGACACAATCTGGAGTTATCACAGAGAAACAAGCCTCAGTTGAGGAAATGCCTCCATAAGATCCAGCTATAACGCATTTTCTCAACTAGTGATCAAGGGGAGAGGGCCCAGCCAGCCCATTGTGGATGATGTCATCCCTGGGCTGATAGACATGGGTTCTATAATAAAGCAAGCTGAGCAAGCCAAGGGAAGAAACCCAGTAAGTAACATCTGTCCATGGAGTCTGCGTCAGCTCCTGCTTCCTGACCTTCTTGGGTTCCAGTCCTTATTCCCTTGGATGATGAACAGTGATATGGAAGTGTAAGCTGGATAAACACTTTCCTCCCAAATTTGCTTCTTGGTCGTGAAGAAATAGAAACCCTGACTAAGACGAATTGGTACCAGCATAGTGGAATATTTCTATGACAATCTGACCATGTTTTGGGGAGGACTGTGGAAGGACTTTGGAACTTTGAGCTACAAGATCCACAGAGATTTTAAGAGCTCTGTGGGATGTTCTCTAGAAGCTTGGAAGATAATGTTGAGAACAGTGCAGAAGATGGAGGCTGGCTTGTGAAATTTCAGACGGAAGATTAAAGACTCTTGTCAGGGCCTTTGATTGTGAAGATTATGTGGTTTTGGTTATCTGGGGCTAATGAATCAGCTGTGATTAACAAGATACCAGAACTACTAAAGCAAAACTTTCACATTACTGGGACTATAGATGCTGGTCAACTGGACCTAAGAAATTAGTAGTGATTACGAAGAGACCAGCATCATTGAGGTGAAATCTTCTGGGAAGTGTTTTCTGAGAGCAAAAAGAAGCTGTGTTCCAGAGATAGCCAGTGTTGTACTCATTCTGTGGCTGGACTTGGTAATGTGTAAGAGTCACCCAGGTATTACTGGTTTTGAAGGAATGAATGGGGTCATGAAAATCAGCTGAGGCTCAGCACTGTGAGAGGCCATGGAAGGTCATTGGTGAAGGTGCAGCCTCAGTTGCAACTAAGTGCCCCAGGACTGACAGAAGTGTTTTGGAGAGTCAACTACCATAAGATGACCACCAAGAACTGCAGCGGCAGTGGAGAACAGGCAGCTGGAGCCTAGAAGACAAAGTGTGCGCTACAACGGGCAGAGCTGGAGAATTGACTCAAGCCCTTGGAGGAGTCCAGAAGTTCGTAAGTAGATTCTCTGACATTGGATGGTTAGAGATTGATTTTGCTTTTGATTGTGACTGTTCCCTTATATTTTTCCCTTTTGAAGGAAGAAGTGGAGCCCACAGTTAAGAGACTTTGAATTGTAAAAAGACTTTGATTTAAAAATCAAAGAGACTGGACATTTTAAAGATATTTCAATTTTAATATGTAAGAATCCGTAAAGACTGTGGGAATCTTAAGGTTATTTAGATCTTTGGGATGAATAAGAAAGTAGGGGTTGAGGCTTAATAGTGATGTATTTCTCTGTCAAGTTGACAAGGGGTCAATTGTACTGGCTGGTTTTGTGTCAACTTGACCCAAGCTAAAGTTATCACAGAGAAAGGAGCCTTAGTTGAGGAAATGCCTCCATGATATCCAGCTGTAAGGCATTTTCTCAACTAGTGATCAGGGGGGAGGGCCCAGCCCATTGTAGGTGATGCCATCCTTGGGCTGGTAGACCTGGGTTCTTTAAGAAAGCAAGTTGAGCAAGCCAAGGGAAGCAACCCAGTAAGTAACATCCCTCCATGGCCTCTACATCAGCTCCTTCTTCCTGACCTGCTTGGGTTCCAGTCCTGACTTCCTTTGATGATGAACAGTAATATGGAAGTGTAAGCAGAATAAACCCTTTTCTCCACAACTTGCTTCTTGGTCATGATGTTTCGTGCAGGAATAAAAACCCTGACTAAGACACAGACTGTCAATCAAAGGCAGTGATGCATTGTCTTCTCTAGTTGAATCGTTCCTCGGGATTCACCATATGATTCAAGGGAGTGGATTTAGTGAAGAAGAAAGACCTTGTACCATTTAGGGCTGGAGAAGTAGCTCCAAGGTTAATAGCACAAAGTACAGGGGATCACAGTTTAGTTTTGAACACCTATATCTGGTGCCTCAGAGTTCCATGTAACTCCAGAGGGTCTGGTGTTTGTTCTCAGCTTCTTCCCCTTATGTACAAGGGGCATGTGCTGCACACACGTGCACGCGCGCGCGCGCACACACACACACACACACACACACAGAGAGAGAGAGAGAGAGAGAGAGAGAGAGAGAGAGAGAGAGAGAGAGATGGGGGAGGGAGGGAGGAAGAGAGAATCTTTTAAGAAAAATAAATATATAGCATAAGTTAATAACCATTCAATAACATGCCCTTTAACTCCGTGTTCTTACAACATCATCTGTAGTTAAGAGTAGGTAGATCATTTTTTGGTCTTGTTTGTTTGTTTGTCTGTCTGTCTGTTTCAGACCAGACTCTCTGTTGTTCTCTAGATCTAGTTGTTCCAGAACTTATAATATAGATCAGACTGCTCTCAAACTCAGAGATTCTTCCCAGAAGGATAGAAATTCAAGTTTTGTTCAACACCCAGTGAGAAGTAAAGGGTTGAAGTCATTATGACATGATGACATGAGTTTTCACCCCTGGTGATGATTCAGCATTGGAAAGGCTTTGTGTGTCCTAATGCAATAGATAGCACATTAGTTATTATCTTGTTGCTGTGATAAAACTCCCTGCTGAAGACAAATTGAGGAAGAAAGGGTTTACTTTGTTTCATAGTTCAAGATTATAGTCCACCATAAGGTGGCGGTAGAGGAGGGAGAGTCATGGCAACAAGAAGGTAAGGCAGCTTCCACACGGCATTCCACAGTCCGGAAGCAGAGAGAGATGAATTTGGTGCTCTGCTCACTTCCCCTTTGTATGTAAACTAAGCCCCTAGTCCACAGCCTGGTGCTGTCCACATTACATTTAGGGTAGATCTTCTCATCTCACTTAACATAATCAATGTAACTCCTCACAGACCGACCTAGAGGCTTGCCTCTGGGTGGCTCTTTCGAGTTGACAGTATTAAACATGACAAGCAGAAACACTCTTTCCAGGTCCACTTGGAAATGCCCTGACACATAACACATACCTACACCAGCCATGTGAACAGAAGAGGAGAGGAAAATCAAATCGTGTGGTTTTTATGCCACTCAAATTATTTTTGAATGATCCTGAGGCAAGTGACCAGGCTAAATTCTCTATCTCCTTCCAGTTGGTGTGGGCTACATTTGAACATATCTAGTTGGCTTCTGGGAGGCAGTGGCTAGTTGTTGAGTTTCATAACAATTTTACAGACTATTCCTTCTGTTGTAAAACTAAGTGTGTGCATATTCCCTCTTTGCCACACTCTTATTACCTGCTTCCCCAAAACCTTAACTCATTGTGTGTGATGGAATGAAAAATGTATATAAAATATATGACACTTTTATGTTACAAATCTAAAAGCCAGAACCAAGTCAATTTGTGAGTGTTTTATATTCAAGATTTATTAAGGTGATATTGGGGGGTAGGGATTTTGATTCATGGCTCAGATGAAACTGTAATGCTTTGAGGACATTTAATTTCAACCATCTGCTTGGGACAAGAAAAAAATTATTTTCTCATCACAGCCTATGAAAGGTATCAGGAGAATTAAGCTATTTCTTGGAACTTTATTCTCATTCTGACATACTTAAAGGAATTCTGAAACCTTGGTGTTTGGAAGTTATAAAAATTAAAGCACCTAGCGTATCAGACTAAGTATCAGACATAGACCATGTTGGGTGATCCGTAGAATGTTCTCCCTCACTTCCTGGATGAAGATATGGATACTGGGGATATAACTCTGGTGAGCTTTGCATCTCAACTTCTTTCATTTACAGAATTGTGGTCCTAAATTCACACACCTATTGCCATGAGAGAGAGCTGAAATATCCTACTCCAGGGCCTTTCAATTTGGGCTTGTGGCCGGTCTTGATTGCCAACCTGGTGGGTAAAAACTGCCAAGAACTAGTGAAGAGTACTTCTGGAAGTGTCTGTGACGTGTTTCTAGGGATGACCGGCATGGAGGAGGAGTTACTACCGAGGCAGGAAAACACACCTTGAATGTGAGTGGCACCAGTAGTCTGGAGGACCAGATGGTAAGGAGTTAGGAGGAGAGGAAGTGATGGTGTGGTGCATGTAAGCTCTATATACCCTGAGTGAACTCACTTCCTCCTGGTACCTTCCCTCAGGACTTCAGACTAAAGCAGTTTTGACCTTTTACCATAAACTTAACTCAAGTGACTCTCCTGAAGGCTTCCAGGACTTCAGCATGGAACTGGGACTGCTGAGGCTTGGAGCTTCTTGGACAGAACACTTTCTGTGTTCTGTTTCTCTCTGGTTTGTAGAAAACCATTGTTCCCATTATGTAAACCAACCATATATATACACATTTGTATATATGACCACAATTGTTTCAAGTACTAACCTGGTCTCTCCCATCTCACTGACAATGCTGTGGCTGGGCTGGTCTAGATGGAGGTAAGAATCAGACAAAGCAGAGAAAACATATCCTGAAACATCAGGCCAACCCAATGCTTGCATGATTAAATTAATACACTTAACAACATTAGCTCAATTTCCAAGAACAAAATACAGCATATACTGTACAAGAAACTGGTTTCCTAGAACCAAGTGATTATCAATTTTCCATATAATGGCTTATCATACAGAATCACCTCCGTACATTTTCTGAAAGTTTGCAAAACTCCAACAGAACCAGCATAATTTTGAAAATCTTATGTTGATAAATTTTAGGTAAAAAGATCTACCCCACTCCTACCTCTCTGTCTGTCTCTGTCTCTGTCTGTGTGTGTGTGCGCGCGCTCGCACGCGATCGTGCACTCGCACACACTCGAGGGCAGGTGCATGTTTTGTGTATGCTAAGTAGATGCTTTGCCACTAAGCTACACTCCTACCTGGGATGTTTGTCTAACATGGTGAAATCAAACCCTAAACCTGATGTCACCCAAAAAGCCACTTCTACACTGAAGAGTAGTGGGAAGCTTCCAGCAGCTCCCTTATGCAGGGGTTGCAAGGCTGTGAAAGACAAATCCATAGGTCCCAGTGGTCGTGTGTGCTGTGCCTATCTATGGAAGGGAAAACCAACTGTAGAGGACGCTGGTACAGAGAAGTGTCAGGCTTAGAGAGGCAAAAGAAGAAAGAATCCTTATAGCATTCCTTAAGCACATAAATTCAAAGACACCCCATACAGGAGCTAGAGGCAGTGGCCAGGAAGCACCCAGTTTCAGGGTTGCTTCACTCTGGAACGCCAATGCTGGGCGAAGGGGTGTCCCACAGAAAGTCCTGAGAATGTTCCTGTTCCTATAGGCTGTGTGAAGATTATGCAATAGTCTTTCTCCTCCTGCCTTCACTTCACCTATCTCCTCCTGTTGACTTAACAGTTGATGTTTTCAGGTGATAGGTTTATACCTCAGCTCAACTACCTCCTGGTGTGAGCTCATGAAAGAGCAGCCCCACTTTTCCCTACCTCTGTTTACTGGCCTGCAAAATAGGTACTGAAGAAGACTGGGGAGTGAGTGGGGAATTGGTAGTACTTAGCAAGCTGTCTGCTCTGTTCAGAGTACATGCTTATAATGTCAGAACTATGATTAGCCTCAGCATCCTTCATCAGGCCATGGTACCCCTAAGAAGATATAGCAAGACTAACAAAACAACAACAACAAAATTCACCTGCCAGACACTCTGATATTTAATAATACAGCTCTAAACCTGGTTAAGTCGAGTGTCTGTGAAAGCAAATACACATATTTGAAATGTATCTAAAAGGATCATCTGTGACTTATTTTTGTTATGGGGCTAGAGGAGGCTCATTTTCTGATTGTATCAGCTTCTCATTAAAACCAAAATATCAGTCCGAGGGGCATATGTTAAGCTTGTCATTTAATACTTTGATTCATATAACCTAAGTAAATAGGTTTCACTATCTTAGATAATACCCCTTTCAGTCACACCATAAAAACCCATTTGACGTTAAATTAAGTTCATTTAGTTTTCATTGCCTTTTGATAAGTTCACTTATAAGAAAATAAACTAATTTGGGCTTTCAAGAAGAGCATATGTCCAAACTGGAGCCCACAGTCAGGCCATCTTATAACTCAGTGTGTGGTCATTTTTCATCGCTTGGATCGAATACTGGAGAGTCAGTTTCACAGGAGCCGAAGTTAGTAGTGAACATAACATTGTGTAGTTAATTGGTATTCTTTCCTCTGAGGAAAATGGTCTCTCTTGCTATCAACATCTCTTAGTTGCCTGTAGTTCTGTGTTGGGACGAGACCTCGTGGACTTTCCCTCTTCCATGTTAGCATGTCTAGTGTGGTTCTTGTTCGGCTCATTGCCATTCCTGAAAACATACATGCAAGTAACAAATCTCACAGGTGGTACTTAGGAATATGCATGTATATACATAGACATACGCATACACACACATACGCACATATACATATATTAACAACAATAAAAGCCAGTGCTATGGATTTGGAAGAGAACAAGGATAGGTATGTGGAGTTTGGATGGAGGAAAGGGAAGGACAAATGATGTATTTACATTATCATTTTTAAAATAAATTAATAAAGAAATGAATATGGCATGTCACAAAACCCTTATAGTCTGTATATTCATATTATATATTTTCATTATTTTGTATTTATTCCTTACACTTTCCTAACAAGTTTGCTACTTCTATAGCAAGATGAAAGATTATAGGTATTTCCTGATATTTACTTTTCTCATGATAAAGAAGGGAAACCGGATCCCAAAACACCTAGCTCTCCTCTGCCTGTGTCTCTTAGCTTTTATTTAATCTGGGCTCAGAAGAGAGAACAGTTAGGCCACCCTTTTGTATATATAGAAGAGTTAGAAGCCTTATACTCACGTTATAGCTACATAACTTCTAATATTGTTATGGAATGATGTCACATATTTATAGATAGGTAGATAGAGTATATAATAAAAGATAGATGATATCTAGAAAATAAATGATAAATAATAAATGATGTATAAAAAGATGCATGGACAGATAAATAAAAATAGATATATGGGTAGATTCATAGATAGGTGGATAGATAGATACATGATAGGTAGATAGATAGATAGATAGATAGATAGATAGATAGATAGATAGATGCATACATACATGCATACGTAGATTAGATATAGAGATAGAGAGACATAGAGAAAGATAGAGATAGAGATAGATGACAGACAGAAAAGACTGAGCATATCAGAACTTCAGTTTTAAAAGCTGAAGCTGCTTTTTGTCCATGAGATGGCACTCTAAATTAGGAATCCAAGTCTTCTGGTACTCATTCTGCCTCTATGAGCAAGACAGGAAGAAATGAGCATCATCATCTCTACACCTCTACCTAAGCCGTGGACCTGTCCATGCAACTCCATGGTAGCCACAAAATAGCACAGAACAATAGGATGTGATGATGCTCATCTACCAGTCCAAAAAAAAAAAAAAAAAGAATACTGGGCATGGATCTGACAGCAATGATGCAGCAGTTAGAACAATTTAAAAGAAATGCTTGTACCATCAATTTGTATTCTCGGGTGAAATGGGCTGGGCCACACTGAAGTTAGTACCCAACATGTTATGTCAGGTGGTAATGCATGTAAGGAAGCCAAGTGGAAAGAGTGCCAGACAGTGAAGGAAGGTTGTGTTTTTAAGAAGTACGTACAAGGGACAGGGAGGTCTTCACAGTGAAGTCATTTAGGGATGAGTAGTCTCTGCTTAAATGGACTGAGAAGCACCTGGGAGGTTACTAATGCACACCCCCAGATTTGTCAGTGAAGGTGCATGCACTAGTTAGTCTGTACTGTGAATTTGACATGACCTTGGCCACCTTGGAAGTAGGAACCACAATTAAGGAATTGCCTCCATTAGATTGTAAAGCTGACATGTCTGTGGTGCATCTCAGTTGTTGATAGATATGGAGGGGTCCAGCCTACTGTGGGTGGCATCACTCTTGGTCAGTTGGTCCTGGGCTACTGGCTAACCAAGAATCAAGGGAAACAGGCCAGTAAGTAGTAGCACCCCCTCTCCCTTACACACACACACACACACACACACACACACAAACACACAGACACAAACACACACACAAACACACACACACACATACACACACATACACACCATACACACACTACTCCTGCAACCAGTGCTGCCACTATTTCTCTATGCTTCAAGCTCCTGTCTTGGGTTCCTGCTTTGATTTCCCTCAGTGAAGGACTGTAACTTGTAAGCCAAATAATCTCTTCTCTCTCTGTAGGTTGATGTCTATATGTAGGTGAGGGTTGGCACTAGTTAGGTCAAGGTGATACACGATTGGATGATAGAGAATAGGGTGAAGACAGAGTTTTGGTAAGGCAGGAAGAAGGAGAAGGAAGGGGAATCAATCGAGATAAAGCTGGAGGAGGAAGTTTTAGAACCAGGTGGTCTTAATTGGTAAGAGGTAGATATTATTTCCAAGGGTTTCTGTAGTCAACTTGTTTTATCTATGTGGGCAGTTTACATGTTTGTCAACTGATAGTAAGATTGTTGTGTGGATGGATTATGGATTGATAATTTAACATATAGATCTATTTGATAAATTATTGATTGTTGAGTCATGGTTTTACTGGGCTGTGGAGGACAATATGTGAAAGCAATGGCTGAGAGGCAGCTGGATGTAGACTGTCCTGAAGCTGTTCGTATTTTAATGTTCATTCCACTTCCTCCAAGAAGGGCTGCCTAGTCACATGCTCATGAAGTGTGATTTCATCTAAACCTTCTTATTCTAATTAGTAAAATGAAGGAGAGCCAGCGACTAGGCAGGATAAAAGAGATGGAGAGAGAGAGAGGTCAGAGGTCAGAGGAGAGAGACAGACAGAAGAGAAAGTCCAAGATGAACCTCCATAAAGGCAAGCTAGATCCAGATGGGCTTAATTGGAGTTAAACAGCTATGAACATTAAGGATTTTATAGGTCTAATATGTCATATAGAAGGGCAGTTTGTATCTTTGTCTATTGGATGTAATCTTATTGTGTAGAGAGAGGGTTTGTGGACTGAGAATTGAAGACATAACCCTATATGTAAAGCTTATTGTAACTAGTAAGATTTCAATGCATACTATCAAACATTTAAAAAGAAAACCAAGTACTGACAAAAATATATTCATATACTTTTATGCAAAAATGCTTTTAAAATCTGTACATTTATCTCTTTTTTAAAATAAAGTTGTTAAAAATGAATAGATAAATAAATAAATATCGGGCTATATAGTTGTGTTTGTGTGGTATTTTGGTGGTAGAGGAACACTCCGGGACAGAGGCAATAGGGAAGGTGGAGGAAAACTGCCAAGGGAAAAAAGTTGTGCGAACAGAGTGAGACCCGGGTGGCGGCTCGGACTGGGCAGCAGAGGCGTGCTCATGGCTCTGTACTAGAATTGGGCATGTGGAGTGAGATTTTGGGGCCCATAAAGAGATAAAACCTTCTTTATTATTATTTAATATTTACTGCAACAGCTGTAGCATTGCAACCAGCTCTGTTCCCACATGGAGTTAGAACACATGGTGCCAGCTGAACAAGATATGTGTGTGTGCCAGGCATGGTAACTACCCACCTAGGGGGACCTCATGGAGGGAGTGGCTATAAAAGAGAAATAGCTGGGAGAAGACAGCTTTTGGACCAGGTACCAGAGTAGCAGCTGGGTCCACACATACCATGCGGCCCTAAAGGTGCCCGGCACTAGCGCAGGATAAAAGGTTACCACAATTTTATTTATCACAATATCTCTCCTTAAGTTTTTCTTGGTCTGTGTTTTATAGCAGCAATAGCAAAACCAAACTAGGACAATATATAATATAAATATATAATACATGTGCGTGATACTCTAAAATTCAAATAAAATAATAATAACCTGCGTTGAAACTTCTCTACATATTCATTTACCTGTTTGCTTTCTCAACACTCACAATATTATTTCACCCATACTAGTCACTCAGTAAATGGATGGAATATTTGTTTTATATATAAATAAGCCAGAGGCTGAAACTGATATGTTACCTGTCAAAAGTCGCGGCAATACTGTTGAGACAGACGTTGGACTCTGCTAAGACCCTTTACCCTGTTGCATTGTTTTCCTAACCCAAGTCAGACAGTTGTAATATTTGTGTGTCTAGTGGTCAACATTATTTTGAACACTCATATTCTGGCCACATATGAAGATGAGAAAAATGTAAATACAGTCTGTCTTGGATAGCCAGCCAAGCATTGTCACTTGCGAAGAGTCCTTGAGACTTTTTTTTCCTCCAGAAGGAGCTTTGGCAGTGTTTTCTTATGTCAGGTGATATTACTAACTTAGGAAATGGGTAGAAGCACAATGGGTTTCCTGCCTGTCCTGATGATGGGAATGCTCATTAAAAAGGTATGCTAAAATCCAAAAATCCAAAATTATATTTCACAGGGAAAAAAATGTGTTGTGATGAAGTCAGAACATGTCTGTGTTATTTAGGGAATCCCATCATGCTGGGGAGGAGGGGTTGCTAATTCAGCACTTCGGGTATATATTCATCCTGTTCCCTCCAGACTTGAATTTGGTAATATGTTCAAGACCAAGCCAGGGGAATACTAATTATCTCACACACACACACACACACACACACACACACACACACACACACACACACACACACAATACTGAGTATATTACACACACACACATATACATACAAACATACATACATACATACACACACAATACATATATACTACAACCTCAGTATCCTGCCTGTACTAAACTGAAGCTAATGCCTCAAATGACTGTGCAATACATACACAGTGCCACTAACTCAAGAGATGGAGTAACATCCATATACCCTCCTGAAAGGAATGTGGAGACCCAAGTCCCACCGTGGAATTTACTAAACGTGGATATAGTCAAGGATCAAAATGCAAATTGAGAGCCAGTATCAACTATGGCATCCAAAAAACTAAGTATTAAATTATATTACAATATTTAGACCAAATGCAGCAAGCCCATGGAAACGATATACTTCCTCTAGAACTGTTTACTAAGAGAAGATTCAGACTCAAACCCTGCCAGCCCTCAACTTCTGTTTCTTCTTCCCAAGGCTTTCTGCTTTGTGAATATGAATTCTGAGAAGAGATTAGCAGAATTCTGATTTGTCAGGAGCATTAGGACAACTTATCAGAAATGAATGCCAAGGATGTTTTTCCAAGACCAGAGGAAAAGAAATAGATAAGCTCACTCACCATTCCATCTACCTCAACTCCTCAAAGCAAAGTGGAGCCTACACCTTATTATGGTTGTCTCCTTTTCCAGCACCTCAGTGTGGATTTCAATAAGATATCCTTTTGTTAATCATTCTATATTTGCTGAGTTATGGATCTCTCCAGTCTGAACAATCACAATTATATAGATAATATTGTTTTCATAAGAGAGGGTAAAAGGAAAGTGCTCAGGTGGACTCGGGTTGCTGAATTATTATTTGGTGAATAGGTGGCTCAGCAGTTATGAGCACTGGCTGCTCTTCCAGAAGACCTAGTTTCAAATCCTAGGACATGGTGGCTCACAACAACCTGAAGCTCCAGTTTCAAAGGATCTGACATCCTCTTTGGACCCCTAGGGACCAGGCATATACATGGTACATAGGCATAAAGCAAAGTACCCACATACATAAAACTTTAAAAGTGTCTTCATTATTAATAAGGGTAAGAAATCATGATCCTTAAATGCTTGTCCTTGTGAGAGCACACTCCCTCACTGCTAGTTCTTAATAACAATATTGATGCAGTTACCCAGACTACAATGTAACTTTAAATTTTTTCAAAGCCTACTTTTAATGATGGTTCTTAAATTCTTTGACCTCCCTTATAGCCTACCACCTACCTGAAAGGAAAAGAAAGGATACAGGGAAAGTAAACCTGCTTAGAAATGGTCCTTTGGATCAAATCCCATCTGCATTGTCAGGAAGTCAGCAGTTCAGTTCACAAGTTGGCAGCAGTAGCTTGATCCACTTACAGATACTTCATGGATATACCAGCAGTCAAGTTCAATAGAGTGGGGATAGCAAATATGGATCAGCAGTGGTGGCATGCCCTAGCAGGAAGAACCAGACCTCAGCCAAATCAGCACAAGTTATCAGGAGGGACCAGAGGAAATGCCAGGAGTTCTTGGCTGTGCCTCAAGGAAGCAAACATCAGTGAGAAGTGTTGTACGGCTAGCTCTATCAGCAAGCCAAGCTCAGCCCCTGTCACTGTCCGTTGAGTCCTAATTTATACTTCCTCCAAACATCACATGTCCTTCATGGGTCTAGCCTCACCATGAGTCTTTCTTCAGCACAAGAGTCTGACTTAGCAAAACTCCATGTGAGTCTGTCTCAGCTGACATCACTCTGCCAATCAGCCAGAGTCTACTGAAGTGGCAAGAAGCCGCTAGGATATCACCACAAGTTTTTTTGGTACATTTCTTTCTGTGGAATCTCATCGAATGGAGCTCAACTATGCAATGTAAGGTGAACCAAATGCATGTGTGTCTTTTATAATGAATCCTTCATCACGTGTTCTTTCACATGCTTACTTTATCAAAATATCCATTCACCTGTGTCTGCTTCAGCAAAATGGTCCTTCATGTATTTAGCAAAACACCATTCGACGCAACTAACTTTCCAAAGAACCCCTAAGTTTCTACTTCACTACAATGTTAATGTTGGAAGGCTATTATTACACATGTAAATAATATTCAGCCAACAGAAACTTGCTTATTACTCCACTGGGACATGACTGAACTCTTCCAGATCAGCATATTATAGGAAGCTATAGGGTAGAAGCTTTACTTAGTTCATCACAATAATTACTCAATATAAGTGGGATAGGACACTCACATTATCAAACCAAAAAAAAAAAAAATTCAGTCACTATGGGAAGCAATGTGGGAATAAGTTTATGAAAGAGAATTCAAACCTGCCACATAAATTTAACCCATGTCCCTGACTAGTTATTAACAAAGAGTTTGGGGTCTTGGGAAAGAAGATGAAAGCTGCCTCAAAATAATCATTGTCACAAAGAATGCTTGGTGTGAGATTCTGTTATGAGACAGACCTGCCTCTTCTGAAGAGAAACTATACTAGGAACAGAGCATAGATCGGGGGTTCAATGCTTGCCTCAACAAATTGTTGTCTCAACATTTGAGGGTTTGTGTTCAATAACCAGCCCATAAAAGTAAAAAACAAAACAAAAAAAAAATCCAAAGTACTGTTTTTATTGGTAGTGGTCATGTTTAAGGAACATTCAAGAGTTGTGAAGTTGTCTGTTTTTCTCAGAGAACATTAAAACTCATCTGTAGTCATATATAAGTCGGGATTTATTCTAAGTTCAGTAGATAATAGTATTAGTGTACAATGTTTTGGATGGTACCTGCTCATCCTTCAACTCTGAGTGTGTTGCTTTAACTATCCAGGTTTCTTGATTTCCTTTCTGTTGTTCTAATAAAATGCCATGAATAAAATTTTTAAAAAAGCTTAGGGAAGAGTCTATTGTAGTTTACAGCTCCAGAAAAATAGAGAAAATAGAGTCCATCCTGATGGGGAAAGCACAGCAGCAGAAGTATGAAACTTGCCTGATATTCAGGAAACAGAAAGATTACATTTTTGTCTACACACAGAAAGCAGAGAGAGCAGAAAGCAGGATAAAGCTATAGACCCCCAATTATATACTACCTCCAGCCAGACTCCATCCACTAAAGGTTCCATAACCTCTTCAAACAGCTCCACCTGCTGGGGATCAAGTGTTCAAACACCTGAGACTATGGGGGACATTTTCCTTTAAACCATCATTTTAGGAAAAACATAGGGAAATATGTCTACAATATTGTTGTAACTACAATATAACAATATAATACAAAGACTTCTCTATTTTAATCTCTAGAGTGACCTTTGTTGCATGTCACACCTGTTTCATCCTCTACTGCTTTATAGTGAAATGGTTTCACATTTGGCCTCAAAATGCAACATAGTCCCATCCATATCTTGTGTAGCTCTCTACCGTTGTTGACCTAACACAACCAAGACACAATGACCAGCACCAAGAATTAACATTTGTATATTATTGAAGATTAAAAGTGTTACTAGAGCTTAACAGTTTTTTTTTAAAGAGACAGGAAGAGAGACACAGATTCAGATGCCCTAGAGAGAGAATTGTGAGCCATCTCATGTGCATACTGGGGATTAAACTCAGGTCCTCTGGAAAGAGCAGCAAGCACTCTTTATGGTTGAGCCAACTCTCCATCCACCACCAATGCTTCTGTATATGACATCACACACTTGTTTATCTACCTGATTTAATTAATTATTTTGGATGGTAAATGTGATTAAAATGTAATATGATATCCTGTAACTATAATTATTTTCACTAACAAAACATTAAGAAAAAAAACTTGAAATCTATGTCTTGTCACAATGCCTTCTTTTTATAAATTAGTTTTGTATGCCTGGAATATACTTTATATTGTTCTAGTTTCTGGAAGACATTGACTGAGTAGAATTCTGTGTGACAAGTTTATTTAATATACTTTTTAGCTCTCAGTACTATGGATTTTTGTTGTAGTGCCTTTTTGTTTGCAACATTTCCGTGATAAATCTGCTGTCATTGACCCATGGAAACAAAGATGAGGACACCAGCTAGTTGCTTCCATGTTTCTTTCTTATCACTAGCTCAGACTTTATCATGAAGAGTCTTATAAAAATTTCATGGTTTTTGGACTTTGGATACATTAGTAATCTTAGATTTGGAGTTTCTTATTTTCATTTGATCTGAACATTTTCTGCATATTATTCTTTCAAGTCTCCAATTTTCCTTTCCTTCCAAGTCTTTCCTTGGAAATGCTGCAGAATTCACTTCTATGCATCTGTTTATGAACTTTCTCATGTTTCATCCTTGTGTTGGAAGGTTTATGTCATTATGTGTTCAAGTTTACTCTCTTCAATCCTGGCATGTGTGTGTGTCCTTTAATTGCACATGTGGTAATTTGAAAATGGTTAGTCCATGGGAAGTGCCACCATTGGGATATACGGCCTTGCTAGAGGAAATGTGTTACTGTGCTTGTGGGTTTTGAGGCCCTATGCTCAAACTCTGCCCATTGCAGGAGAGACCCTCCTGCCTGCCTACCTGCCTGTCTAGAGAAGACAGTGTCCTCCTGGCTGCCTTTGTATTAAGATGTAGAACTCTCCTCCATCACCTGTCTGCTTGCACAATGCTGTGTTTTCCCCCATGATGATAATGGACTGAACCTGTGAACCTGTAAGCTAGACCAAATAAATGTCTTTTCTGAGAGTTGTCTTGGTCATGGTATCTCTTCCCAGCAATGGAAACCCTAATGAGGTCAGTATATTTCACCTCTTTCATCAGTTGTTTCCTGCATGTTTCCCTACCAGGTTTATATGAGGCAAAAAGAAATTGGAGAAAGAGGTCACAATTTGTTCATGAGTAAACTACTTCTGGATAAACAGTCACCCTAAGCAGATTTACACAAGTCATGAATCCATATTTCCAGGCTCATGGGCCTTGATGGAAAGCTAGAGTCACCTTTCTGACTTCAGGCTCAGGTGCCTGTGGGTCAGTTCTCTGCAACTCCACAGCATTTTGTAACAAGCAACCAGAACTAGCACATGGAAAAGGCAATTACATGGATCACATATGTACCCATCATATTTTTCAAAATCCAATTAGCCAACGCAACTCATGCAGTGAAGCCCAAATTAAAAGCACACCATCCATAAGGCAGTCCAGTATAGATGCCTGAATAAATCAAACATCAATTCAACAAGGAATTGTCTACTTCTTACTCTGTGTAGAATCAGGAAAATATGGAAGGACTTGCTATTCAAAAGAAATTAAAACTAAATCCACAGAACTGGTTCGTGAAGGATTTTAAAATTGGCCTGATATTTATGAATAGGTGAGATATCAAGATGGGCAGAGAGAAAGCATGAATGTGTGTGTTACGGAGAAGTGCTATGAAAACCGTCAAAATGTGCAAAGAGAAGTTTCGCCAGATCACAACAGACTGGAGTGATTCCTGGCTCCTTTACACATCTCTTCCTACAACATAAATAAGCAGATTTCTCTGTGACTAAAATATTTGAGTTCCTGAGCTGTGAATGAGATGTTTTCATTTCAAACTCCTTTATTGGAAATGACGGTACAGAGAAAACTTAATTAATCAACACAAGGCATTCAGGGCTGGCACGTGGACATTCACTGTGCTCATAATCCCAGGACCTCCCCAGAGAGAGGAGGAAGTCGGAATAGAACTCACAGGTTTTCCTGTCCTCTTTTGTTACATATTTGCATAAGTTGCTGCCACCTGTGGGAGT
Organism: Micromys minutus; assembly: GCF_963924665.1. Classification (NCBI taxonomy): domain Eukaryota; kingdom Metazoa; phylum Chordata; class Mammalia; order Rodentia; family Muridae; genus Micromys; species Micromys minutus. The sequence goes on from NC_137964.1 coordinate 22,087,980, forward strand.
AAATACCGTGAGCATACAGTGAGCTCACTTAGAATCTTTTGTGACCTTTGTCTTACATGCTTAGCCAAAATGGCTTTTTTTGTTCTTGTTTTCTTTTTGTATTTTTGTACATATCTATGCATGTATGTATTTACAATGTATGTTTGTGCATGTTGTGTGTGAATGCATGCATGCATGTGCCATCCAGAGGTTGATGTATTTATTAGAATACACTGTTCTACTGTGTTTATTGAGGTCAGGTCTCTTAAAACACAGAAATCTTTGAAATGACTACTGTTCTAGCCAGCTTGGTCTGGAGAATTTCCTGGTTTTGCCTTCTGAAGCTGCAGTTTCAAGCCAGCCACCAGGCTATACCTGGCATTTATGTGGGTTCTGGAGATCTTAATGTGAGTGAGTCCTTATACTTGCTCAGCAAGTGCTTTTATCCCTGAGCCTTCTCTGCTGATCCTCCAAGTGGCTTTTTAGAATCATCTAGTAACAATGGCTTCACTGTCGGCTCTTTGTTCTCAACCTTCTCTGAGTAGGTTTGGACTGAGCTGGAATCATAAGAGTGGACTCTGAGCGAGAGATTCAGTCATCCTTCTAGCGTAGGGATTCTCAACCTTCCTAATGCTGTGACCCTTTAATACAGTTCCTTATATTATAGTGAGCCTCAACCTTAAAGTTATTTTCACCATCCCTTCATAACTGTAATTTTGCTGCTGTTATGAGTTGTGATGTGAATATCTGTGCTTTCCAATGTTCTTTGGTGACCTTGAGAATGGGTCATTTGTCCCCTTAAGAGACAGGTTGAGAACCAGTACTCTAGAGCCAGTTGCAGATCACTCAGTGTCCCCTACCTGGTTGACTGTCCACAAGGTACATGAACATGGCTGGCACAGCACAGATGGGAACTGACGGAGGAGTGTAACTATGAGGACTCATGCTTTTGCTAAAGGTTGATGTCAATCACCTACTGAATAGGATTATTTTCTGCTCCAGTCCTTACCAGTGCCTTTATCACCCCCAAATGCCAGACTCTGCCTCAGGATACCCAGAGGGCTTTCCACATCAGCTCACTGAAGAACTGCATTGATCTTTGTATTCATGGGTAGAATTGTTATCTAAGTACAAAATAGTTCACATGGACACTAGTTATAATTAACTCTGGCTAAGAGCCTACTATGTCACAACTGGAGAGCCAGGGAGATGATCTGGAGAGGTCCAAAGTTCAAATCCCCAGACACCTAGGTAAATGCGAAAGGAAGTGATGGTCCATCTGTAATTCCAGTCCCAGAATATGGAGACAGGGATCCTCAGAACTAGCTGGCAAGGAAACTGACCATATCTGGGAGTTGTGGGTTTGATTAAGAGACCCTGACTGAAAGAATAAGAGAATAAAGAAGTGATTGAAAATGATTCCTGATATTACCCTCAGGCCTTGGTACATGTACCCACACACACACACACACACACACACACACACACATGCCCTCACATATGTATGCATGCCCACACACCTGCTAACATTCATACAACACATAAATATGCTACCTACACACATGAAAGCACAGCTAAAAGTATCTCTCTGTGGTCATCTCAGGGACCCTTGGAGGTACGTTCTGCTTTCATCCTGGACACTTCACAAATATAGGTTGTAGGAGGAGAGAAACAACGTTCCCTCAAGGAAGCAGCTCACTGATCAATGAATACCCGGGCCATAGTTCCAGAACGCCATAGTTCTGTCTGCTGGAATATCCCAGCACACCACTAGCGAAGAGCTTTGTGGGAAAAGAGAGGGCCAATCAGGAGCTGAAATGAAAACCACATGCTGTGTTAACTCATAAAATTATTTATGCACATACACACACATATACACATACACATATATGCAGAGAGAGAGAGAAAGAGAGAAAGCAAGCTGGTAAAGCCATCCTGCTATAGGGCAAAGACAACAGTAGCACAATCCTATGCTTTAGATAAATTAGATGCATGCTATAGAGAGCCATAGGCATGCCTTCACTGCTTGTCACTGGCAAGGAGCTACATACAGTCCAGAAATACTGAAGCTCAACTGAGCCATGTCCTTCCCCCATTGCTCTCTTTTGAGAGAGAGAAGGGGTCCTCCTTTTCAATCTTTGACTTACTATAAAAATGGAAATAAAGATGCCTGAGGTATGTGTGTGTTGTATGTATGTAGCATACTTGTGATATGAATGTTAGTGGGTGTGTGGACAGGCATGCTAATGCATGTGCATGTCCATGTGTGAGTGTATAGGTGTGTGTGTGTGTGTGTATGTGTGTATTTGTACATGTACTAAGATCTGGGGGGGGGGGATAATATCAGGGATCAATGTCCACATGTTCTGTATGACTACTGTATTGATTTGTTACATGGAATAACATGTTTTCCGGTCATTGCTTCTCAGCCTCTCCAGTAAATAATGAGATCAGAATCCATTGCCCATTGCCCTGAGACCGCAAATCTAGGCAGACACAATGATGAGTGTTTCCTTTTCATCTGAGTGACAGAGAGGTGTCAGGAGCTATGTGTTCTCTATAATTGTCTCCTATTCCCTCTCGAGGCCCAACTATAGACACTTGCAGGAGCCTCTGACCCCCACTGTCTTGTCTCTGACATAATCAACTTAGTAAGACCAGTTTTTGTTATGTGTGTGTGTTGCCTTCAGTAAGTGTTAAGTGTTAAATCATAAAAATCCATCATCCTATTTGACTCCACTGTGACTTACAATTTCAAAACTTAAAGACAGAGACAGAGGGAATGGAGAGGGGGAAGAGAGAAAACAAAGATTCCATCCATGACTGTTTTAGTCTAAAAGCAGAAAATGAATAGAGCTCTGTTTGGATGCATTGCTTACATCAGACAGGACACACTGAATGTTATCAGGAATTCTTTGGGATGAGTTTGAATGTCCTCTCAGCAAATAAGACACCTTTTTTCAATCTGAGAAGTATCATTGCACACTCATTTCTGAGTCTACATTTGACCAAAAAGGTGCATAGAAACAATTTCTCTGTTGCCTGTCCACCTCCCCCCACAACACTGGGCTGGGCTGGAACTTGCCAGTTTCCAGAGGTTGGCTGACAAGTGGGTCCTAACAATCCACCTGTCTCCACTTTCTATCACTGAAGTTACAATCTCACACCGCTATACTATACCTTGATCTTTTCACATGGGTTCTGGAGATGAAGCATATGTCCTCAGTTTGCAAAGCAAGCATATCACCTTCTAAGGCTCCTGATTCTATAAACCCAAAGCACATCTCTTGTCACTTCAAGAGCCCTGAAGACTGGCTAGTGTGGTGGTGAGACAGACGGAACAGGCTCAAAAAAGACCCAAGTGCTTCTTTGACCTACAGGTTGTGCCCCTCCCCGCCTTAAAAACACACCCAGCTTTTAAAGACATGGAGAGTTTACACAAAATACTCGTTACCATTTGTTAGAAAGTCTGCCCTCATCTCTCAACATGAAAGATTCAAAAATGCTTCTACACTTGTTGATCAAAGTCAACCACAAAGAGAAGCTTGTGTTTTTATCTGGCTTGAGTGGAGTGGGGATCTCCTAGGACCTGCACTTAGATTAGCAAGATATTAGGAAGTTTTGCATTGAAACCAGCCTTTAATGTTTCATTTCCTCTGTTTAAAGAGCATTAATTGGGTATCTTTTCTCTCTCCACACTCCATGCCAAACCCTCAAAATACGTGATCACAATTTCAAACTCGTGTGGTGCTGGTGTACATGTGCATTCCTCTCCGTGTCACGGCCTGTGGAGGCTTGAGAGCATCTCTTGTTGTTTCTTCTCACTGCATACTTTGTTTAAGACAGGGTGTTCTGTTTGGTAGTCCCAGGACTATGGGGGTATTCTCCTGCTTCCATCTCCTGTATCACTATCTCACTGTGATTACGGAGGCATAATTCCCTGTCTGCATATTAGGAATCCAAACTCAGGTCCTCATGATTATGTGGCAAGTGCTTCAGCCAGTGAGCCATCACCCCAGCCCTACACATCAGTTTTTGTATCACAGCAGACTATATAGGGCACTGAGACTCACAAACGCTGTCACCCAGTGTCCCATTGGCAAGATTTGAACCAGCTGAGTCTGAATGCAGAGATAACTATGTGACCCTCCAGGATTCTCAGGTCTGTATTGTCTTCCAGACCTGTGGGTAAGTAGGTGACAGATTTAAACTTTGCACAACTGGAATTTCTCCTTTAGGTTTGGATTGGAGTTATGAGTAGCCTTTATTTTGAATGATTTATGTACATGCGCGCGCGCGCGCACACACACACACACACACACACACACACAATCATGAGGTTTCTTCTTATAATAATTAGTTTGCAAATCAATGTGAATGGGGACATTTTATTTCATTCCAAATATGTATTTCTCTTTTCCATCTTATTCACTAGCCAAGGGAAAGATCACTGTTCACAGCCAGAATTCTAGAAGAAGCAGGGCAGAGAAAAGGTTGGACAGGGCAGCCAGCCTGCCCTGTGGGAATATAATGAGACCTTGTCAACGTTATGGCCATTTTGGTGTCAACAGTACAGGCAGCAGGGGCTCACTCCCCTTCCCTGGAAATCTTCACTTACCCTTCTCCCAACTCTCTGAAAGCTGAATGATACTGATGTTTTGTTTTGTTTATTAAAATAGTACCCTGAAGCCAGATGTGCTTTCATCCCAGCACTCTGGAAGCAGAGGTAGAGAAAGTCTCAGATCTCTGAGTTCGAGCCCAGCCTGGTCTGCAAAGCAAGTTCCAAGACAGCCAGGGTTATACAGAGAAACCTTATCTGGAAAAACAAACACACAAGCAAAAAAGAATAGCTCTTTGAAACTCACATGCTCAAATTAAAAGTTTAAAATGAGACGAATCAACAAAGGTAAACCTCAGAGTTCAGAAAATTATGTAGGACTACACAGCCATGTGCCCACACAAAGCTATTTTTAAAAAACATGGAGCTTTAACTCCTTTTTCAATGACTTCTGTCTTTACCTGGGAAGCAGAGAAACAGTCATGAGCACTACATTGGACCAGTAGTCTCCAGGGCTAGAGTCTAACAGTCCCAGCTCACTTTAAGGAATTTACTCTTGCTTCTGTGGGATTCTTTGCTGGTCTCGTTTATTTAGTGGACACCAGAGGCCTCAAGTCTCCAGCATTTGAATGAGTCATGGCCCAGGTGGAAAATGTGAACAGGCTGGCTTTTTGAGGTGTTCTTCACATAGGGATCTGTAAATACTGAAAGCCAGGCTCAGCTTCTCTGGGAGTCGAATGAATGTCACTTTGTTCATGAGAATATCGCATAGTCAGTGGGAAATGGCTAGTCTGAAACTGCGGCTGCGGGATGAGGTTGTAAGAAATATGAGTGGAAACGTCTAAAAAGATCTCCTCACAAGTCATCTACAAAGCTGAAGAACTGGTAAGAAAATAGGGCTTGGTGGGAAAAGGAGCGTTCTGTACAATCCTGACATGCTGAGTTCAGTCCCCAAACCCCACATAAAGGCAACAGGAGGGACTCACTCAGGCATGTGCATGCACATGAACATACATGTGCACACACAATGGTGATTAATAACAAAAACAAACTTAGAAATTTACAAAATTTACAAAGCCGAAAGAAAATGAGTTCCATGATGCAGAATGGGGTGTTTCAGGTCTACTGCTTAATTAGAATTCATCTTGGTCTTGCTTTGAACACCTGCTAAATAGTCTTCTTTGCTCGCCTCTGTGTTATTCTGTAACGAGGTGATAAAACCTTCGGAATGTGTTAACTAAGCAGACCACTACCTTTCCACAAACCCAAATTCAGAGTCACTTGATATCATATCCGAGGCCTAGAGCAGAGATTTCTCTTTAAAGCTGTAACCCACCTTCGTCGTTACCATCAATGTATTCATCTTGTATTTTTTTCTTTTACTATCTTTGTTCTACTGCTATTAAAAACAACAACAACAACAACTTCATGAAATGAGAAACTGCTCATACATTGAAATGTGGAAATCTGGAGTAACCCGAGTCTGTGTTCCTCAATCATGGTTGTTGGTATTTCATTCCACAATAGACTCTTATTTCATTTGGGGAGAGAACTGTTTTGTGTGTGGATAAAAATGAAGAGCTATCACTTTTTAAAAAGACTATTTATTTATCTATTTATCTATATTTATTTATTTATTTATTTATTTATTTATTTATTTTATAAAGTACACACTGTAGCTGTCTTCAGACACACCAGAACAGGGCATCAGATCCCATTACAGATGGTTGTGAGCCACCATGTGGTTGCTGGGATTTGAACTCAGGACCTCTGGAAGAGCAGTCAGTGCTCTTAACCACTTTTAAACCCCTTCGAAGAAATGTCTGGCAACATTTGATCAAGCTGGAGGTACATACATTCTTTGACACAGAAACCCACTTGTAGATATGTTTAACTACACATAAGGAGACATGTAAACCATAATTGCTTAAGAAATTACCCACATCTGGACTGGAGAGAGGGCTCAGTGGTTAAGAGCACTGACTGCTCTTCCAGAGGTCCTGAGTTCAAATCCCAGCAACCACATGGTGGCTCACAACTTTCTATAATGAGATCTGATGTCCTCTTCTGGTGAGTCTGAAGACCGCTACAGTGTACTTATATATAATAAATAAATAAATCTTTCTTAAAAAGATTTTTTTAAAAAAAGAAATTACCCACATCACTTGCTTAGCCATAACAAAGTTCCTGCAAGGATTCTGACAGCTAACTGACGATGCTTCCCTGGCTTTTGAGCTTGCATGTACCCCAGCTCCTTCCTTTCTCCTTTATCACTACATGGCTCTCATCTTTGTTTTACACATTTCCTACTGATGAGAGTTTAAAACGCTTTACACTAAGACCCTCTCTTACCTTCTGACCCAGTGCCCTGGGTGGTTACATTCAACAGCTTTCAGAATTCTTATCAAAGTGGTCCAGGCAGCTTGTGCATTATATTCTATTAAAACGATCCCGCCCAAAGTTGTCAGAATTCAAAGACTGCAGTGTCTGAGGGACATTTTGTTAAGAATATATTCATAGATTCATTTTACTAGTTATCAAACATGTCCCACGAGGCTGTGTTTAACATCTCATTTGGTAACATAATTCAACAAAAATGGTAAAAAAAAAAAAGGTGGGGGGGCAATATTTATTCATACGGCTGGATGAATTTTGCTTCGATGTTAGATAGACACATGCTGGCTTCTCTACATTGGAACAACACACAAGGTCAAACAGAGAAATGGAAATATGAGAGGAAGGGTGAGACAGAAATGTGAGAAATTCTAATTATGTAAGTTTCTTACATAAAAGAGTACTTTTTCCCCTTATGCAATCAGTCTTATCCCTTCTAAAAATAATGAGAATGTTATTCTCATAAAAAAAGAAAAAAAAAAAGGAAAGAAAGCCGCCATCTGTGCTGTTCGTGCAAATTTAAAGTCTCATCTCTTGATCCAAAAGTTTGAAAAAAAAATGTGCATCCTATTGGATCTGCAGATGCTGCTGTGAGAGACGCAGACTGTAATGTCTGCAGAGGCAGGGAGGGTTAGTGGGCTCCTCTATAATATAACAGGACTGGGAGGACACTGGTGCCTAGGGTGGTCCACCCTTACCATGACCCATCTCTATGTTCTACATATCTTTACCTTCTCTCTGCCCGTTTGAGAGTAGCTGAAATCCTACTAGCTAAGGCTCAATGGGGCTTGACAAAGAATATAAGAAACTGCACCAGAAGACCCGCTTCTAGCTGAGGGGACATTGGTAGTTGACGGCTGTTCATTGAGGGAGAGGGACTTTTCTTTGGTTGTGACCATCCCCTGGAAGAAAACCCCACAGCCATTTAATAGAGCTAACTGGACTCAGTGGATGATATTTGGTTTTGTTTTTAAAGGAAAAGATGAGGTGGGAAGTGAAGGTGTTAGGAGAGTTGGGGGAGGTGCGTAGGAGGTTCAGGGAAGGAGAAAATAGGATCAGGATAAACTGGGCTGGAGAGATGGTGTAGAGGTTAAAAGTTCATACTCCTATTGAGGAAGACCCATGTTCATTCTGCTCCCAGCACATGCTACAGTAGTTCACATGGCATAAACACACACACACACACACACACACACACACTTTTAAAAATTAAACAAGCCTTTATAAAAGATGCATTTGACTTGAGTTACTTTTCAATTATCAAGATGGAACACGATGGTCAGTCAAGACAACTTTTAAAAGAAATAATTGAAGTTAGATTCTCACAGTGCTACAGGGTTGGCCTACAACCATCATGGTGTAAAACAAGACAGTTGTGGCCCTGGAGCAGTAACTGAGAACTCACATCTGGTCCTCAAGCACAAGGTAGAGTGAGAGCTACAAAGCCCATTCATAGTGACACACTTCTCTGACAAAGCCACATCTCCTATAGGTATACCTTACAAAACAGTTCAACAAACTGGGGGCTAAGTATACATGAGTCTATAGGGGCCATTCCCATTCAAACCATCATATATGAAGTAAAAAATATTTGCCTAACCAAGACATGCATAATGACAGTGCCAGTTGGCATGGCAACATAGATATGGGGAATCTCACAAGGCACTCAATGTGGGTACTCAATGGCTGCCAAGAGGGGGATGATCAGTCTTCTCCAGGGATGAGACTGCTGATAGGTCATCGATTCCTAAGTGATCTGCCCTAAACACATGTGCATGAAAAAAAGCACTAAATAAACTCAGCAGGTTGTAACTACATGTAAAAACATATTTATAACTATTTTTGTATGTATATATGTATATGTGTAAGTATATATGTAAAATAATTAAATGCCAATGATTTGAGAGGGTGAACAGAAGAGTGGAAGTAGGGGGGGTGAGAATTATTTAAATCAGTACTCAAGCATGAAAGCCTCAAGATTTTTAATTAAGAAGTTCATGGGGTCAGTGACTAAGGAAAAACTGTAAAAATGTGATAAGTGGCTCCTGGAGGGGAAAGTGACTGATAATAAAAAAAAATCACTGCCTAATATGTGCACACACATATATACACACGTACATACATATACACAAATATACACACACATACACACATACATACACATACACAAATATACACACACATACATAAACACATACATACACATACACAAATATATACACACATACATAAACACATACATACACATACACAAATATATACACACATAAACACCTACATACATACACATACACACATACACATACACAAATATACATACACATACACACACATATACAGACATACATATACAGACACATACATGCACATACATACACACATACATGCATGGGCACACACATATTTCAGAGAAAGAAAATTTCCATATTAATAAGGTACATCCACAGTTGGGTTGGAGTCCAGAGAGTCTGGCCCCTGGGCTCAAGATTATGACCATGAGGACAAGGGCAGATTTTAAGCCAGATATGCTACTGGCTTCGGGGTGCCATGGTTGTACTTTTTCTTGCTGCTGTTGTTGTTTTTAGTGAGAATCCAACTCACCATGTTATTGTGAAGTGTCAACAATTTGAAGTGAAGGACCCATAAGTGTTGTGATTTTTATGACACATTTTCATCTCTGTGAAAGTGGAAAGCACACACAAAGGCAGGAAAGAAACTCAAACTAGTGTGCTGTGAGAGATGACACATAAAAACACAGCTATTTTAGAAGGCTGGTCGAGAGAAATGCAAATCTATTCAAGTTGCCTTTGTTTATACAGCGACGTGAGACTCAGTCATCGCCACCTTCCTGGGACAGCTGCATTTGCCATGGTGCCAGGGAGGTGGAAAGAGTAAGTGCCAAAGAGACACAGGTTGGGAAGAAAACTCCTGCGTTTCAATCCCAGAAGTGTAACTGGGAGTTGAGAGATTTTGGAGAAGTTACTCACTTTTTAAAAAATGAAATTGTGCATGTGCATGCAAGTGCAGTGCCCACATGGGCCAGAAGTGGGCGCCAGATGTCCTAGAACTGGAATCACAGGTATTAGGGAGCTGTTCAACATGGATGCTGGAAACTAGACTCTGGTCCCATGTAAGAGCAGTAAAGCTTTTGGCCACTGAGCCTTGACGTTTTTTATTTCCAATACTATAAATGACAATGGTATTGAATTTCAGAGGATGTTATGAGCTTTGTGCACACAATACATGCTCCTGCCTAGATGATAATGGGCTGAACCTCTGAACTTGTAAGCCAGCCCCGATTAAGTGTTGCCTTTATAAGAGTTGCCTTTGACATGGTGTCTGTTCATAGCAGTAAAACCCTAAGACAACTTCTTTATAGTTACCTTAGACTTGCCAGTTTTCTACCATTTATAAAGTGGGTGTGTACCTTGGTATAAATGGAATTTCCTTTTCCTTGGCACATATCCTCCAAGATTGGAGGAGTTAGGTAATAGTCTCTAGTGGGGCTGTGGACAAGGAATGTGCCCTCTGCTTCACAGCCCTTCAAAGTAAGAGGAGGTATGTCCCTGATCATCCTACAGTGTGCCCAGCTTATGGGAAACGTGTTAACCTTTGCCTGATGTGCAATGTGCTCTCAGGGCTAGAGAGACAGTTCATTAGTTCAGAGAACTTTCTGTTCTCCCATTTCCCAGTAACCATGTCAGGTGATTCATACCTCTGGCCTCACATACACATAGCCACACTCACACACACACACACAATTTAAAATTTAAACTATAATATAATTAATTATAATAATTAGAATAGTGATCATTATCTTATAAATGTTCATCATTAGATGATTATATAAAGTATTAAATTAATTAAATTTAATAACAAAATATAAAATGCTGGTATAATACTAAGTAACAGTTAATATTATATTAATTGCAATTATAATACCTAGTAAAATATGCCAGCTCTCTCTGGATAAGGTGAATCTGTGGCTAGAGTCATCAACCATGTGGATATCATGGACACTTAAGGATTTCTTAAAATGCAGGGTTTATGTGCTCAAGAGGGGAAATGCCAAGACTCTAGAAGGGTCTAGTGGGTGCATTAGCCATTGAAAGAACCACTTCTGGAATGAGGTACATTGAAATGCAATGTACCAGGTTTATCAAACTTCATGATTGGCAAGCAGGTGAATTACACTGACTTCTTTCCTTGGTACCTAGAGGTCGAGATTCTCTGGAGCAGACAATTCAAACCTCTATATCTTCTCAGGCCTTCAGACTATTTTTAATTGGGTTGAAATCCCACATGGGACACCCTGTCCCTGTCACCGTGGGTTTTTTTTTTCTCCCAAGGAGAGTGACACACAGTCTCATCTGGGCCTTGTCAGACATTCTGAATTACTCCAGCTCTGGGAAGCAGAAGCACTTTTAAAGGGTATGATTAATGACAACTGTGAAGATACGTCTAATTTGGATTCCCAACCAAATTAGTCTCTGTGATAAATTAACCACAAGAAGAACAAGGAGAGTGTGATGCCTGCAATTTCTCTGAGCACCCCAGGGCTGGTGTAAGGGACACTGTCTCAAAACAAGATGCACAGGCCTAGAGAGATTCCAGAAATGGGCTTTGGGGGAGTTCATGCTATTGGACCTCCCTACATGGCCGAGACATGTCTCATTAGTACAGGACATAGCAGCCTGGCCATTAGAGATTTCTGGTTCTGGTTTACAAACCATGAAGGAAAACTGAACCATCTGGAGAGAAAATTTGTAAACGATCAACACGTAAACTTGCAAGAAAAAAAAAAAAAAAAGCGTGATGCAGCAATGTGATTCCAAGTCTGAGCACTTGTAAGAAGGCAGAACCCAGAGCAGATGGGGACTCTTCTCAAACACAAACTTTGGTTTTAGCAGAAATGTCCTAGTTTGCTTTCTGCTACCATGATAGCAGCCATGACCAAAAGCAACTTGGGGAACAAAAGGTTTATTTTCTTACACATCCCCATCACAGTACATTACAAGTGGAAGTCTAGGTAGGAACCAGAAGGCAGAAAATGAAGCAAAGACCATGGAGGAATGCAGCTTAAAACTAGCTTGCTCAATTCACTTTCTTATAGCACCCAGGACCATCAGCCTAGAAATGGCATCACCCACAGCGACCCGGATCTTTCCTCCCCTATACCAATCATTAATCTAGAAAATATCCCACCCACATGTCAACAGGCCAATCTGATAAAGAATGTTGTTTGCTTGTTTGTTGTTTTTCTTCGTACCCCTGGCTGTCCTGAACTCACTCTGTAAGATGGGAACTCACAGAGATCCATTTGTCTCGGCCTTCAGAATGCTGGGATTAGAAGTGGTCACTACCGCTAGCTAAAAGTCATTTCCCTGAACTGAGGTTCCCTCCTCTAAGACAACTCCACCTTATGTCAAGTTGACACAAGAAAAAAAGAATAAATATACACACACAAAACTAACCAGCATAGGTGCCTTCCCTTTCTTTGTTTAGGGACTGATCTTATTTTATTTACCCACCTACAACCCAGAGTCCCATGGGATCCAACGTCCTCTTCTGACTTCTGTATGTGCTGCAAGTACATGGTACACATAAAACATGCAGGCTTGATACTCGTGCACATAAAATAAAAATGACAAAACAGTTTTTTTTTTAAGCAGTTCTTTCTGAGGCTAGTGGTTTGTGCTGATACTTCTTGGCATAAGGCAAGGATTATTGCTTGAGATTCTGAAGCAGGAGAATTGCTATGAATTTAATGTGAGCCTGGACTGTACAGTGAATTCTAGATCAGAGAGAGAGAGAGAGAGAGAGAGAGAGGGGGGCAGAAGAATCAGTTCTTCAAAGTGATTTGAATCACATCATCAAACGTTACTATAAATCACTTACAAGGTACTGGAATAGCAGTGGATGGGTCAACTAATGACTGGGGGAGTTTGAGGGAACACGTCATAGAAGGAACAGTTGTGCGGAAGCCTGGGGATTTCTCTATCCAGACAGAGGGCAGTAGCATGATTTTTTTTCATAGTGTCACCATGATAAATTCCTGTCTTGATCTGAAATAAGAACTGGACTTTAGGTCATTTCAAAAGGTTTTTCTCTTGCAATGGAGGCTTTCAGAGGCTTCCAGGCTGAAGTCATCTTAATGGCTGGTTATACATCATCTAGTGCTACTTTAGTAAGTGTGGAAAAGTGCTAGTTTATGGTACGTTAGTAAGTATAGAAGAGTGTCCTTTTCTGTGGTAATGACTAGCATGCAATATAGGGGGACCCTCTTGGCTTTGTATTTAAAGACTGGCTTGAATCCCATTCACAGAAAACTAGATCTCAGCATGTCCCCTGTGACAGCTCTCAGACAGCTAAGGTCTTGGCACAAGGCACATCTCTTTGTGCTGACAATGATCCCTTGACACTCAGCCACCAAGGCAGATCATGAACAGCACCTCCCAGAAACTGCTTAGCTCATCAGACGGTTTACAAAAGAGCGATATAAAATCCGGATTCCATTTAGCTTCATTTGGTTTTAAATGCCGTATCAACAGCGAAAGACTCCATATGACCCACAATTAGCCCTGAGAAAAGTTGCCAACTTATAAATGGGTTTAAAGCGTTATCTGCCCAAATAATTATAAAAGCAGTGTGTTGAAATGAGGTTTTACTACTTGCCTGTCACTGTTTGCTTTCTGTGGGTAGCCATGGCCCAAGCCTTATGTCTTTCTTTCTTTTCTTTTCTTTTTTTTTTTGGGGGGGGGTGGGACAGGGTATCAGGAAACCCAGGTTGACTTCTAGGTCACTATTTAAAGGGCTGACTCTGAACTTATGATCTGCCTCCCAATCCACTAGGAGAATTTATGCCAGATTGGATTGGAGCTCCAGGCTTTGTGCTATGCAAATTCTTTATCATCTGACTCTGAACTCTTGCCAGCTTGATCCCTTGACTTAGCAGTATCCTGGAATTTTCCAGAAGGTTGGAAGTACAGGCTCCACAAAGGCTTAAACATGAAGAGCAGTAGCAATTTTATTCATAGTAATCAAGCCAGGAAACAGCCCAGAGGTTCATGAAGACTCGAAGGAAGAATGAGTATTTACCCAACAATTAAGTTCTAGTCATCTGTTAAAAGAGAAGTGGATTTGCAATTCACACCATGATTTGGCCTGGTGATTCATACCGAATGTCAAACTGGCAGGATGTAGAATGACAGAGGGGACAACCTCCCCCACCCCAACCCCTGCACGTCTGCAAGGGATTGCCTAGATGAGGCTGGCTGAGACAGGAAACCCCTCCCTGATGTTGTGTGGCACCATCCAATAGGCTGAAGCCCTGAACCAATTAAAAGGTAAAAAGCAGGCAGAGAGCTAGAGAGATGATGGCTCAGCGGTTAAGAGCACTGACTGCTCTTCCAGAGGTCCTGAGTTCAAATCCCAGCAACCACAGGATGGCTCACAGCCATCTGTAATGAGATCTGATGCCCTCTTCTGGTGTGTCTGAAGACAGCCACAGTGTACTTACATATAATAAATAAATCTTTTTAAAAAAAGAAAGAAAGCTGAGTACCTGCATCCATCTCCCTCTTCCTCCTGACCATGGATGTGATGTGAACAGCAGCCTCAAGTTCTGTCCAATGGCTTCCAGGCTGAAGAGATGGCTCAAAAGCTGAGCATTCTCACAGCTCTTTCCAAGGACCAGAGTTTGGTTTCCAGCACCTACATAAGTGGCTCACAAACTCCGGCTCCTGGGGTTCCGATGCCTCTGTCCAATGCCCTCTTTTGATCTCAAGCACCAGGCCTCCAACAGACACCTGAACTCATGAGTAGACAACCACATATACGTACAGAATATAAAATAATAAAAACTTATTTAAAGTAAGAAAAAATAATCTTCGTTATTCCTTAATTTGCTTTCAATTTTATCACAGCAACAGGAAAAATAACTGAGGTGCACGGATGAGCCGGAAATTGGCTTTTCAACAGACATTTGCTTACTTTTAGTTTATTATTTTTCATGCAATTTAAAAGTCAGGACGCAAAGTGTCACGTTTCATTATGGCATGCCTTTGCATCTACTTCATTATATTTTGCTTACTCCCCCTCCCTCATCATCCCTTTCCCTCCTCATGCTGGTACCCTTCTCCCTCCACACCAAATAGTCCCTTCTTCTATTTCACCAGAATCCCACTTACCTCCCCTTCCCCCACACCCTCCCTCTCTCTCTCTCTCTCTCTCTCTCTCACACACACACACACACGAATCTAGATTCTGCATGAGAGAAAGCATCTAGTCTCTCATTCACTACCATTTGCACAGTAGAAGAAACTGGACAACGGGGTGTGGTATGATCCAAGAAAGAAAGAAAAGAAAAGAACAAATGGAACCTATTTAAGATGTCAAGAAACCAAACACCAAAGTGTTTCCATGTAACCTCATATTTCTGTGGGAGGCAAGGCTGTACCATGTGTGAGAGACCTCTGATGAGTCGTGGGATGGTCTATGTCTTGCTTGTGATGGTAACTTTGCTGGGGGCTGACTACATAGCCACAGAGTTGATTTCTCTCAGTTTATCCATGTGTTTATAAACAGAACATCCACAATATACCCATTCGCTCCAGACAGAACCATACAGGCCGTACAGCTCTTCCCAGACAGCAACTGGGGCCTCCAGCCAACTGTCTGTTCTCCCTTCACTCTAGAGCTCTGTCTCTCAGTGTTGCTAAACTCTTAAAAGAGAGGTCTGGGGCTTAAGAGAAGGCTCAGCAGTTAAAAGCACTGGCTGCTTTTGCAGAAGACACAAGTTTAATTCCTGGCACCCACATGACAGTTCAGAGGCATCTGGAACTAGAGTTCCAGGGGATCTGATGATTTTTTTCTGACCTCTGCTCACTCCAGACATGCATGTGGTGCACAGACATAAACACGCAGGCTGAACACTTACACACATAAAATTACGTCGTTGATTACATTTAACAATTGAAACAAGCTATGCTCCTAAACCACCTGATGGCCAAAGATTCCATAGCTCCAAGCATTATACCTACCCTCTAGGCTCTAGGTAATAATAATACACTTAAGTACTCGCCAAGAAAAAGCACCCAGAAGCCATGCCCTACTGAAGAAGGAAGAGGAAAAGGAGGAGGAGGAAGAAAAGGAGAAGGAGGAGGAGGAGGAGGAGGAGGAGGAGGTGGTGGCAGGAGAAAAGAATGGGGACTGAGTTACTAGCTCCAGTGTCACTGGTCTGCCAGTATCTGACCAGCCCACCTTCCTTTTCCATCTCTCCAACTGTCTCCAGCAAGTCACGCTTGCTCCAGCAGCCCACCCCCACCCCCTTACAGCCTGTCTCTCTGCTTGAGTAGGACTCCGGAACTTCAGTCCGGTCTCTCTCTCTGCTCCATTTTCAGCCTCGCGTGTTCAACCTGTTCATTATTCTATTAGTTCTCCTGGCTTTATTCTGCACGAGCTCTGAGAAATCTTGCTTCAAAAAGAAGGAAGGCAGGAATGAAGTGAAAAGTGTGGAGTGGGGAGATGGGGGAGGGGAAGGTCCACACGCTGCAAAGCTAAAGCTCTACAGAGAAGCGAAAATTGTCTGGCTGGGTGGTCTGAAAACTTCCAACCTAAAGGACGACTCTCGGGCGTGCCTAAGGACTTTGCGAAGTCAAAGCAACTTTTCGGCGTCACTAAACTTTTCAAGACATTATAACGTCTTCATGATACACGCAGAACAACGGCAGAGAACGTGATTCTTTATTCTGAACCTGAAAAGAATACAGATACGCTGGACAGAAAAGGCCACTTGCTCTGCCTCTGGTGCACCCCATACAGAAGAGAATGACATTAATAGCCTGTCTAGACAAACCCCTCCGGCTCGGCCATGTGTCCCAGACGGACCCTTAAGCTCCCATCACTTTCCGGGTATGGAGAAGGGACAGAGTGACAGGTTTCCAGAAAAAGGATTGTCTGGAAAATTCAGGTCCTTCATCTGCACAGGTGGACAATGATGGGCCGGTCCTGGACCCAGTTGCTGCTGAAGATGAGCGTAGAGTAAGATCCTTTCCCTTCCAGAGTCACAGTGCAACTGAGTTTGTGTAAAAAAGCAACCATAAATAAAGAAGGCTCTTCCTTAGCTGCGCCCTATGGATTGTGCGGGTACTCACCGCTGAAGGAAGCATTCCTGTGAGCGGTTACAACCAGTTCCTCCCGTCCCACCCCCTCCCGCAGCGGTGCCGGTAGATCTCCAGTTCGCACCTAGGACACATCTGTAGAACCTGACAACTTCCCAAACAGGAGGCTATCATCTTGCTGCTTTCTTTTTTGCAGAAGGCGACCCTTAAGGCTCTGGGCTCCTCCCTGCTTCCCCCACCCCCCCCCCCCTTCCGGTGCACTGGCCAGGACCTCTCACTGCGCCCCGCCCCTGTCCCCGCCCACTGAGAGCCTTGGCTCCGGAAAGCACCCAGAAAACTTTTCCAGGCCTTCTCTGAGCTCTCGCTTTCTGGTTCCCTTCATTCCAGCCTTCTCCTTCCCTCACGTCCTCTAGGGTTCGCTGCTTCTTGTGGTTTCGGCGGGCGACTGATTCTCGAGTCCCAGCTTCCCGCGCCACTCCCACTCCTAACACAGGATAACTTTCTGTGCATAGAGTGTAACCGGCCTGAGCATACTAACGGGTGAGGGGGAGGAGCCCACAGCCAGGAGGATATCCCCGCCTCCCAAAGAGGAAAGGCAGTGAAGAGCTCGAGAGGCTTACTGCCTTCCAGTCTTCAGAGTCCGTTGGGGTCTGAGGTGTGCACTACAGACCTGGCTTTAGACCACATGCTGCTAGAGAAAGGAGCCAAGTGGCTTTACATGGAAAGATCTGACTTCATCTTAATGTGGGCAAACAGGACTGGAAATAAACACTGGTGAATATTCTCTATAAGTTAATAGTGATGCCCTTGAGAAATCTGGACTAAAAACGGGAGTTTTGTTCATTTTGTTATGGTTATTGTTGCTATCTATTAATCCACGAGCATTCTGTCTTGTCTAGTTTCTTCGTATGTGTGCACAGTGTACTCAGGAAAGTTAAACATGCCACTTAACAGGCTGGTCCCACTTCTGTGAAGAGTAAGACAGGAATCATTTGGTGTCCCCTCCCATCACCCATCCACCACCAATCCCTTTTCCAGCACTGCCCTCTGATGCCCTCTGATGCCCTCTGGTGCCCTCTGGTGCCCTCTCACCACCCAGTGATATTGCTAAACTCATTGTTCCTGTGGTTGGCTGTGTCTCTTTGTGGGTGGGAATCTGACCCCTGCCTTCCAGAATTCCCTAATGGAAAATGTAACTATGGTACTTAGAACCCTCAGAGTTACCCTCACCTCTTCCTTCTACCTAGCCCAAAACAATAGCCTTGCACATCATATCTCCCATAGGACTGAGCAATGGTGTGAGTTTGTTTCTGGAAATGAACTCCAATGTCAAGTGTCCCGTTTCTTCACTTCATTTATCTGTCCTGGACTTGGTTTGAGGGGTCAGACGTAAAAACCCATCCAGACAGGTTTTGTTGCCTTAAAAGGTTGTTGAGAAACAGTTTTCTCCAAGATACAATCTTTCCGTCCTGCAGGGAAGTTTCTTAAGCCAGGGAAATAAACAGCTCAAAGGAAGTTCCTGAAACTGACCAGATTCACTGTCCCCTACCCACCCCACGCTCCACCTCACCAAGTGTATAGAAGCTAAAGAGATGGATAAGAGATGTCTCAGACAAGATAAGCCTCCTGGAAGAAATGGAGATCACCTGAGCTACCTGGAAGAGTCTCCCAGCAACTGAGCCATCTAGAATGGCTACTTAGCAACTTGTCTAGCTGCCTGAAGGCTGTGTGAAGTGCTCCAGGTTCCTGGTTTTTGTAAGCTGTCAGCCATAGTGGGGTAGATTATGGTTATGCAGCTGTCTTTGAGTCATTCTTGTAAGCAGCCCTCACCCACATTCTCATAGATAACCTTGATAAGCTCATTGGTTATCACTAAGGTGGATTTGGGTGGTGTCTGTGCTTTTGTCTATTCTCTAAACGAATATCTAATCCAAACGAATAGATATTCATAGCTCCACAGAAATTGTCACACAACAACAGGAAGTTATTTCTTTTGCAAAGCCTGAGCAATTGCTGTCTAACTACTTGACCTTAACTTCTGATCAGTTGTTGAATAAAACTTGTCTTCCCCAGAATCCATATGAATGAAGGAGGGTGTGAGCTGGTATGGGTACAGAGACAAGCCACAGATGCATTCCAAGACAGAAATGACAATGAGCCTAGGAATGCAGTTAACCTGAAGGTCCTGGGAGAGGCTGGAAGGTTACCAGAAAGAGCTAACCCGGCTAACCTCTGAGACAGCCCCGTAAGCCACTACTTGGGGTGGCAATTACAATAATTCTCCTTGTTTTAAGCCACTGAGCTTGCAGTAATTTGAAAGAGCAGCAAGAGGAGACCCAACATGAATATGAATAGCCATGTCCCCTCATTTCTCTGGGGTTCAGACTATCCAGATGGCTAAGGTGGCCTCATTGCTAAAACCACCGTCCCTGCCTACACTTTTGCTACTCAGGGATGGTTGATTTTATAAAGAATGTGCACCTCATTAGGATGCACATGGAGCTTTTCCTACCCCACTGCTTGAATGTAAACTGTTCTAGTGCAGGCAGCTAGCCATAGCTGCTAAGTTCATGTGTGTAGCTTTCTACCATGTCCCAAAGATACTTTCATCCTGGCCCTTTGGTTCTAACAGACTTTCCATCCCCTCTTTTGTGCTGGTCTCTGAGCCCAGCTCCTTCCTCCATGTGATGTGATGTGTGTGTGTGTGTGTGTGTGTGTGTGTGTGGTATATGTGTGTTTTTGTATATGTGTTGTGGTAAATGTGTTTGTGTGGTATGTATGGTTTGTGTGTGATGTATGTGTACATGTTTATATATGTGATGTGTGTGTCCATGTGTGTTTGTGTAATATGTATATATTTGTTGTGTGTTTCTGTGTATTTGTATGATGTGTGGGTGTTTATGTAGTATGTATGTTTATGCTGTGTGTATGTTTGTGTGCTGTGTGTTTTTGTTTGTGTGGTGTGTGTGTATGGAATGCATGTTTGTGTGATGCATGTGTGTGTTTATACATATGCATATGTGCCTGTATATGTGTTTGAATGGTGTGTACGTATTTGTTGTGTGTTTGTGTGATGTGTGTATGGTGTGGGGAAGATGTGTGTATTTGTGTGTTTGTGTGTATTTATATAGTATGTGTCTATGCATGTTTGTGTGATGTATGTGTGTTTGTGTGGTATTCGTGTGTGTTTGTGTGTGTGTATATGTTTGTGTGATGTATGTATGTTTGTGTATGGTGCATATGATATACATGTACTTGTGTGATATGGATGATGTTTGTGTAAGTTGTCTGTGTGATATGTGTGTGCTTATATGGTGTGTGTTTGTGGTATGTATGCTTGTAGTATGTGTGTGTGTGTGTGTGTTTGTGTGGTGAGTGTATGGTGTATGTGTGTTTGTGTGATATGTGTATGATTTATGTGTATTTGTGTGGTGTGTGTTGGCATATGTTTTTATGCTGTGTGAGTTTATATGGTGTGTGTGTGTGTGTGTGTGTGTGTGTGTGTTACAGATGTCCTACTTAGGAAAACACTCCATACACACCTATTCTCTGCACTTTGGCAAGTTGCTTCTGTGTTAACCACTGTCCACTGCACAAAGAGACTTCTCTGATGAGGGCTGTTCAAGCAGGCATAGCAAGAAACCACTGAAGAAGGCCACTCCTTGGAGAGAAAAGTAGTTCATGGAAAACAAACTGCTGGACTTCCTCTAGGAATAGAGAACAGCAGCTGGGCACATACATTTGCTGGCTTTTATTCAGATAAATGACCAGGGGGTGCAGCTTGAGGACTGGAACAGCCAGAGGTATTGGTGTAGAGACTTTCCAGGCAGAAGAAGGAGGTGCATATTTGTGGTCTGGAACACACAGCAATCTGTTAAGGGCTTCTGAGAAATGCTGAGGTTCAGATTTTTGGATTTTAGCAAAGACCAGCCCAGGTGGGACCTAAGCCATCATCTTGAAACACTGCCACCAGCAATGCCATTTTAGGACCCAATTTGTGACTAGGTCTGAGAGTCACCCTACTAGTATAGAGATACAGATTTAGAGAGAAGTCTGATACCATGCACATTTAGTAGAATAATAGTAACAGATGAATCCCTGAGGCCTGTGAGTACCCCAGTTTTGGCTTCTTGACCAAATTTACAGTATCATGGATGTGTTTCTTCCTGTGTGGGAGGCTCTACATTCAGTTGGGAAACTGTGGGCTATTGATGGATTCTGTGGGAGAGAGTGTCAGCTTCATTAATGGTGTGGTTCCTGCTAATTCAACTGCACTGTGGTGCATGACCACATATTTGGAAGTATATGCATGGCACAAATTGGAGTTGGTGGGATGTTAAATTTAAGTGTGTGTGTGTGTGTGTGTGTGTGTGACTCAGGAGTTAAGAGTACAGGCTACTCTTGCAGAGGACCCGAGTTCAATTTCCAGCATCCACATGGCGGTTCACAGGCATCTGCAAGTCCTGTTTTAGTTTATCTACACCCTCTTTTGGCCTCTGAGGACACCAGGTATACAGGTGTTTTGGGTTGGCATGGTGCCGTTTGTATTCTGATGTTAATATTGCTTCCCCAAAAGTGTTCGCCCCCTGCGGAGCAGTTCATTTATAGTCAGATGACATCATGTGAACCTTCTCCCTATTCTAACTGGTCAATAAAAGGGTGCCTGTGATTGTGCAGTGGAGGGAAAAGATGGGACTGGGGGTTCCAGAGTAGACAGAGAAGAAGACATGGAAAAGGGAGAGGGAGGATGGAGGAATAGGAGGGAAAAACCTCAATGAACAAGAACTGCATGGTTAGGAGGAACTCTAAGTAAGTAGCAAGGGGTCTTATAGCTGAGGAATAAGTTAGTACGGTATTAGATCTGCCCAATATAGGCATATGGCTTATAATTATAACTGGATTGTGTGTGTGTGTATGTGTGTGTGTGTGTGTATGTGTGTGTTTGTGTGTGTGTGTATGTGTGTGTGTGTGTATGTGTGTGTGTGTGTGTGTGTGTGTGTGTGTTATGGGCTTATTAGGGTTGGAAATCCCAGCATCACACATGCAGCCAGAGCACCCATATGCATAAAATAAAAGGTAACAAATATAAATAAAATGAGTTTTAAATTTAAATAAGAGGATGTGAGACCAAGGTGTATCTAGGTTGAGTTAAGGGGAGGAGCTGGGGTAAATATCAAAATGCATTGTATGTATGAAATTCTCAAGGAATTACTTAAAATTACTTAAATTAATTATTTGAAGAGAGATATGCAAGATTTTGATAAAGCTGTGTTGTTTAGTACTTACCATGAGATAGTAGCATTTCCCTTAATATCCCCTGAAATAGCTGTCCGGCATTATTGAATCACAGTGGACAAATGCATCTCCTTAGACTCTGACACTACGTTAAGGGGTAGAGCAATTAACACAGAGAAAATAAAGAATATCTCAGGCTCCCTTATAAAGGCTGCATCCTATGCTAAAGCTATGAGCAAATCAAAATGATAGCACCAAGTCCGATGGCGATTAGGACCTTGTGTGTGTGTGTGTGTGTCACTGGGAAGAAATATGTAACCGCTGCTGGCCTCTCTACCACTGACTTACATGAATTAAGAGCTGTGATACTCCTGTGGTAATTTTTTTGGTGTTATTTTAATAAATGGGGTTAAAACCATGCTATAAGGAGACTGGGAGGTGACCCTTTGTCTGGGAACATCCAATTCTCTGCATCTGGGGCCACCTGAGTCTGGAGGAGGAATGACTAGTGATGAGGCTGGTGTTCTGTGCACCCTGCTCCCTAGCACAATGAATTGGTGGGGGAGGGCATCTATTAGACAAAGGTAATGTCGTTATGTTTTGGGTTGGACTGGCAGAGCAGCTATGGATAATGCAGAATAAGGTCACCAGGACAGGAATAATAGTTTCACTATGACCGGGAAATTCAAGAATGAAAATAACAACATAGAAAATTCTGGGGTGGGAGGGGGAGTTCTAGCAAGGATTCCGGAACTGTTAGGCTGCACGGCTGCAGGCGTGGGGATGGCAGCGGAGGTGGTGGATGTCACTCCTCTGTTGGTGCCACTTCAGAAAGGCTGCAGCCAGGTATCCAGTGCCGAGAAGACAGTAGGCAGAAGAGATGACTGTGCAACCCACTGACAATGAGATCCAGCTGAAACCCACTGCCATTTGTCAGTTGGTCGCTGCTGGAGCCAGGTGAGTCGCTTTTATTAAGCATGCAGGGCAATCTCTTAGCCTGGACACCACGAGGAAGGGGATTCTGGGAGATTTCTCACCTTCACCAAACTGGCAAAAAACAAAGAGCTGCCATCTCCATAAACGAAGGTTTGGAGACGTGATATATGAAGACCAACCAAAGGAACACCTGTCTTTAAAACTTTGCAGAAATAAAACTTGGAGTTGGAGAGATGGATTAATGATTAAGAGCACTGGATGCTCCTCCAGACGACAGGCATTTGTTCTCAGCACCCACATGATGGATTACAACCATTTGTAATTTCAGTTCTTGGGCATCTGACCACTCTTCTGTCTTCTGTGGGCACCACACATTGAGGCAGTGCATAGGCATATATCTGGGTCTCTCTCTCTCTCTCTCTCTCTCTCTCTCTCTCTCTCTCTCTCTCTCTCCGACACACGCACACATTTTAAAGTAGCACAAGTATACGATGAATAATTTCATAATGATGGAGTCATGGTGCTGTGTGGAGCCATGTTTTTGTTTCTGTTGGATTTGCAAATGCTCTCGGAGGGTGACATGAAATTTCATATCACCTGATGAGGCTCAGGAAGATAGCACCAACAAGTGGATAAAACAAAGATCCAGTCAGAATACACAAATCACCACAGTGGATGACGGATGGGCTGTCCCATACAAATCATACCACATACATATACACATGCATGTACACATACCATACATACATAAACACACACACACACACACACACCATATAGACATATGCATAAAACATGCATACAGATCATACCGGGTTTACTAGTTTACACTATCCACAGAATTATAAGAGAGACCAGGATCAAATTGCCTACATCCTCACACATGGGGATTTACTTCTACCTCTGAGAGGCAATTGGCATTCCATGACTATGAGTCTCAGGGTGAAAATCTTTTTTTAAACAAATGTGATTGTGCTACTGGGTATCACATGTTCAGCCTCAGAGAGCTGAAAGAAGAGAGTCCATCTTTGCAGTATTGGGAGGGAGAGATGACATCTGTCTGATAGATGTACTGTGCCAGCCAGCAACCAAGCAGCAGGGTCGGGCTGTATTTTAAAATGCCATGGGGGGGGGGGCTGTGTGCAAGGGCTGTGTGTAAGGTTTCCCGAGTTGTACTATAGGTCATCCAAAAGGTTTGAAATGTTCAGACTATCTGATCCAAGAAGAAATTGGGGGAAATTGCTAAAGATAGAAGAGAGGGGAAGTAGCTGTGTTAAAGTGCTTGCTATATGGGGGGACCTTAGTTACAATCCCCAGAACCCAAGTGAAGCCAGGCATTTTTGGTAGCTGTCTGTAATGCCAACGTTCGTACTGTGAGAAGGAAGGTAGAGGCAAGGGAATCTCCAGATGCTCTGGGAGCAGCTAACCAAAGACCCTGTCTCAGACATGGGTGAGAAGCAGTAACCAGTATTGTACTTTTAACATCCAGACACATGCTACATAGCACATGGATGTGTGTGACCCCCACGTCATATGCATGTTTACACAAACACTGGGGCTGAAAACATTAATTTAAGTATTTATAATAAAATGAATGTTTTAAAATGCAGCAGGTTTAATCTTCCATAGGTTTATTATTATTATTATTATTATTATTATTATTATTATTATTATCAGTGCAATGTTGGGAAAAACTCCCTTACACTTTGATTCTTATTTAATCTTTTCTCATACATTACATCCTCACTGAAGGTTCTCCTCCCTCCTCTTCTCCCTACATCTCCCCCTTACCATCCCTCTCTTTAATCCAGGTCTGTTCCTTCTCCTTTTTCTTTCAGAAAAGGGCAGACCTGCCAGGGATAGCAACTAAACATGGCATATCAAGTTACAATAAGACTAGGCACATCCCCTCACATTAAGGGTAGGTGAGACAACCAGTAGGAGTTTACAGTTTATTTTTATGTTTATCTATGTGTATGTGCACACACACAAATGCATGCATGTGTGTGAGTTTTCAGCCATGTATCTGTTCTATATATAAAATAAATGGATGGCAGACACAGCTTGAACTTTGATGCTAAAACCTCTGAAATAGAACCTCTGTCCCCTTGGGAAACCTTGAATCTGTTGCCAAATTGCTGCGCCACTTGGCAGGTTGTATCTGAAGTTAGAAAGTTTCTCGACTTCTTGTAACCCAAGGATATTCCAGCAACAATATGCCCTTGTGTGTCTTGGTTAGGGGTGACACACTCTGGCTGGATTTTATAGCTCTGCAGTTGGTGTCTTGTTTTTCAGAGTAACTCCCCTCTTTATGGCCCACCATTTAATTTCCCTGCTGTCAAAAGGCAGGATTAAGTTATCCCTCTTTTTAAAAGAATGATGTAAGTGGGGAATAATGAATGCAAAGCACTGTAGTTAAACATCAGCCGATGAACTGATGGATCGGCTGTCACTCATATTGTGCTATAAATGGTAAGAAAGTGATATTTAATCATTTGCAAAAAAATAAAAAAACAGCGTTGATAGATTTGGTGAGCTTGGACTCTGAGCGACTCGTTATTGCAAATTGTTGTTTTCCAGTTAATAGAGAGAATAAAAAGGGCAGGGCAGGGCAAAGTCATCGCTTTCAGGAACACAGCAAGCCTCCCACGTGGCTGAGATGTGGGAAATGTTGCAAGCCACATAGTCTAGTCAGCATCTTGTCCTCCTCAAACAGTCTGGAACAGGACTGAATTTGGAGATAGGGTTCAAGGAGGTAAAGGCTAAATAAGGCCAGTAGTGTGGCCCTAACCCAATCCTGGCATTCCTTACAAAAGGAGATAAGGGAATGTGCTCTACACACACCCACAAACACACACACACCATGTATATGCTTACACATACCATACATACAGTCACACAAATACACCATATATACACACATATACCATACACACACTCCACACATGTACACACATACCATAAACACATATACACCATACATGCACACACACATATACATACATACATACACACACCATACACATATACATACAGACATACATATCCATCATACACAGACATACACATAAACACATGACACATACACACACACACCATACACACACATACCATATAACACCATGCACACACATACATCACACACATATATATCATATGCACAGATACCATACATATGCTTATATATATACCATACACATAACCATACATGCATGTACATAAAGTGTATATACATACCATAAACACACACATACTATACACGGCATACATATACACATGCATAAACACACACCATACATATACACCATATACACATAAAACATGCACACAGATCATACATATACATATATGCATATACACATATAAACATGTACATATACCATACATATGCACGCATGTACACACCATATACATATGTATATAAACGCCACAAGCAAAATGCATATTGTACAGACACACACATATACATACTGTGCACAGATACTCACAATTACATATACTCATATACTACACATGCAGCTCACATACACATATACATGCATGCATGCTCACATATATACACATTGGTCACATTTGATGACACGGGGGAAAATAGTCATCTGTAAACCAAGGACACAAGGTGTGAGACAGTGACTCCATCTTCCCTGTCCCTTCTGGGCCTGTTTGTGGAACTGACTCTCTTATTCAGAGGTTGAGTTGGAAGCCCTAAACCCGTCCCTGCATGGATGCCCACTACAGCTGTTGAGGTTAGGCCCAGTGTTTGGAAGTCAGGATGCTAGAATCCTGTACACCACATGGTCTATCTAGTATCATCCTCAAACAAGCCTGGAATGGGACTGAATTTGGAAATAGAGATCAAGGAGGTTCTTAGCATTCTGGAGTGCTAAGAATTGAGAGGCTGGGTGTCTTCAATATTCATGACTTCTAGAACTACATGCAGCCATGTGAGATAAATATGGCCTTTCTCATCTGCCCCCATAGTCTTCTCCAACCAAGTGACCCTTCACAGAAACAGAATGGGCATTTGTTGACTGTTATCTTGAAATGGAGCTAATATGTTGTTGTCTTTATAGGATAGTGTGTATGTGTGTGTGTGTTTGTGTGTCTATGTGTGTGTGTTGTATGTCCATGTTGGTACATTTAGCCTTTGATGTGATATCTATCTATCTATCTATCTATCTATCTATCTATCTATCTATCTATCTATCTATCTATCTATATACATACCTATATGTCTGTCTATTTATCTGTCTTCTAATGACAATATCTAGGACTATACATTGTCCTATGACTGTAAATTTTCTCCATTATTACAAAAACAATGAAAAGAACAAACAAAACAACCTGAAATAATGGACTTTAGAAGAAGATAAAATTACCATGGTCCTCAGTCTTGGAAGTTTAAGGCCATGGGTAGTCTTGTAAACTGTGACAAGCTACTACGCTGTACAGAGAGAGCAGGTGCAGAGAGTTCCCCATCTCCCTGTGGATGGGAAGCAAATGAAATTATAGAGATGAGAGTCCCAGAATCTTCTTCAAGGGCATGCATCCAGGGACCTAAAAGCCTCCACAGCTGCTCAAGGATGTACCAGCTTCCAAGAGCACCATGGACTCGGAGCACTAACTAGCCTTTGTAGGTTATTCCAGATCCAAGAACAGGTGACTGTCAGTCAAATTGTCAGAAACGTGGTGGCTTAAGCAAAGAATTTATTCCCTCACAAGTTCCAGTGGCCAGAAGTGTGAAGTCAGGGATTTGACAGGGTCATGTTCTCACAGAAGTCTCTAAGGAGCGTCTTTCTTTGCCTTCCTGATTCTGGCAGCTGTCAAAATCCTCCCTAACTGTATTACTCCAGTTCCTACCTGCACCTTCCTGGTGATGTCCTTTCTTCACAACCGTTTTCATTCGTGTGAACCTCCATGTTGGGTTGAGGGTTCACCTATGTAATATTCTGACGTAAGATCATACCTAGGGTGCACTTCTAATGAAAGGCACACTAGTCATTTCTAGGATTCATTAGGAACCCGTTCAGCCTACCATTCCTCTTGAATTGCTATGGGAATCACAGTCACTCATCTCTCAGTACTCACAGTGATACCTGGTGAAGAATAAATAGCTTGTGTGTAGACTAACTCAGTCTTATCCTCTACATCTGCATCACTTGCCTTTCTGTTGCAGTAAAGACAATCCCTTGCCCCAAGGGTTGCATAAACTCCCCAAACAGTGCCGCTTACCTGGGAACAAATATGCTGGGGGTGGGGATGGGGTGGGGATAATTTCTCATTCAAACCACAAAAGCTCTGCCAAAAGGAAAGAAGCACCTTAGGGACTGATCTAGCGTAAGATAAATAAGAAGGAGCATGTCTCCACGAGGAAGCATAATATTCCTGAGATGTGCACACAAGGCATCTTCTGTGGAAGAAACAAGATGGAGTTCTACGCCATTGAGAAATTAGGAAAGTCTGGTAAAGAGCTACAGTCAGATACCCGTAAGGATTAGAGCAAGGTGGGGGCTCATTTGTACAGATGTGTGTGGACTGGTTTCCCGCTGTGGAAAGCTCCCACTTCTGAGGATATCACTGGTCCCTCATGTACTTGCATCTATGTCCCTCTGACCTCACACAAGGATGTAGTGGAATAAGTTCAGTGTGATGGGGAGCCAGTAGGACAGAGCTGTTTAAGACCCAGGCACTGCTTGGGATCCACAGACAGACAACTGGATTCACTGAAGCAATCGCTGAGCCGTCGTGGGAATTGAGTCATGTGATAAGCTTCTTCCAGACCGTATCTGTAAAAGCTGGAGTTGGCTGCAGACTCGTGCACATGAAATAAATTAATAAATTAAAATAGAATTTAAGATTTATTTTATTACTTATTTGTGTGTGTGTGTGTGTGTGTGTGTGTGTGTGTGTGTGTGTGTCATGTGAAGTACACCAGGAAGCCAGAAGAGGCAGTCAAAACTCCAAAAATTGTAAGCCACCACATGGATTCCCAGTTCAGCTGGGAACTAACCTCAGGTCCTCCGTAAGAGCAGCCTGTGGGCTTAACCCCTCAGCAAGCTCTTTATTCTTATGAACCAATTCTTTAAAAACACTGTAGTGTATAATTACACACATTTATGGGATGAACTGATGTTAATATACACAGTGCAGAATGACAATAAAACGTGATTAAGTTTAATTAGGAATAAGTTAATCATTCTCCTCCAATATCTATCATTTCTTCCAAACGTTGTTTTGATTGATCACTACCCACTTTCCCAGGCCTTCTCTGAGTTTGCAGTAGTGAAGTTACAGACTCCGCCTTACTGGTGAATGGAGACAGACAATGCAATCTACATCCACAACACAATACCATCCCACCTTAACAGAAAAGCAAACTCCGCCATGTGTAGCAACATAGCTGAAACTGGAGGCAAGGCATGAAGCCAGACCCACAAGGAGCAATGGTTTCTTGTACATGGAATCTTAAAAGGGTCATTCCTATTGGTTTCTTACCTCAACAAAATTCCAGACTCAAGACTTGAAAGGAACTTGGTTTCAAATATAGTGGGGGCATTTTCTTTTTAATTTTGATGCAACTAGCGGATGGGTTTCGTTTCTTCTGTTTCTTTTCTTTTCTTTTTCTGTCAGTTAAAAAAAAGAAAAGAAAAAGCTAAACATCCCAGTAAAACTGTTCATTGGCAAACATTACAGTCTTCTTAGGTGGATAAGGGACCCCAGAGCAGAGGAGACAATATACAGGAAGGGGCTTGGGTTATCATAAGCTTTAGGATGTGACCCACCTGGTTATTGTCTTCCTTCCCCCATCTCACTGGCCTAAAGGTATCTGTATGCCCTTCGATAATAGGGCTTGGGTCTCTGTCTCCATCCACAAGCACGGAAACAACCAAAGTGTTCACTGGCTAAGGTAAGAGTGGACTCCCCAACCCTCACCACTCTCTGTGATGCAAGAGGATTGGACTTCATTTCAGAGAAACAAAGATAGTGCTGAGAACAAAGGTCACGGAGAAATAGAGACTTACTGCTTATTATGGGAGGGGGGGCGTGAAAAAGTCATAGAAAGCTCAAAATAAGGTTTACGTAATCCCTCTTCCCTCTTCTCCCATCCTAGTGGTCCACAGCCTCAACTCCTCCCCCAGCCATACAGGCAAGCCAGTTGTTTTAACTGAAGGCACAATATCTCATGAGTACACACAGGTCCTTGGAGGAAGTCACATGCAGTGTTTGCATTAGCTTCCCAGAAACCCTTTTGGCTATAATTGTTCCCGCTGCAGGAGAACCATAAAGAAAGTGAATGTCAGTCATGCTGTGGTTCTGCTCTCACCAGATCCAGACCCAGAGAAGGCCTCTCTGCTGGCCCCTCTGATCACCATGTCTGAAATTCTGGTAACGCTTAGAAAGCAAAACAGGGTTTATAAAAATGATAAAAAATGCAGCAGCCACACTGTGTGACTTTTCCTGAGGATACACAAACAAACATCTCTTTGCCCAAGACACAGCCCTGGTGACAGGCAGCAGAAATGAATGCTTCATAAAGCAATGGGTTGACTGGTGTTAAGTAAAGGAGCAGAGATATCTCAAAGGCAGCTGTGTCACCAAAAAGCTCACCTGAGAGTAAGTGACAACTCAAAAGAGCTTAAAGGCTCCCCATACAGCTTAGAGGCAGCTCTCCCAGAATCTCATTTCCCTAGTAGATTTTTGCAGCTGATCTAGCTTCAGGGAGAGGCCTCCTGAGTTTCATGAGCCCCTTCCTCTCCAGGAGGGAACATTCTAGCCCTGAGGACACAGCTACATAGTGATGCCTGCTCGTGACACTTTCCAAATAAGATTTAGAGATGCTGATTAGGACAAGAATACCTTTCAGGTAACTGTTGACTTTATTTGGCAGACCTTAAACACTGGCCAATCCAGTCATACTACAAACAACAATAGTATATGGTAGAAAAAAATAGTATATGGTAAAAAAAATAAAAATAAAAAAAAGTAGCTGTTAAGGCTGGAGAGATGGCTTAGTGGTTAAGAGCACTGGTTTCACTTGCAGAAAACCAGGGTTCAGTTCCCAGCATGGTCACTCACAGCCATCTATAACTCCAGTTCTAGATATCAGATACTCTCTCTTAGGGCACTGAATGCAGGTCACATACATACATGCAAAGCACTAACACGCATAAAATAAAAATTAAAACATAAACATTAGAAATGCTGCAAAAATCAAGTCAATTATCTTTCCAGAAAGGTCTGTCCATTGTCCCTAGTTTCCAGGAAGTAGCCATGGTTTGCTGAATGGGAATGTATTGGCTTAGAACAGCAGCAGCTGGCTATATTGTGCCTTAGGATAGTGTTGGCAACATCTGATGGTCTTAGGGTTGAGACTCACCCTGCAGAAAGACCAGTGCTGAGATGAAGGGTGATGCTTTAGTTCACAGGGCAGCAGCTACCGTAGAGACTGAATTCTGACGATCTAACTCTAGTCAGAGTTATAACCATTGAGTCTGGGGAAAGATTTCATACTTAGGTATCTTCCATGTACAAGGTTAATTACTGATATGGGAAGGGCTCATGTCTTCCATCCACAGAAGCCAGAGGGGAACCTTTAATTTCCCACCTACTCATTTCACCTTTAGTCGATTTTAACTGGTGTCATTTCTAGATTGTCAGCTTTAAGAATGAATCCCAGAGCTCCAGTGAGCTTGGAGCTCTCCAGAAAAATCATCACATTCGAGGTTGTTTGGGGAACCCCCGAACTTGAAGTTAGTGTCATCCATCACTGAGTGTTGAGGTCTCCTGTGGGTTTATGTCTATGTGTGCCTTATACTTGACTATGGCTCTCAACTTTGCAGCCTGCCCAAGTCTTCTGATAAATTACAGGAGAAGGCAGGGTTGTAGAAAGGAAGTCTGAGGTGAAATTAGGGGACTATATAGGCTTGTGGCTAAAGCCAGCCATGATGAATGTCTGAGAGTTATA